>NC_139702.1:2924366-3241866 GCF_964188405.1 Protomyctophum parallelum | reverse complement strand
ATCCAGCAAACAGCCTTATTAACCTACACACAGTAGCTATGAATGACTATGGGTTCACACAGTTGATATTTTATAATGTCAAGTGTAGCAACGGTGAAAACAGCACATCAGGTAAACAGTGCTCACTCAGGTAAACGGCACAACAGGTAAAGCAGACTCCACCTGCCCCAAAGTGTTATTTAGCTGCCAGGGGCAGGTGGGCACCCCTTAGTGTTTTATTTAGCTGCCAGGGGCAGGTGCCGGGCACTCCTTAGTGTCAAAAAGATAAAAGTATTCTAAAAGTTTTCTGAAAAACCCATGTCTGGAAATTTTGGAAAATATGTTGTTCTATCATGAACCAGACCAGACAGTATTGACATTGAGTGTTTATTCAGTCTTTGCAGATACAGGTATGGCAGTGGTGAATAAATAACAATCAATAATGGGGATAAGTCAGGCGTAATACACAGTAGGAAACATAGGCGATATATATAGGAAAGCAGACTTACATGAATGCATCATTCGGTATACAGGCACATAGGAGTTGTCTGTCAGTGAGAGAGAGACAAATGTTTGTATAGGCCCTCAGGTGTGCAGATTATCAGCCCCGCCCACACCATCAACAGGCAACCTGCTACTGCTCCGCCCGGCACTATGAGCTTGTAGATCGGCTATTTTAGCTAAAGTATAATTGACGCTTAAAACACCAAAAGGGGTCCAGAATGGGTTAAATGAGCATTTGTATAGCAACACAAATTGACATTAATATGACATTAGTTAAGTATTGAATTAAAGCTGCAATGGATACACAGGCCATTCAGAAAAAGTTACATCCAACCAACTATGTTCAGAGAAACAGCAGAGACAGTTTTTAAATGAGATGGACATGTATATGATAGAAAACATTAAAAGCATCCTTATAAGCCCTATAACCTTAACCCAATTTGCTATTGTACATGGTCATTACAGGTCAATCCACTTGGACTCAAGGTGTCTCATCAGCCGTGGACGGTGTCCTGTTGAGAGACGCAGAAACATCACATGATTCAAGATTACAACATTGACAGTCCAGGTTTGTGCATCAGCAGATGTTTTATTTTATCATGCAAGTAAGGACATGTTAGCATGGCCAAAACAATCACCGGTAGAAGGTACTTTCAGTTTTCTGAAACGGGGTTCAAGTCCCTGCAGTGATAGAAGGCTTAATGCAGCATGTCCTGCTTGTATGTTTATTACATGAAATGTTATCATAAGACATACAACAGCAATACAACAACATCATTTGTGTGATATTGAAATGCAATTTTAATTGTCAATCGTCTGAGGACAGGTGTGGGACGTTGCAGTACAGCAATGAAGTGGGGGTCTGACAGATGTGTAGGGCATGAGAGAGAGAGAGAGAGAGATATGAACAGTATATAATTGCAAAACATGGTTACAGTCACTAGCAGGCAACTAGTTTTATACTAATATTTTGTTTGTTGTTTCATTTTTCAAAAATAGCAGACCTATACAAGCTCGTAGCGCGCCACTCGGTGGCGCGCGCTATGAGCTTGTAGATCTGCTATTTTTCAATAGCCTGGGTAACCGGCATGGGTACCAGATTCTAAAAATGTCTTTTACATCCTGACAGTTTTCTGAAAAAGCTATTTTTCTTCCATTTTTCAAAAATAGCAGACCTGCAAGCGCGTAGCGCGACACTCAGCCTTTTACTGGGGACCCCCTGGGAATCCCCCAAGGGCCCCCGGGGGTCCACGAACGCTTAATTGAGAAGCACTGGGATGCATTCTAAGCATTCACGCACAGTTATCTTTTAGAAATGTCATTTTCAATGTGAAAAGACTGTAGTTCACTCGGTGGCGCGCTACGCGCTTGTTGATCTTCTATTTTTCAATAGTAGCTGCGTTACCTACGTTTACTGGGGACCCCCTGGGAATCCCCCAAGGGCCCCCGGGGGTCCACGAACGCTTAATTGAGAAGCACTGGGATGCATTCTAACCATTCATGCACAGCTATCTTTTATAAATGTCATTTTCAATGTGAAAACAGTCTACTGTAGTTCACTGCTGTCTATATACTTCAAAAAGAGCTGCGTTACCTACGTTTACTGGGGACCCCCTGGGAATCCGCCAAGGGCCCCCGGGGGTCCACGAACGCTTAATTGAGAAGCACTGGGATGCATTCTAACCATTCATGCACAGTTATCTTTTAGAAATGTCATTTTCAATGTGAAAAGACTGTAGTTCACTCGGTGGCGCGCTACGCGCTTGTTGATCTTCTATTTTTCAATAGTAGCTGCGTTACCTACGTTTACTGGGGACCCCCTGGGAATCCGCCAAGGGCCCCCGGGGGTCCACGAACGCTTTTTTGAGAAGCACTGGGATGCATTCTAACCATTCATGCACAGTTATCTTTTATAAATGTCATTTTCAATGTGAAAAGACTGTAGTTCACTCGGTGGCGCGCTACGCGCTTGTTGATCTTCTATTTTTCAATAGTAGCTGCGTTACCTACGTTTAATGGGGACCCCCTGGGAATCCGCCAAGGGCCCCCGGGGGTCCACGAACGCTTAATTGAGAAGCACTGGGATGCATTCTAACCATTCATGCACAGTTATCTTTTATAAATGTCATTTTCAATGTGAAAAGACTGTAGTTCACTCGGGGCGCCCCTCACTTCACACAAGTGTGATTTTGTTTTTGCCCTCAACATGGTTGTACTGATCTCACTGACCTCCGGCCTGCAAAGGAAAAGTCACTGGCAGTTGAGTTGAGTGCCTGGAAAGCCCTGGAAAGCCCCTGGGAAAGGGAGAGACCTGGAGCAAAATAAAACAAATGGATAGAGTGAAGAGAGATTAATAGCATGGAATAGAATCCATGCAGCAAGCCCTCTCAAAGTGGGGTCTGGGTATGAAATTTGTCTTAGCTTCTATTTCTAAACTATGTAATTCATATGTATACATTTTGTATGATCTTCTGATGTATTCTGATGTTTTTTTGCATTAGTCGAAGACACTGAAAATGTGTTTCAGATCTACATGCTCACAACTCACTAAATCATGTGTGGGTTTATTATCCCTGGCACAAAATATGTTCTGATGGGGTTCATGGGGCCAGATAGATACATATATATATATATGAATCTTGACATGTAAACGGTTGAGAACCACTGCAGTGGACTATGACCCAGTAAAACCAGGAAAGCATCTGTGTCATTTTAGATTTTCTACAAGCTCTCAGCGCTGTGATGTGACACGTTGTAGATTGGCTATTTTCCCTAAATGTATGCACCACCCGTGTACGACGAAGTGGGGCATTAACTTAAACATCACACTTGAAGTGTGAAGTGAGGGACGCTCTTATCATCATACATCATCATATATCACATTCCGTGCTCAGTCAATCAAATCATTGCTGTGGTAAAACACACACAAAGTTAGGCATAGGAGGTGCTAGCGCCCATCAAAAATCACACTTGTATGAAGTGAGAGGCGCCCAGATGTTTGGGGGCATAATATATTGATATTACCATGTCTGTGAAAAATATATCGGCGAGATCACGTCTTACAATAATTTACCCCAAACAAACATTAAAGTCCATAGATTTGGCTGGCACAAATTACATCATCATTTACACTAAACAAAAATGTAAGTGCATAGACTTAAATGTTCAAAAAGGGGCGGAGGAGTTGAAACAAGGGTTGGAGATACCAGGAACTACAGTATACCCCATTGCTACTGCACTGGCACTATCACTATGTATAAACCAAGTACATGTTTGATATGGGCTGCACTGGCACTATCACTATGTATAAACATAAAGCACGTTTGATATGGGCTGCACTGGCACTATCACTATGTATAAACATAAAGTACACGTTTGATATGGGCTGCACTGGCACTATCACTATGTATAAACATAAAGTACACGTTTGATATGGGCTGCACTGGCACTATCACTATGTATAAACATAAAGTACATGTTTGATATGGGCTGCACTGGCACTATCACTATGTATAAACATAAAGTACATGTTTGATATGGGCTGCTAAATGTTTTCTCTCACGTGCACATTACACAAAGGACTGTGATTTTAATACCTGCTGCTACATTATATCTGCTGCAAAATGTGGCCTCTACTTTTAATTACTTTTTAATTCTACCTCATTTGTACTTCATTTCCTTTGTTTCTTTCTGTATTCTCATGACAATTTTCGAAACTACAATGTAGGCATTTAGCAGATGCTCTTAATCCAGAGCGACTTACATTAAGCAAGAACAAAAAAGCATGGGAATACATCACATAAACAGCATTTATCATGAAACATGCGTAAGCTAAGAAAGTAACAGTGGAATATCTATATAATGAAACTATACATATAAACTATACATATATACTAATATGCTATACATATGTACTATGACGTGCTATGACTACATACAATGCAATTATAGTGCAGTCTACATAACATGCTATAAGTCTGTATCAAATGCTATCTAAGTCTACAGAAATGCTATTTAAGGGGGTAGGGTAAGTGCTATGGGCCATGATGGAAGTCTGAAAAGGTGGGTTTTCAGACTACAAAAACAAACTTCTACTCAATCTTTTACACCTGTACACTTTTGACAATAAAGTTAATCAAAAAGAACATCAACTTCATTGTGACACTGACAGAACAGATGGTGTTTATCCTCTCTCTGTCTATGACACGTCTGGGAAGACTCGCTGTTTTGGCTGTTAGACAAGAGGATGGATGATGGATGGGGTGGGGCAGAACATGTGTGCGCCACAACAAAGCGGAATGCTTGGCATGGTTGCCAGCTTGCCGCCTCCAAGCCCTGATGGCACCATGACCGACCACGGGGACTTTGTCCTGTGGAGACATTCATTGTGGGATCCGAATCATTCATGGTGGTTATTTCCAGTTGTGCCGTCCATCATGTCCATACAGGGGCATTAATGGGCCTTAGTTCCAGAGCGATATTTATGCAAACATGTACTACTTCTACTTTGCCAAACATGGACCATGAACATACGGTAACTACTAGTTAACTAAAGACAAAGTGGCATTTATGTCTTGACTTCTTAAATTCTCTGTGTTCAACATGGACAGTAATTCGTGGAAACATTTGTTATTTTGTTTTGTTCCTACGTGCTGCACATGAATCCTGCACAGGGTCAAGCCATTCAATTATTTGTTCTAATTCTTCTTGCACCGTGACCAGACATGCGGTTCCAGAACCAAACATGTACAACTGGGCTCAACTCCAGATAACGCTCAAGTCTGTGAGGAGAGGCTGAACTGACCTAGCCAAGCCAAACAAACAAACAACCCTGGGGGCCTGGATTTAAAATGTTTCTTCTTTTCAGTAAAATAAGGTTATGTTGGCGTTTCTATTTCACTACAAGAGACAGACAGACACACAGACAGACACACAGACACACACACGGACGCGGAAACTGTAATATTACCAGAACAACCAACTATTCAAGTTTCCAAGGAAAGGAGCTGGGATCTTCGACTGCAAGAAGCCAAGTCAGTTTAAACACAACTTGTATTGAACTGTACTTTCGCTGAACTGTACCCTTTATACAAACTGTTAATAACATTTTCAATTAATCAATGCCATTTCCATGAAGGCTTTTACATCTGCACATGTATATATTCAAAGGTATGTTACATATTACAGACAGTCCCTGGACCGTATTGCTTCCAAACCTCTCAGGACTACATATAGTGTACAGCTTATTAAAAATAAGCAAATAAAGTATCCTATAGTCTCCGACACTCATGTAGGCTACAGTACAGTTATAACAATATGGCATTTGTGCACTGCTGTCATTTAAAGGTAGGTTAAGTGATATAAGGTTAAAGCACAATATTCTGATAGTTATCATTGGTACAGACTAAATGGTAAATGGTGCATTTATATAGCGCCTTTATCCAAGGCGCTTTACATAGATTGTGCATTACATTCACCCATTCACACACACACATTCATACACCGATTGCAGCGGAAGCCATACAAGGTACCAACCAGCACATCAGGAGCAATTTGGGGTTCAGTGTCTTGCCCAAGGACACTTCGACATGTAGACAGGAGGAGCCGGGATTCGAACCGCCGACCCATGGATCATTGGACGACCTGCTCTACCTCCTGAGCCACAGTCAGACTCAGAGTGTTTGTTCTGTAACAGTGGACTCCCTGCCGCTTCAGCTATTTGATGAACAGAAAATACATTTTCAGGAAGGTGACAAACATTCAGACAATCAGGAAAGCATACCCATTTATGAGATTAATTTTTACAGTGTTCTAGTAAAGTTCCAATTGTGTAATAGTAGTAATGTACAGCATTTGTTTCATCACATCCAATTACACTTGTTTAATCTATCTGGGTTCTTACCGAGTTCTCCATCCTGATTGGATAATGGATATAATTGGTATCCTAACCAAAAATGCATTTTCTGTTTAATAAAGAGCTGGAGAGACATGGAGACTCCTGATACTGAACAAAGAAATATAGCAATGATTACTATCAGAATACAGTGCTGTTTTACACTTAACTAAAGAAAATAACGTATCCTTCCATTTAACACGTGACAATGGAAACTGTAACACAGTGCAGTACAACTAAATTAAGCTTTGTCAGTTTGAAGTGAAAATAGTAACTCGTCAAATCACCTCAATGTCAGTGATAACTTCTGCTAATGACGTTAATGGTTCAAGTTGGTTAGACGGTACTAATCTCTAGTAACAATTGTTACACTTGAAAATCAGAACTTGACAGCACTGAATTGATATACTCGTCGTAGTAGGCTATATAAGTTAGGCTTCAATGCTTGCAAACCTCTGACCCAGCATTTGGAAAATGAAAATGAAAAAATACATAAATTAAATCCAAGTGTGTTGGCCCCCTTGTAGTGACTGATGGGTAGAATTTGCCATATTGTGGTTTTCTTTTCTTGGACTGAAAATGTCTAAACTCAACTAGATGTCATAAATCCTACTCAGGCACATCAGGGCAGAAGAGAATAATTTACAACCAGCTATTTGACCCAGGCGTGACTGCCAGGACAGTAGATCTTGTGGGTACAAACACCAAGCTCTTCCCAGTGGAAAACAGCTGAGGAAGAGAGAGACGCTTCTCTTTAGAGAGATTGGTACCAAAGCATTAGTGATTTAGAGCAGTGGTTCTGACATTGTTATATGTCAAGGACCTGCAAATGAATATAGATCTGCCCCATGGACCCCCATCTGAAAGTGTTCTGTGCCAGGAAGGATTGATGTTGTTAAAATGTTGTTGTGAGCTTGTAGACCGAATAATGTTGTTAAAGTGGTTAAACTGATTGTGATGCCAATTATATCAATTAATTTTGCTGAGACCCCCTGGAACCTCCTCAAGGACCCCACTTTGAGAAGCACTGTTTTAGAGAGATTAACAGAAACATGATGATGTGTGTACATGAAGGATTACAGTATGTCAAGGTATATTTCTAGGCATTATTGCTGTTCTAAATTAGAGCATCATAAGTAGATGTACTCAAAGACTTTACCTACCGATAATTGCAATTTTCAGGTACTTTTACTTTACTGGAGTACTTCCAATTGTCTATAGTCCAATACATCTCAGGGACAAATATTTTACTTTTATTCCACTTGAGTCCACTACAATCCTTTGAAAACTTACTTTGTAGATTCTGATTATCATTACATACATTAACCATTTCAAACCTATTTAAACTTTGGCTATTTGAAAATAGCCGATCTGCTATTTTCAAAAGATTTCGTATACATTTTAAACATGTAGCCTATACTCTGCATAATAAGTACTTTTACTTTTGGTACTATAAGTATATTTTGATGCCTATACTTTTGTACTTTTACTCAAGTAACTTTTGATTACCAGACTTTTACTTGTAACAGAGTGTTTCTACGTTGCAGTATTGATACTTTTACTTAAGTACTTTTTTCCACCACTGATAATTAGGATGTCCCTTTCGCAAACACAGTGGATTCAAATGTATAACATTAGGCCTACTATGCTGTTCATTGCAGATTGTCTGGCCTGCCTTTGAACAAGTATGGACACTTAACTAAAATAGACACTACAGCACTTAGCCTACAGTCGTATATCATGAGCTTGGTAATGAGGAGACTATCTGCTCCCTCCCAGAGTCCAGAAGTTGTTCTGCAGCAGCCAAGAGCTCCTTGCATTTGTCTGTAAACCTTTCAGGTTGTTAATTTCTACAGGCCGTTAACAAAACCACATTGAGCACATAATGTAAGCTGTCATGAAAAAGTTAAAAACTAAGTTATATACCACTGCCAGTAGAGAGCATGATAAAGATAACAGATGCGTTCATGGACGCAAACTATCATAAAATAGACTATTTACTGATTAAATTATTTCCTTAAGTAATGTGGTCTTCACTGGTCTAGGTCAGTGGTTGTGATTCGTTTGGACTGGAGACCTAATGGACCTATGGCCGGGTCTTAGCCTAAGATTTAGACTCTCATAGATGTATTTTATCCATTCTGACATTTAACAGCTATATTGTACAAAATGGCTAACCAAATAATGCATCTGTCTGGGTTAAATTAGCTTTGAGGATTTTACAGTAGGCTATTAGAGATTGGGGTCCCAGAGATTAAACTGGGGGTCCTTGGAGGAATGAATGAAAAACAGTTTGAGAAACACTGCTGTCATGAAAACAGTTTTCACGTTTTGCTGAAGTATGATAATCTTTAAAGATATCAGTGTGGTCTTCACTCCTCCTTAACTCTTCTAGGGGTCATCATGCAAGCATGCATGCATGGAAAAACACTCATACCATTCCGTTCAGATGTAGGTCATAGAATTGACACAACTGTTGCATCTCCCAGCATGCAGCTATGCTGCAGCTGTCACTGTAGGATTAGCCAGGCTATTTATTTGATTTGCTTTAAACACGAGTTAAATCTTAATTATGCATCCAAAATGTCTATGTCATTATGTTGCGAGACATTTCATTCAGCCGTGCTTTAAATGACAAGCCATTTTATCATTAACTCGACATAAATAACTATAACTCACATTAACAATCGTGCTCACCATGTTTTAGCCTATAATAACATGAGAGCTGAACAGTCGTGTGTTTACCAGTTCATTTGCACATTTTATAGCCCTACTTTGCATCAACTTCAACGTACCTCCTCCAGTGCTTTTATCCCCCGGCGCTATTTATAGCCCGGAACGTCCTGCTTTGTGACAGCAACGAATACTTTGACCAGATATGGTTTCCTTTCTGATCGAGCAGCCCCGGCACTAGCACTCTTAACAGTCAGCGTCTCCTGTTAGCCAGCCAGAGAATGCAAAAACTCGGCACAAAACTTTTTACTGCACAAAACCGTCCATGACACCCAGAGACTGAGATAATATCCTTGAATGTGCTTAAGTCGCCCCGGAGACCCGCGTATGGTGGGAGCTTCTCTAACTAGTGCCTACTACTACTGGGCTGTACTGTAGTCAGAGAGGCTGGCTGTTCTCTCCCCCCTCCTCCCCCCCCCCCCATCTCCTCTCCTCTCCCCCTCCTCCCCCCCCCATCTCCTCTCCTCTCCTCTGGACCCCTCATCCCCTCCCCTCCCCTCCCCTCCCCCCTATGGAAGCATAAAGCTGCCATAACTCAAAATGGCAAATACGAAAAGTCAATTGACAAAAATAAATCTAAAATGCAAAAGCTTTTACATTTCATCTCCAGGTGTGCTCATTCTATGACAGAATGAAAACGATAAATAAAAGATCATTTGATTTTACATTTTCCAAAAAAAAAATGGTCCGGTAATTAGTGGACAATATTAAAATGCAATTGCAATTTTGAAAATGAAAATGAAAAAAAGAGAAATGCCGTTTAATCTTCAGGTCATTAACACATTTGAGACAAAAACTAGAAAAAGTGCCCTTCTGGGCACAGGTCTCCACCAGGATAGGAATGTAGGACATTGCAGTTTGCCTTCATCTGGTGGTTGGATAAAAGGGCAACAAAAGTAAATTAGAGGTAAAAACACTTTTCGGCCAGTTATAGCGCCACCTTGAGGCTGAGTTGAAATTGTTCATGTGGCATTTCTTCCTCGGCCTAGTGGGAATGTGCGTGCACAATTTCACAGAAATCACGCGATGTGTTCATGATTTGCAGCATTTTGTTTGAAACTGAGCACTCCTGTGAACTTTGGAAGCCAATCTTAACCAATCAGGATGGAGTCTGAGAAATCTGAAAGACCGGTTTCGTTGAATGGCTCTAGAGAGACTGTGTACCAATTTGCGCGATGTTTGGACAAAATCTGTAGGTGTACTGTGCAAAAACTTGTTTTGCACAAAGCGGCCTCCTGGTGGCGCTATAACAGGCCGTTCTGGAAATTTTGGGGCAGCGGTTCATCGTTGGCATCCAGGGAGTGTGTGTGCAAAATTTGGCATCAACCGGGTTAACGGTGGCCGAGATTAGGTGCTCACGGACACACGGACGGACGGACGGACGGAGTGCAAAACATACTCTCCCCCCATGCCTTCGGCCTGGTGGAGACAATGAGTAAAATGCTGCAATTTGTAAAAATGGCTAAATATGACTCCTAACATTGTTGACGAGGGACTGGGACTCATCTAAATGACCATCCCTGGGACTCATCTAAATGACCATCCCTGGGACTCATCTAAATGACCATCCCTGGGACTCATCTAAATGACCATCCCTGGGACTCATCTAAATGACCATCCCTGGGACTCATCTAAATGACCATTCCTGCACTCATTACATTGAAAATCTATTTACATCACTGACCTTACTACTCGGTAGGTACTGTAGTAGAACTCCTACTTCCACATTTCATTAAAAAAAAATGGCAGCTCTACAACCTCCCAATGTATCACTAGGTGATGCATTGTGAGCTTTTAGATCAGCAATTTATTTCATATTTTATAAAGTACCTCCCTGGTTATCACAGAATTTCAGATTCTGCAAAGATTCAGGTTCTGGATTACTCTTCATTGTCTAAAAGACTAAGACGCAGCTGAGACGACATTGGAAGTTTATTTGGATGCAAATGAGGCGAAAAACTAAGACCTTCAAAAGTTCACCAAATGGATGCTTAATGACAAGGCTGCCAGCCAGCAGAGAGCCTGATGTGTTTTCAACCATGCCCCTGCTACGGCAGACCCCATACATTTGGCTGTCTAATTATTCAGCTGATGTGTCCCTATTTTTTGTGACGAAGACCCACAAGGGTCGAAACGTTGTTCATACAAATAAAGAATTTTCCCTGGGAGCAGTGAATCAGTGTGCGGACATCCCTTTCTTTTCATTGTACGTATATTTTTAACCATCTGGAGATGTGCGTGCTTCCCGTCGGATCCTATCCCTATTTTTCAACCACTTTAAATCTGGTGCCCCCGTCTTGGGACACCAGGTTTTTTCTATTTTCCATTTTTCCCCCCTTCTTTTTAAGAAATTTGCTTAGATAAAATGATTTAAAAAAAAAAAGAGTTTAGAAGTGTTCATTTCTTACACATTTATTTGAAACACAAGTCTTTTTCAAATTATTAAAGAAAATGACAATTTAAGAAAACATGCATTTAAACCACAAAACAAACAAACTCAAACTATTCAAATACAAACAGCATGCAGAAACAAAACGATAATAGAACTTTTTAGTGTGTCCTAGTCAGTCAGTGGTGGGCAGCTTCTCTGCAATGTCTGCCATGATTTTGTGGATCCACACGTCACTGTTTTCCTGGCTGGTGTCCACCAGGTACACCGTCAGCCTGCGTGGTAAAGTAGGGATGTCACTCACTCATCATTACATATAATTTATTTTTTACACTGAAAAATAAATACACATTTACTTTTGCCTTTTAGGCTTTGTAAACAAACATTTCACAGGGTAGATACATATGACTCACAGCTTATACTGTATACGGCGAAATGGCAGACATTTAATAACTTTATACTCTCAAAATAAAATAGTGGAAATAGCCCAACTGCATAATGCATCGCGTTGAGCTTGCATATTGGCAATTTGTTTTTATAATGTTTTAAATCTTATTTAACCCATTCTGAACGTGAACCCATTTTGGTGTTGGCTATTGAAAAATAGCAGATCTACAAGCTCATAGCGCGCCACCGAGTGGCGCGCTACGAGCTTGTAGGACTGCTATTTTTGAAGAATCGAAGAACGACTGACATTTTTAGAATCTGATCTCAGGTCAGAATGGGTTAATCAGACCAGTGTGTGTCCAGTGGAAACCTCGTATGAATCTGATCTCAGGTCAGAATGGGTTAAGTGATTGTGATTAGTGGTCATAATTGTGAGCAACCTACCTGCGTGCCCACACCTCCGGGCCCTCCTGCACTCTCTCCACCTGGGCTACCAGGGCCTTCTTCTCCACGTGGTTCCTGAACAGGTTGGAGGCTTCTTCGGACCACTGCTGCTGTCCCACACCTGGTGTGCAGACAGGGATAATAATAATAATAATATCCCTCTAAAAAGCAAGTACCCCTCAGTTTGATATGCATTAGGGATAATATTAATATCCCTCTAAAGCAAGTACCCCTCAGTTTGATATGCATTAGGGATAATAATAATAATATCCCTCTAAGCAAGTACCCCTCAGTTTGATATGCATTAGGGATAATAATAATAATATCCCTCTAAAGCAGGTACCCCTCAGTTTGATATGCATTAGGGATAATATTAATATCCCTCTAAAGCAAGTACCCCTCAGTTTGATATGCATTAGGGATAATAATAATAATATCCCTCTAAGCAAGTACCCCTCAGTTTGATATGCATTAGGCGCCACAGACAAAAAACATTGGATTCAGACCCAATCTGAATCTGTCTGCACACAGCTGAGAAACACACATGTAAATCCCCCTCCCCACCTTTGTAGCCACAGAAACACCTCTTTGCATGTGATGTGACAGTTACATTTATTTTATATTTCATACAAAGATGCCATTGCCTGTAATCGCAAATATGCCTTTCTTTCTGTACATGCATTATATCAGCAAAGTGTAGATTTTTATGTTTGAGGGAAATTAAGATTCTCAGTAAAAAAAAAAGGCATTTATCAACCGGTTAATCGATCGATAAAGAAAACGTAATAAATTAATGAAAATCGCTTTATATTCTGATATTAAGGCTGCGGGGTGCGCACGCTTATCTAACACACCAAAAGTCCGACATGCGAAAATCACCCGTTGGTCCGACATGCGTTGGTCCGACATGCGTTGGTCCGACATGCGTTGGTCCGACATGCGTTGCATCCCGCGTGTGGTTAGCGTTTATGGTAGACTCAGAGTATCGGACTAATGTTGGACTGTTAGTATGTCGGAACTTATGCCTGTACCCAAGGCTGCAACGATTCATCGTAATCAAATGGATTATTCAATTAGTTGCCAACTCATTTAGTAATTGGCAACTAATCGCTGGAGTTTTTCTGCAATTAATCGTGCGTGTTTTCCCACTTTGTTTTTCCAGTGTTAAATGTAACTACCGTAAGCTAAAGAGGAGTCAACCATCGGTCTTCCCTTACAATCTGCTGATGGTTGCACATGCACAGTAGCGACTGCAAAGCATGATACATTAACAATGGAGAATCACATGGTATCCAAAAACATCTGATTTATTTCAATGTTATTTGTCTTTTATTTGAATAGCAGCCTAATCAGCAGCTGAGCAAAATGTAATAATGTACTTTGAATGAATTATTCATCTTTAATGTATTTTTTTTAGTTAGAACATGTCTAAAATAACCTAATATGTAATGTATAAGGCGATTAATAGATTATGAAAAGAATCATTAGTTGCAGCCCAGCTGCCCCATCTGATAGTAATCACGAAATGAAACAAGGAAACGAGAAGACACATTTTAACCCATTCTAACCGGGCACCCATTTTGGTGTCAGCATCATGTCGTGCTTTAGCTATTTAAAAATAGCAGATCTACAAGCTCATATCGCGCCACCGAGTGGCGCGATACGAGCTTGTAGGTCTGCTATTTTTTGAAAAATCGAAGAACGACTGACATTTTTAGAATCTGATCTCAGGTCAGAATGGGTTCATCAGACCAGTGTGTGTCCGGCGGAAACCTCGTATGAATCTGATCTCAGGTCAGAATGGGTTCATCAGACCAGTGTGTGTCCGGCGGAAACCTCGTATGAATCTGATCTCAGGTCAGAATGGGTTAACTCAAGACTAAAATTGAAGCTAATAAATGCTTCCCTTTCCTGATTGAATGAAATTTACAAACTACCTGAAAATGTCTCTAAGTAAACGCGACCATGTCTTTCCGGCACCCCAGAGCTATTTTGAAGGAATCCTGGGAATGGTTGTGTCAATATGACCACCGTCTGACTCCGTACATGTATGTCTACGGTACTTATACATGTAGTTATTTAAACTATTTTACATTGCTTTGCACTCAACTGACCTGCCAGCTGTGCGGTGATGGCCTGGAAAGGAAGCTGTCTGAACTCCTCTATGAGAGTCTGGAGTTGAGTAGAGCTGACCAGTTCGTGTTTGCCGTAGTCCAACTCGTAGATGGACACCAGTCCGTTGGTCAGAACCCCCTTCACCATCACACGGTGCCAGCTAGACAGACAGACAGACAGGTCAGGTTTATTGGAGGAACACGTCACGTTATGAAACAACAAGCACGACTATTCTATGACGGATTTGCAGGATCTAATGGAACGTAACATTGAATTCACTGTGTTGCAAGAACATATGATTCTCAAACCTTTTCATTTCAAAGAGCCCCAGTTACTATGCATCAGGCTACAGATGGCCATAACTCTGATACTAATAATTTAGCTGGTGACCCCCATGGAACCCTGGGGGTCTCTGCCTGGGCCACACTTTGAGAATCACTGTGCTAGAGGTGATATTGGGTTGGGTAGTGTTCAGTGAGGGAAACAAAGAAAACGATGCTTTAACCACGTCAGACCGTACAACGTGTACAGACGTCATAACTAATCCAACCGATGGATCCAGTGGACGTGTACACAACGACCTAGCGCTTTTTCATTGATGTCAAAAATATATATATATATATATTCAGATTATTTTCTTGCGTTGGCCTCTCCTTCTGCACCATACTCTGTTCACGCAGCGTTGGCCTCTCCTTCTGCACCATACTCTGTTCACGCGTGCACGCTGCCGTTCACTTCCTTGTTTAGAGCTCCTAAAGGCTCGTCTCTACTAATCTAGGGAGCTCTCCGTGGTTTTGACCAGATGGGTATACTTCCGTCTTCATTTCTGACTTCAACATGCCTCTGGTTTAAAAATATCAACACTTCTAGAGACTCTCGTAATGATCGCAAGGTAAGCAAGCAACATTATGCCTCCCGGTGTGAAGTGTCCTTGAGCAAGACTGAACCGTTAATTTCTGTTAACTTGTTGTGCAACTACACAATAAATAATATATATATAGCGGTAATAGCGCTGGACTATTTCAGTTTGTTGACCCTAGATGCAACATTGAGAAGAAAAAAAAAAAAACTGCCACTTACGTCTTGTCCACTTTCCCGGCATAGACGTGTCCTTTGTGGATCAGCGTGTCTGTGGAGGTGTCCTCAGTGCGGTTGTAGTAGAGAGCCATCTCTCCCATCAGCACAGACAGCTTGTACAGCTCCCCCCACGGCTGCACCACGAAGTAGCCCGGGTGAAGAGCCACAGACACGTACACGTCCAGGTTCTGACCCGCCTACAACAGCAATGCATGGATGGATATAACAACGAGGAAGCATCAAAATAATATTTATATGGCGGGGCATTTTCACTTAACCCATTCTGACCGGGCACCCATTTTGGTGTCGGCATCATGTTATGCTTTAGCTATTGAAAAATAGCAGGTCTACAAGCTCGTATCGCGCCACCGAGTGGCGCGATACGAGCTTGTAGGTCTGCTATTTTTGAAAAATCGAAGAATGACTGACATTTTTAGAATCTGACCTCAGGTCAGAATGGGTTAATCAGACCAGTGTGTGTCCAGCGGAAACCTCGTATGAATCTGATCTCAGGTCAGAATGGGTTAAGCCACAGTACTGTACTTCTACCCAACACATCATGTGGAAAATGACATAACAGCAGTGCATAGCCTTTGCAGAGGTGTTGTGCTGTATTCAATGCACCATTCATTTTCAATGGAAACCAGCGACGGCAGACGTTTGGAGCTGCTACAAAATCTACAATCCAAATTTGAGCTGGCTTCAACTGCAGCTACAAAATGACCAAGTGTTGTTTAACCATCTTCTCTCTGCACACAATTCCTGTTTGTAATTAATGGGGAAACAAATGTACATGATCCAGTTCCTTGATATTGTTGCGGCTCGTCAGTCAGGACACATGCATAAATCTTTGGTAGCCATTATGTGGTGGTGCTTTTTATATTGTTACTGCGGGCAGAAACCTCTTATCTTCATATTCAAATGTTTTGGAGTTTTATTTTGTAAATGAATGCCCTACTTGATCATGCATCACACAAAAGCATCAAAAGCAGTATTTATTTTTACTTGAATCGTGAAAAGTAACAGTTTTGGACACCCACCCGGGGAGCCTCCAGTGGAGGGGGCAGGGACAGTGGCTCCTCTACAGCAGTGGGGGTCTTGGCAGGGCTGACCACTTCAAGCTGGTCCCGATGGGATGAGCTGATGGGTCTCAGGGCTGGTCTGCTCAACCTCTCCACTACAGTCGAGTCATCATCACCTATAAGGAGTATGAACAGCCTGGGAGTCATCCTTGCACACGTCTTTAATTCTGGCCCAGTTATTATAATAAGCTACCATGTGTTGTCCAGAGGTGAATAAACTGTTCAACGTGAATGACAAGACATCAAAATTATACTATAGGAAAGTCAATTGTATGCATTACTAAATGTGACAAAACTTCCCTGTTATGTAGTAGCTTGAAATTAATCATTTGAAGTATCAGAAAAGACACATTTGGGTTACGCTCTAGTGGGCCAGAAGCCATCCTGCACGTAACCGATTGTCATTCAAACAACAATGAATTGGGCCTTGGCTACTGGTAAACCTGGTAAAGTGTAAAGCATATACGGTAAATAAATCTGGGTTAAAATCGGACCAGAGGCTCCCTTTGCTGCATATCATCCCCACTATATCTCCCGCTTTCTATCACAGTAAAGCAGAAATACAAAGAAATAATCTCTAAAAAAAAAAAACTCTGAATTAGTCGTTTCAATGATTTGGTTTCAGACCATTTGAAAAAGAGTACTTTTAGTATAGCAAATAATTAACTTAAAACTGAAACCTAAAACAATCAAACTTTACGCACTGAAAAACGTCCAACGTATTATGAAATGTAAAGAGGGATCAGCGATGAACAGGCTGGTGGGCTGAGATGGAACACACACAGGCTCTGGATCTAAGCTCTACCAAAGACTGACCCCCACTGCTTTCAGAGGAAGACTGGTGCATCTTAACCACTTGAATGGGGGGGTATTTTTGGCAAAGACACCAGAAAGAAGCGGTCCAAGTGAGTTTCACCAAGACCCGTGTTTTAAGTAGTTAAGCACTTAGCCGTACTAGAGTCCAGACGCTGGTTGGGGCTGCCGACTTCCACAATGTTGTTGTTCTGCTCCGTGAGTCGTAGCCACAGTTCTGACTGGGCCAGCTGATGGTTGAAGCTCTTGTCCCGCTGACCTCCAGAAGAGTTGGGGAAAAGGTAGATGTGGACCAGCCTGTCCTCTTTCACCTGGTCTAACTGCACAATCTGAGAACAATGGGGAGGTTCAATTTGTGATGATTTTGTTAATGGGTAAAGTTGATCAGAGTTGCACTCTAGGCCCAGGCCGTAGCTTAACGGTCTGGGCACCGGACTGGTAATCCAGTCGCAGTGTGCCGCGGGTTCGACTCCCGGACCCGACACGGCCTTTACTGCATGTCATCCCCCCATCTCTCTCCCGTTTCCTGTCAGCCTACTATCTGTCCCTTCAAAAATCAATAAAAGGCGTAAGCCGCAAAAAAAATATCTTAAAAAAAAAAAAAAGAGTTGCACTCTTTCCTGTAATACCAAATCTCTTCATGGGAAAAACTACAAGTTCCCCACAGAATGGGGGGGGGGGGGACGGGACGGGACACACGACGACGACGACTTGATAGGGTTTAAGTGTTTAAAAACCAACCCGACTGACCGTAGATATGTCATTCTTCATTTAAGCATCAACATCTATATTCAAACATTGCATTTGTGGATACATTTTGGGATTATGTAAACTACAGATGATTACTACACCGTGAATGGGCTTGCGCCTGGGAACAGGATTCACGGTTCAATCCCTGCCAAAGGCCGCCTGTCAAAATGCCCTTGAGCAAGTCACTGATGAGCCCATAACTGATAAATAGGATGATGCCTTGCGTGATGCTTCCATTATAAATCTTTGTTAAAGGGCTACAATGTGCATGCATGATACGGTTTGTGGTGTGTGTGTGTGTGTGTGTGTGTGTGTGTGTGTGTGTGTGTGTGTACCTTCATGCTACAGTTGGTGGTGTATAGTATAGCTTCTCTCAGCCAAAGAACGGTCTCAGGATTCCCTACTGGGCCAGTCAAGTCAGCCAGACAGCATTTAATAGCCTGGGGGAGGGGAGAGAGAGAGCATAATGTGGCTTAATATACCGTAGTTTCACAATCTTACATCAAGTTTACAATTTTCTAAATATTAAGCTCTGCTGCGTGTGCATAAGGATGCCGCTGAGGTCTGTTGGACGAAACGACTTTGCAATGGTGATTTTTATTTATTTAAACTCTCCAGTGATATTTTAAAATATCACATTTTGCCACACATTTATAACAAGAATTGGATTCATTTCACAACAATTTGTTTCATGAAACAAAGGTTTTGAAAATAAATAAATGTTCAATGTTTATCGGGTACAACATCCCATGTGTGTCCTAGCTCTCAGCCAAAACACTGACAGGCAGACGTATGGATGGACCGGACCACTCCTCACAGCTAAAACTCTGTGATGAAGTCACCCGAGCACCTTCTGGCTGGAAGACATCTTCACCTGTATTAAAGCGCACGTCGTACACGCATGCAACTGACCTGTGGTGGTATGACGGTGAGATCATTGAGGAAGGGTGTGGGGATTTCTCTGAGCTCAGTCACCGACACAGAGGCTGGTATACCCAGATCAATGAACACGATGTCCATCACTCTGTTGCCATGGATGTTGGTGATCTAACACACACACACACACACACAAACAGTCTGATTGAGTACCGAGGGAGTTTTCCTCTGCAGGTTCTTTTATTATAATTCTTCCACGATGTGTGGAGGAGATACTAGATGTTCTTACCTCTGCTCTGGACCACTTGTCTTTGTAGCGGGACAGGCAGAGCTTGCCATAGTAAGACCTGGAAACCAGAGACTCTGACGTCACCTGAAAACAAACACCCAGCATATATCAGGACTCTGATGTTAACCTGAAAACAGAAATCGTCCATTGGCGATTTTGGGCCAGATGATGGGTGATAGGAAAATATTGGTCACCCAACCTTAAATCAAACAATTGTCAAAACCCACGTCAAAACTGTTGTGGGAAGAAGGCAAGATTGTTTTAACCTGACGCTGCCAGATGAGGGCGGTATTGGGTAACCATGTTCCCCAACACAGCAATCATCTGGGATCTCTCAGGGAGTTGAGCTGACACAAATCCGTTCCGTACCGAACCAATCAGCGTGAGCTAAGGGCGGGATATGTGCGAAACCAGACGTGAAGCTATATAGACACGTCAATATGATTGGTTGTGTTTGCACGCCCACACGGTGATAGACAGACGGTCCCATCCAATCATCTACCAAGTATCTTGAAAAAAAGGAACAGCCCCGTCATCGAATTTGCTTCCGCGATCCCAGATCCCAATAAGCTGTGAAACAAATTTGTGTAGCAAGCTTCTTGGATCTGGCAGCGTCAGGTTAAGTTTGTTTAGGACCGTCACAAAACGATATTAAAATATACTATATATATCTGATTGACTTTATACCACTTAAATGGTATAAAAATCGGGTAAATTGCAGATCACTGATCAAGTTATTTTGAGTGAATACCTATCTGTTGCTGATCGATCGGAGCACCTCTAAAATGAACCATTTATTAATTAACTACACCAGTTCAAATATAATAATTTTACGCTCAAGAGTAAAAGATCTATAAGGGGTTCATTTGGACCTCTGGTGGTCCCCGGACCACTGGTTGAAAACCACTGATCTAAACATTTAGGGGGGGGGAAAAAAGTAAATAAAATCAATTCCAGTGATACATTTACGGCGTTGGTTCACACATTAAAAAAATTAAAAACTACCAGCCACTACTATCCCGTCACTTGTGATGTCATTGCGTACCTGGGAGAGGAAGAAGGCCTGTATTTTATCCAGGAGTTCATGGAGCTTCACGGTGCCTCTGCTGGGCAGCTGGCAGTGCAACGTCCCATCTGAACACACATTGGTCACACTAACGTCCTGGTATGTACTGTTCACCTGGGACACAATAGAACAGAAATACTGTACTGTTCACCTGGGATACAATAGAATAGAAATACTGTACTGTTCACCTGGGATACAATAGAATAGAAATACTGTACTGTTCACCTGGGATACAACAGAATAGAAATACTGTACTGTTCACCTGGGATACAACAGAACAGAAATACTGTACTGTTCACCTGGGATACAATAGAATAGAAATACTGTACTGTTCACCTGGGATACAATAGAATAGAAATACTGTACTGTTCACCTGGGATACAACAGAATAGAAATACTGTACTGTTCACCTGGGATACAACAGAACAGAAATACTGTACTGTTCACCTGGGATACAACAGAATAGAAATACTGTACTGTTCACCTGGGATACAACAGAACAGAAATACTGTACTGTTCACCTGGGATACAATAGAATAGAAATACTGTACTGTTCACCTGGGATACAACAGAATAGAAATACTGTACTGTTCACCTGGGATACAACAGAACAGAAATACTGTACTGTTCACCTGGGATACAATAGAACAGAAATACTGTACTGTTCACCTGGGATACAATAGAATAGAAATACTGTACTGTTCACCTGGGACACAATAGAATAGAAATACTGTACTGTTCACCTGGGATACAACAGAACAGAAATACTGTACTGTTCACCTGGGATACAATAGAATAGAAATACTGTACTGTTCACCTGGGACACAATAGAATAGAAATACTGTACTGTTCACCTGGGATACAACAGAACAGAAATACTGTACTGTTCACCTGGGACACAATAGAATAGAAATACTGTACTGTTCACCTGGGACACAATAGAATAGAAATACTGTACTGTTCACCTGGGATACAATAGAATAGAAATACTGTACTGTTCACCTGGGATACAATAGAATAGAAATACTGTACTGTTCACCTGGGATACAATAGAACAGAAATACTGTACTGTTCACCTGGGATACAATAGAATAGAAATACTGTACTGTTCACCTGGGATACAATAGAACAGAAATACTGTACTGTTCACCTGGGATACAATAGAATAGAAATACTGTACTGTTCACCTGGGATACAATAGAATAGAAATACTGTACTGTTCACCTGGGATACAATAGAATAGAAATACTGTACTGTTCACCTGGGACACAATAGAATAGAAATACTGTACTGTTCACCTGGGACACAATAGAATAGAAATACTGTACTGTTCACCTGGGATACAATAGAATAGAAATACTGTACTGTTCACCTGGGATACAACAGAATAGAAATACTGTACTGTTCACCTGGGATACAATAGAATAGAAATACTGTACTGTTCACCTGGGATACAACAGAATAGAAATACTGTACTGTTCACCTGGGATACAACAGAATAGAAATACTGTACTGTTCACCTGGGATACAACAGAATAGAAATACTGTACTGTTCACCTGGGACACAATAGAATAGAAATACTGTACTGTTCACCTGGGATACAATAGAATAGAAATACTGTACTGTTCACCTGGGATACAATAGAATAGAAATACTTTAACTGGTATGTACTGTTCACCTGGGATACAATAGAATAGAAATACTTTAACTGGTATGTACTGTTCACCTGGGACACAATAGAATAGAAATACTTTAACTGGTATGTACTGTTCACCTGGGATACAATAGAATAGAAATACTTTAACTGGTATGTACTGTTCACCTGGGACACAATAGAATAGAAATACTTTAACTGGTATGTACTGTTCACCTGGGACACAATAGAATAGAAATACTGTAACGTCCTGGTATGTACTGTTCACCTGGGATACAATAGAATAGAAATACTGTAACCAACAGCAGAGAATAATTCTCTAAACCACACTTTCAGAATATCACACTACTTGGGTAGCCTGCCTTCCCCATTTTGGGCAATTCATTATAGTGGTTCTCAAACGTTGTGATTTCAGAGGACCCCATGACTCTGAGAGTGTACAAATGGCAGGTCCATTTGTACACACTCAAGAGTTACAGAACTGGCCCAGGCCGTAGCGTAACGGTCTGGGCACCGGACTGGTAATCCAGTCGCAGTGTGCCGCGGGTTCGACTCCCGGACCCGACACGGCCTTTACTGCATGTCATCCCCCCCATCTCTCTCCCGTTTCCTGTCAGCCTACTGTCTGTCCCTTCAAAAATCAATAAAAGGCATAAGCCGCAAAAAAATATCTTAAAAAAAAAAAAAAAAAAAGAGTTACAGAACTGTAAAGACCCCACAGCATACTTTAGTTTTAGGTGATAACATACTCACCGCGTTGGTGGGGAAAACTCACTCACACCAACACATTACTAACCAACATCACTTAAAAGGTAATAAGGTGCAGGGGTAGATGGTTTGTAAGGCTAGACGAGGCTAAATGCACATTTATACTCCAGTTTGAGTTTATCACCAATGTGTAGTTTAATGGTTAGAAAACTACAACACTATGTCATTCACCGCGGACCCCGACACATCTCTGTATTTACTGTCAGTCTGTCAGACAAGTCCTTTCACTCTGGGGCTATCACCTCCTTCACTGATTGGTCTAGAAGTTGGGTGGGTGGTCCCTTAAGGTTTTGCAAGCATGCGGGGACACGCATCTGAACCAGAGGGAGGCGGGGTCAATGCTCGACAGGCCTCGACTCATTATGAAGGCGACAGGTGAAGGTGATAATTTATCACCTAAAACTGGAGTATTTATGAGCCTTAAGCCTTCCCAAATTTGATGCTGGGTATTTTTCAAATCTATATAATATATGTGTGCAGCATTATATAGGCTGTAGTGTGTGTGTGTGTGTGTGTTGTCGCTGCCCCCTGGTGACAATCGGGTAATACTACAGCAGCCGGTTGGATGAGGATTGCGATCGACTACTTGGCATGTCTGCAAACCTCCACCTTCCAGTCTCTTTGTAGCAAACAGTAGAGCGTGCCGTTTTTTGGAAAACAGCAAAAAGCTAAATGGATATACAGTATGGTCTTTTTCAAGGCAAAGATGAACTAATTTAGAAGAAGCTGTGAGTCAGCTGTACCAGTGACCTCACAGTTCACACCCCCTGCAACACAGCGAGCCGGGCATGCTGACACGGTGGTATGCGGAGAACTCACCAGTTTTCCTACTCGCCGCGGTTTAGTGCATTTTAGTTTTACTTTACCTTCCTTTAAATTGCATTGAATTGAGATTGAGCGAGAGAGAGAGAGAGGATAGTTGTTTAGAGTTTACACTAGATGAAGTAGAAATGCTAAAGTTCATTGGAATTCAGATACTCAACATTTTATCATTATCTAGCTGACCATTTATGCACAAAATAACTTGCTCACTTTGGAAATGAACCAACATCTGTGGGTTTGACATACTACACTGATGAAGACAGCGTGTTAACATAAGGATGAAGACATTGATGAAGAATTTTTCCTGCGGCGAGTTGGTAAACCAACGAGTTCTCCGGTATCCGACACGGAGATGCTGCCGTCTCTGGGTGCAGTACGTTGTTCAGACTAGTCATTGGTCCCACAAATGACAACCCACCTCATCTCCTAACCTAACCATAAGCGCAAGCACGGGGGCAGACGCTAGTCCGACATGCGGACGCACGTCGGACTAATGCCCCGTCTGAATTACATGCGGTCCCCGCCGTCTGTGTGCCGTCTCTGAGGAGCCATGAGCCGGGAGGGGCAGCAACATTGCCGCCACCGGGTAATCTCCACACTGACTTGAGACTCCAAAATATCCCAAAACAATGTCCTGGAAACAGAACACTTCATTTTCCTCAGACTACTTTAAAAAGGTAAGATGCAGTGGCTATAATTGTGTCAAGGATCTTGCTGTCGTGAGCAATGGTGTACGAGATCGGTAGTAAATTGGTCAAATTATGCGAAATAACAAATTTTAGGCCATTTTGTGGGAATAAATAAATGCCGATTTCACGGGAGTAATCACCCACGCAATTTTGACAGCCTCGTCAAACATAAACCCCACTCGCCACCTATGATAAGGTGATCTAAAGTGGAGTATGCATACAGCTCCATTTGGAACCTCCTCAAGGAACCCTGAGGTAGATCTTGTAGATCGGCTATTTTTTTAAAACCAATCAAGTTAAAGTTCTGGAACTTTAACTTGCCAAGTAGGACCCAAAATAAGTTCTGAGAAGCTTACCTGAAACAGAGTCATAATGTACAGAACGGGAGCCACGATTACAAAATGTAGGTTGACTACTATTAATTGTCAAACAAATAATAATTTTTGGCTTTGAACACTGAACATATGACTATACAATTTTAATTTCCGTTTGCCTTGCATCAGTTACTTAAACAATGTACAGTTAAGTACAGTACACACTCTGTGGCATGAGGTGGGTAGTTAATTGTATAGCTCAAAAAAAAAGTTAGGTGCATCCCCGATTAAGACAGAATGAAAATGAACTTTCCAAAATGGAAAACGTCCATTGAACAGAAAAGGTTAACAAAACACAGGTTTACATGTGAACAATAGTGTTGCCTACAGCGATCACACTAATAATTGTGACAGACCCATTATATTTCACGGCACCACTTGCTAAGAAAAGAGAGAAGCGTACTACAGTACTAACCGTCAGAGGGTTATCCATGGTCCTGTCCTGCACGGCCTTGAGGCAGAGCTGGTTGATGTTGACGTCGTCATCTTGTGAAGTGTCGTACAGCACGACCAGGGGATCACAGCGATCCACGAACTCCATCAGGAGGATCTTGTCGACGGCCAACGTCTCCAGGCTGGCTAGGACAGCCTGATGGGAACTGAACGACTCTAGGCCTGGGATGGAGGCAGGGAAGAGAAAAGGATACAAGGAGAGGGTGGAGGGAAGAGGGAAGAGAAGGATACAAGGAGAGGGTGGAGGGAAGAGGGAAGAGGGAAGAGAAGGATACAAGGAGAGGGTGGAGGGAAGAGGGAAGAGAAAAGGATACAAGGAGAGGGTGGAGGGAAGAGGGAAGAGGGAAGAGAAGGATACAAGGAGAGGGTGGAGGGAAGAGGGAAGAGGGAAGAGAAGGATACAAGGAGAGGGTGGTCAGAATTGGGACCAATGTTCCCCCTAACGTGCGCCCGTGCGTGCACGGCTGCATCACATGTTCGACCGTTTTTTCCCGACACACACACACACACACACACACACACACACACACACACACACACACACACACACACACACACACACACACACACACACACACACACACACACACACACACACACACACACACACACACACACACACACACACACACACACACACACACACACACACACACACACACAATGCAAATGCTAGAATCACTAAAAGAATGTTTTCTACCATGAAAATGCAGCGGCCCGAAACATGCAGAGCCTAGCCTAGCCTACAAAACGAACATAAATGTTCTTTTGCGTCGCATATGGAAAGTGACCATGGATATTGATAGATAACTTCTATCTTTTGTGGGTGAATGATCAGCTCCTTTGACCTTTTTGACCCTTTTAATCTGGTTGCCCTGTGTAGTGACTTCACACTGTCTTTTGGCGTTTAGTTAGTGAGAATTATTGTTGCACTGTCTGTCTAGAACCCTGCATGTAACAGACCTTGGAGGCCAGGCATTCTCTTATCAGCTCGCCGAGACGGCATACCATAGACAAATTATCCTTTATAGCCGGGTGCCCACCTCTGTGCGCTTTCGGTTTAGCGCCGGTATTTTTCCATCCAGTGTTTTTCCATCAAGTGCCCAAAACTACATACATTGAGTAAGATGCTCCTCGGTCTTGCCACGTCTGCTTTGTACCATTCTCCATTTTGTATTGACGAAGTATATATACTGTCTCCCATTTTGGAGGCGGTAGAGAGAACCCACTTACAAACCAGACCCGCACGGGGTCTGGGTCAATTCGATTGTAAATTATTATGCTGTGTATGTGAATTCTTGTTCTGTTCTCTCTGAAGCTATATATAAAAATGACTAAAAGCCTCATTTTGATATGGATGTCTCTCCTTGGGTGGACTCAGGTAACATTTTGACATTTATTGGGTAATCCTCCTGATGTAACAGTGTTTATAATGGCTGTTTACTTAAAGTATCCTGGTAAAAGCTAAAGTTAAGTATATATTGTAATGGGATTACTCCTAAAGTATTCTGAGTGTTCCGGCGCATTTTGGCTCTGCTCCGGAGCGCTCTCAGCTTCTAGCCCTCTGCAATCGAAGCTTATCATTGATCATTCTTAGTCTTCTTTACAAATTATACAGTCCTTTCAAAGCTATCATTATTAAAGATGGATCCTATTTAAATTTATCCATCAGATATAATCCCTGTGTGATGCGCACAGGGATTATATCCATTGTCTTTTTCAGTCTGAGATAACGCACTTACTCCAGGTACGAACAAAAAACTGATCTGAAGCGGCACATTCGTTTAGTGTTGATTTTTAACTATCTACAGAGTCCTTTTTGTATTTTCTGTGGATTAACTATAGTCTACAGTTTAACCCAGTGAATCTCTGCCATTTTAATTTCAAGGGGCCCCAAATTAAATGTATATGAATTAGCCTAGGCCATTTCAGTATGATTTTCATCTCTGGACTGGAACCCGGATCTACATGGCCAAAAGCCAGTGTTCATTTAACTCTGAGTGTAGGCTAGTTAGGCTACAAATGGTAGGCCTAGCAAATGCTCACATCACACCATACAGTATATAGATTACATGCATACATTGTATTAATCATAATGCCTGTCACATCTCTGCTAGGACTAACTTGTTTTAGACATCTGTCAATATCAATCAATAGGTCAATGCATTATTTTGTTGACTCATTTAGGCCTATTGTATTTATGTACACAACATTTATTCCTATACATAGTGTTCACATATAATACTGAATAATAATGGTGCTTTTTTTTTTCCCTGGCAGGAAACGGTTAATTAAAATAATGCAACCGTTACTAATTCTGTAATTAGGTTTGAATAAGCCATAATTGGACATGAGCATAATGTACACATCACACTCATGTTGCTCAGCAGTTGTTCAAGTTGCACTCAGAAGGTTGGAGTGTTTGCTCAGATCAATGATTTGAAGGAACATTGATTGAGACCGGGAGAATCAGATCCAACATTGAGGAACTGGACTCCGTTACATCACATTTGGAGACATTTCCAGAACCCATTTTATCTCACTGTCAAAGCTGGTATGTGGACTTCACTTCTGCTATACAATTACAATACCAGTGCTTCCAAATACCAAATGTTTTAATTTCAAGGACCACCATAACTCTTGAGTGTACAGATGGAACCAAATGGACCAGCTAGTGGCCACTACCGTTAAGTACACTCTCAGAGTTACAGACGTGTAAGGATCCATTCCATAGGAGTCGTTAAAGGGAACCGTTAAGGAATCGGACCGTCGTTACAATCCTAAAGGATTCCATTCCATGGAAATATGCAGAAAAACAAAAAAACACTAATACATTACTCTTGAGACAAAGTAATAATACTTTTTAATATAACATTACCTTCCTGAATCCTGAGTAATATCGCCCAACACTGGTCTTGATACATATCAAGTTCGGGGTCGTTGGCATGAAAATGTTCCTGAACCACTGACTTACATGTACAAAAATACAATCTACGTGATGTGGATCTATACCTGCTAGTCTGACGTTGGTGGCCTGGAATGGCAGTGTCAGGAAGTCCTCATGAAGCTCCAGCAGATTTGACCTTTTGGTCTCCTCTGACCAACCGTAGTCCACGTAGTACACCTGGTGTGCACACAGACACATGTTTGTTTTTTTACAGACACAATTAGTTGTCAACTAACCACCTGAGTAAGCTAATGGGCTCCATTCACACCAGGACCCCAGAGCAGCTGGGAAATGTTGAATCTGCCTTACCGTACTGGCCAAAGCTGAACTGCAGGCGGGCAAAGTACTGTACATGCACGAGCAAAAGAGTAGAGAGTTCTTCCAGGTGCTTCAAACGCCACTGAGCAACTTCCATCGAAAAATGAATAGCTAGGGGCAGGGCAGTCCGTCCCTCTATTTTATATATCTATTCTAAATTCAAGAAAAGCTGTCGCAAAGTGTCGTCTGTCTAAGACCTTCCTTAGAGCAAGACTGCTGCTCGCTTTGGGGCCCATCTCACAACGCATGGACAGCCACAAGGAACCTAGCGCCGCACAGCCCTGTCTTCCAGCCTCAATGTGCACTGCTTGCAACCACCACCCATTTCTTCCACTATTTTAATTTACTTAATTTTTGCCAAAAAAAAACCCAACTCTTACGTAAGACTTCTTCCCGCAGATCACGTGTAACAAGTGAAATGCATGTTCGGAGGGACACGGATTAATGTATGGGTCAGTTTTCTGTGCAACACTCCCGGAATGTGGGTCTGTCACCACAACATGTAATGAGCGGGTCCATTTAGCTACACACCCAAAGTTACATTACTGTGACAGCACCATCCTGTGCCATCAGTCAAATAAAATTATAAATACATATATACAGAGATGCAATGACAGTTTATGACAATCCATCTATCTGAAATAATAATTAATTAATTTTGTGCCCAACAATTCTTCTTCTACATTCTCTAATTGTGTAGACAGACTCTAATTGTGTAAATTAAATAATGCATCACAATAATCTAACTCTTGAGAACGTAACATGAAACCAAATGCACACGGGTCAATTTGGTTTAATTTTACGCTCTCAAGAGTTAAAGATCTATAAGGGTCCATTTGGTCACCAACTCTCCATTATTTAGCTGGGGACCACCTGGTGGTCTACGGACCACTGGTTGAAAACCACCGATATTTATATAACAATAGACAGGTAGACGGCTAGACGCCCCTTTGGCTCTGGGACATCTGTATCTCGGGCGCCATCTTACAGGGAAGGAAGCCACAGAGGCTTCCACGTGGTAGGCCAGAGGCAGGTTTAAGTTAGTTCATTTTAAGGACCTCCACAAATTTGTACACTGTCAGTTACACCCCCATACGGGGCCATTTGGAACCCACTGGCGTAGCGGAGTGTGAGAGCCAACATGCACAATAGCAGCACCCTGACTGTGTTTGACCAGAATGGAACAGAGCCTTCATTAGTATCATCGGTAACACCTGTGAAGGAAGTAGGGAAGGGGCCCCAAGTTCTTTCCAAAATGGCATGTGTGTATAGAGCTATTAACACAAACTACACTACAGCATAATATAGTATGGCGTGCAAAAACAGCACATCTACAAGATCACAATGCAATACTTTGTTAGCTTTTGGCTAAAAGATTTGGTGTGGACAGAAAACTCATATAACTCAGGTTATATGGATAACCATTTATGATGAATATCATTTTGCCCATGTTGACAATACCTAAAATACATAGGTACGCTACACCAGGTTGAACATGGTCAACTCTTACCATGACCTTGTCAAATGGCAAGACTGCCACAATCTGGGCCCTGGCCAGCTCATCCCCATCCTCTCGGACAGCTGCCAGCTGACCCATGGCAGGGCTGGAGAGGGGTTTTTGGGCAGAGCTTTGGCTGTAGAAGGTGCGCATGGTGTCTCCCATGGCCTCTAGGGCCTTGGAGAAGTTGTCACCTACATACCTGAGGTCAATGACACAAAGAAAGAGAAAGTGTATTTAGTGGGCATGTTTTTCAGTCAGATTATTATTGTCTGTGGCCACTTCAAGAGCACTGGAGGCTCTCCCCAAAGCTTAGAACAATGGAGAAAACCATAGCTAGATAGAACATGGAAATATTGATAACCCACCAATTACAAATAAGAAATGGAGTTAAAGAGTCAGTCCAGAACCTGTGTCCTACCTCACAGTGACAGCAGTGCAGTCTTTGGCTTCAGTGACCAGTGCAGAGGCGAACTGCTCCTTTGGCATCTCCAGAGGCGGAGGCACCACAGGGCTCTGAACTCTGAGTCCTGAAGGGATCAGTGGACTGCTGCCAACATGGCTCTTATGGGTTTTTGACATGTCCAAGTCTGCAATAATGGAACTATACAGGATGGCCTGTATGGGGTCAAGAGAAGAGCATTAAATCACCATAGACCAGTGGTCCTCAAAGTGGGGTCCAGGAACCCCCAGGGGTACTTGGGGGGGGGGGGGGGGGGTACCCAGCTAAATGATTGATAGTTTTGAACAAAAAGGATCCTTACAGCTCTATAACTCAGTCATGGGGGTCTGTGGAGTAATACATAAAAAAAACTGTGGAATTAGAAGTGGGAGAACCACTACTATAGACCATTTTAACAGTGTCCTTAATGTGCTAACCCAACTACCTGTATGATTATTAATTGTTTTGAATTATCCAACCAGTATTATACTTATTCTAACCAATCCTTCAACTTTAAGCCCTTTCATGAATGGGAAAGTGCTGCGTCACCACTTGCACTCCATTTCAAAAGTAACCAATCTACAAGTTCGCAACCCAGACTTTTGTAAACATTGTACCTATAATGGCATGTCGAAAATAGGGACGCAAGGGTTAATGTGGCTATATAGTGGTGCAATCGTGAAGTATCTTGTAATGAATAGTGAATCCACATTGACATGCCAACAACCTACCTTGTTCTTGTTATTGGGGAAGGGGTATTCCACAGTGCATATGTCTGGCAACATAGACAGGTTGCTGTGAACCTGTTCTGGGAAGGCAGTCTTGTACGTGTCCAGGTAAAGCTTGGACAAAGCATGGGCCCACAAACCCTGAGTGCAGGTGGAATTTATTGAACTGTTAGTAAATTGTCATAAGGATAGAGGGGAAAAAGTCAGATGACAGAACATCAAATATATCAATGTCTTGTAACTGCAAAGTATTGGGAGGTTTTAATAAGCCTGAAGTTGATCAGTTTACTGATGTAAATAATGTGCCATTTAGAAGTGTTAGGTATTTGATTATTACGTGAACACAATATCAAGATTGCCTGAGTTCAGATAACTTGTGATGGGCAAAGAACAAAGCATCAACAGATGAATGGATTAAGTACCTGTGCATACTTGGACAGTAGCTCCTTCAATTTTACACGCACATCTGGCGATACATGGACAGAGGGGGGAGAGGTGACGGGGGTCAGGGTGATGTCACCGGGAGAAAGTGGGGATACAGTGAAATGAGGGGGGGGACATAAAGAGATGGAGGGGGACGCAACGACAGATGGACGAATGCAAGTGGCAGGAGGTACAGGTTTGACCGGGGAATCGTCCACTGGCTTTGGAGGGAAAAAGAAGGTAGGACTGGCTAGCGGACTCTTGGGGATTATGGTGGGTTTCGGGGTGGGGGGTGGGGTGAGGATCGCAGCCGGGCGGCTCGTCCTTGGCTTGGGTGTAGGGGAGCACGTGGTGTTGGACACAGAAAGAAGGAGAGGCGGGTAGACCAGACAGTCTGCTCTGTTGACGAGATGCTCTATCTGTAAGCAAAAAGGCAGGGGAACATGGAGCAAATAGTGAGGACAATGGTGAATGTGAAAGGCGCATTTAATGTTTAACACTACGCCAACTGTCCGTTTAAACGGCACACGCACACACAAAAAGATGTTGCTTGAAAATGCGATTCAGTTCAATTGGGACCAATAATTCCTCTCCTTTGTGTGCAGATGAACTAACCGATTTATATATTATTCATCTTCCTGGTGTCAGTTTTGTCAGAACCGCCTCACCTGGTTAGCAATACACTTTAGTTTAAAAGCGACAGATTGTGCCTTGCAACATGTTTTTAGAATAATAAAAAGGAACAGGTTTGAATCAGTGTTGTTTTTGGCAGGCATTTTTTAGATTTAGTCAGTCTTAGTCTTTTGGAAAAATGCTTAATTAGTCTTAGTCAGTCTTAGTCATTTGGAAAAATGCTTAATTAGTCTTAGTCAGTCTTAGTCATTTCTATCCTTGATAGTTTTAGTCGACGGAAACTCCTAAGGGTTTTAGTCAGTTTTAGTCATTTTAGTAAAAGGTTTTAGTCCAGTTTGTCAAAAAAATTAAAATGTCTTTAAATAAAATGTCAATAGCGTACAGGTATTAAATAGAGCTGGGACTCGATTAAAGAAATTAATCTAATTAATCAGAGGCTTTGTAGTTAATTAATCTCGATTAATCGCATTTTAATCGCATATCATTATTTGACCCAAGAACTGTGAGAGAGCCATTTTTTAATGGATTTTGGTATACTAGTGAATAAATGAATAGTGAATACATAAGTTTAAGCAATAAAACATTGTTTTTGTAGTAATATCTCAAAATTCATAATTTATATAGAGCTTTTCTGAGTACCCAAAAATGCTTTACAAGGGGGACATGATAAATCAAAAACAACTTTATTAAAGGAAAAACACTAAGTAAATAAAAATAAATAGCTGGTGAAAGCAATATTGAAGGTTTGGATGGTGGGGGCATGTCTCTGAAAGTTTTGGGGAATGCATTCCACAGGGTTTGGGGCGGGCTTCAATTGGTGCAGCAAATATGTGACATGACCATAAGAAAACACCTCTGTGTTTCTTCCGTGGACATACAGTAACAGCCATAGCAGATTTTACATTTTATTTGGCCATAACCGTTTAGTTAGAAACCATGTCATCTGGCCAGGTACTTGAACTGCTACTGGGAGTTGGAATAACATTAGCTCTGATCCATAGTGTTAGAAGGAGGAAAGTAGGCTTTCACATCTTTTTTTATGTTAAAAACGAGGGGCTGCACAGCCTGCACTTCCGCGGGTGTGAGTGAGGGGAAAGGATCAAATTAAGTACCATAGAACTCCTGAGTCCTAACTACGCTATCGACCAGAGCTACTGTTGTTGATTGACGTTAGCTTCCAGGCTAGGCTAGGTGCAACATGTTTCGCATTGAGCTGATACTGGAGGCTTGACGAGGTGCGGTGATATGTGAATTCTTTATTGAATAATTGCACACAACTGTGCTGTAATCCACGCTATTATCGGATAGCCTTTTAAATCCTATTTCCGATCCACGGGGACAAGCAAAGTGATCTCAGCGGCTTCCCCCAGTCTGGTGGTGTTATTGTTGTCTGAAGAGGACACTGAGTCGAAATGGGACGGTGTGTGTGTGTGTGTGTGTGCATGCATGCATGCAGATGGGGGTGACCAACAAGGAAAGGAGAGGAGGATAGAGAGAGAGCAGTGACATTATTGGCGGAACATTTTCATGCATTTAAAACTTTGTTCGTCAATCAACTAAAATGTTCGTCTAGCCTCGTCTTGTCAGCGATAACACACACACGTCTCGTCATCGTCATCGCGTCAAACAGAGCTAATTAGTTTGTCAGCGTCAGTCTTGTCCCGAATTATTTGAGTGTCGTTCGTTTCAGTCCGTCTTAGTCCTGGAAAAAGGGGCGTTGACGTCATCATTTACGTTATCGTCAGTCCTGACGAAAACAACACTGGTTTGAATGTAGAATGTTTCCAACCAATAGCGACAATACACAGACTACCAACTCACCTGACAGATGTGTGTCCACTTGTCCATGTCTATGAGGGTCTGGGGGTGGAGTTGCTCGTTGAACATTTTCTTGTAGACGTCTGGTAGCTTCGACTTCCACAGACCACTGTAGTGCTTAGCAAGCAGCTGAGTTAGCCTGCTCTGAACTTGCTCTATGTGATAGACAAAGATTTTAAATTAAAGCTGTATTCAAATGAACCACTTAAAACAGTCATTGTTTAGTAGTAGACCAAGGGTCAAAGGCCCCCTCCTTTTTCCCCTCTAGACAAAATATTTGCTAAATATACAGATTTACAAGCTCAAAACACATCAAGTTGCATTGCGGGCTAGTAGATCTACCACTTTGCCTCTGGGTTCTCGCGAGACTGACTGCATATAACGTTACTGAGCAGTTGTTGTCGGGAGATCACAGTAGCTTGTTTCCGCGTCAACGCAGGGAAACTAACAAACAAAACACAGCGCACATGTCAGGAGCTTATATACCCTAAGGTCAGGAGCCGATCGAGCAACATTAATGATGGCAGCAGCGGCAGTCAGTTCTTCCTCGCAAGAGGAGGATCCGCGACAAGTGATTTACAACCCGGGCAATCTTAGAAGTGCTGTATGGAAGCACTATGGCTTTTGGTCAGTAAACGGGGAAAAAAAGTTGTTTGCAAGATATGCAAGTCGGAGTTAGCCTCCCACGGCTCAACAACCAACCTGGCTAACCATCTCGAAAATATACATCCACCAGAGCATGAGGCATTGTCAACCCCCGAAACCAAACAAACAACCACGTTTGAGTGAATACTAGTATAATTTGCCTGCGGCAAGTTCTCCCTCCAGCGAGGCAAGAGGCTTAGAATGAAACTTAGACTGTCCCATTTCATTAAGTGTTCCAACTCGGTTTTCAGCAGCAGCAGCAAATGCGCACATTGCGCAGAGAGAGAGAGAGAGAGCTGCCCACCTGTGTTGAATAAATACATCTACACACACTACACAGTTGGTTTATGTCTCATGTTGCACAGTATTGGTGTAAATGATATAAAAATCCGAATGGCTCGAATTGAAATCCGAATGGGTCGAATTGCTCGAATCCATGTGGGTTTTTAAAAAGAATATCCGAATGTAATTTTTGGACAATTCCGGCAGCACTACTCGACACCCTCACTGAATATAAAGGCTTAGGTTAAAAGGAACGGACTGACAGGGGAAAGAAATCCCACTTTACAAGCCGGAATTGTGTGAAGGGAGAACATGACTGAAAATCGTTACAAGTGTCAAGCATCCATTTGTATCTCCATGTTGCTGAAAACGGCTCGTTGCCTTTGCTTTGTAGCCATAGCTATGGCGTTAACACAGCATAACACCTTAAGGACCTTTAAGCATTCTATTTTGACACAAGGACAGCATATAGATGACTTTATGTTATGGTGAAACATACCTCCAGGCTGTTCTTCTCGGTAGCTGTTCTTCTCGGTCCTGATGACAGAGAGAAGAGTTAGTCCTGAGAGGGCGATCATTTTGTTCAAAAGACATTGAGATGCATGCTTCCAAACACTGGCACATGAAATGCTTTTTTGACTGCTCAGTGTCGGTTACAGACTCACCGGTTAAGCTGGACACAGTGTTGTTCTCGTCAACGAAAACTAAAACGAAATATGTTCGTCAACGCCCATTTTTCACCGCACGAGAACTTGACTAAACGAGACAAAAACCCACATGTATAAACAATAATTGGACTAAATCATTATGCAATTTAGTTGATAAATAAAGACGAAACGAAAATGTAGTTAACAAAAATAAAGACTGAACTAAAATCTGTCTTCATTTCGTTCATGAACAAAGACTAGACGAAATATATTTATTTATATATTTTCTTCCTGTGAGCGCATACATGTGCTCGGCGCTCGCCGAGGCAGCACCAGCAGCACGCACGCACACACACACACACACACACACACACACTAGAGTTGCATGTTGTGCTCAGAACAGTTACAAAAGTTACTAAACTACGGAACGCAGGTTGGGCCGTCTGTCACCGAGTCATGGTTGAATTAAGTGTTTGCAACATGAACCAACGTTATCAAGCTTATGTTCGACAAGCGACAAAGGAATATAATAAGGCTTATTGGACAGCAAAACACAGGGAACTGGAGATGTTATAAACGCCAGGAATTGTGAAGAAATAGGGTCTCGTCATAGAGAGCACCCTCTCTCTGATCCCCGCCCGGTGAGTAGCAACACACATGAACGTGTGTGCGTGCGTGCAGCCTAGTAGCAATAATAATAGTGACATTAGCTTAGCATGTAGCAACACACAAAGGGTGCATTCGGAAATGCGCACCGGGAGCGCACTCGCCTATTAGTTTGCGCCCCAATGGTGCTTGCGTGCGCAACCCGCGCGTGCTCAACTTCTAACCAGGTGTTTAGTAATGTTTGGCTGCACTGGGATCAGTTGGTTAAACAAGTGGACATTAAGGTTCTATAGGAGTTGTCTTGTTGTACTGCACTGGGATCAGTTGGTTAAACAAGTAGACATTAAGGTTCTATAGGAGTTGTCTTGTTGTACTGCACTGGGGTCAGTTGGTTAAACAAGTGGACATTAAGGATCTATAAGAGTTGTCTTGTACTGCACTGGGATCAGTTTGTTGAATTGATTTTTAAGTTTTAACTCATTTTTTTGAGTGGTGCAACTGGCTGGCTGTGTCCGAGCACGAAAATAGCATTTGGTTTGTTTTCACAACCAAGTGCACTGTAACACAAACACATATTAACTGTTTATATGATCAGTTTGGGTGTGACAGTACAGTACAGTAGAGGGACCCCCTGGGGACCCCCACACAGTAACTCTGTCATTTTTCAACCGTTTCGGATGTGGGGCAGCTCACCAGAACCGGGCTGGCACTTCATGTGGAAGTTCTGGGGACCCCCCAGGGACCCCCACACAGAGTTGCATCACTCAGTTCAGTAGATTTTTGTGAAATATTTTTTAGATTAGATGGAATCATGGAAACATAACTGTTGATAAAAAAGTAAAGGGCTAAAATAATTGTCTGACTAAAACTAGACTAAATTGTCAGACTAAAACTAGACTAAATTGTCAGACTAAAACTAGACTAAAATGCCAATAGTTTTTGTTGACTAAAACTAAACAAATAAATTCACGGTTTCTTGGACTAAGATAAAGACTAAAATTCGTGACTTTTAGTCGACTAAAACTAAAGCATGAGTTTGACTAAATATGATAAAAACTAACGGTGATTGAAGACTGAGACTAAATTAAACAATAGCCAACAAAAACAACACTGGCTGGACTGGCTGAGCAGAAGGAGGTGAAAGGACAGGTGCCCTGTGACAACAGAGGGAGAGTTAGGCCTGAGAGAGCAAACATTTTATGTTCAAACCACGTCAAGATGCACGCTTTTAACAGAGGCTCATTTTAACATTTTGCAGCAAGATCAAGTATCACAGAGCAATCCAGTCCCCCGCCGGATAACCCAAGTGTTGTCATTCAACTATCCTAGGACACGTTGTGCTGTCAGTTACACTCACCGGTTAAGCTGGACAGGTTGAGCAGAAGGGATCACAGGGCACAGGATTGTCACAGGGACTGTCACAGGGACTGTCACATGGCACCTGTGACAAAAGAGGGAGAGTTAGGCCTGAGAGAGCAAACATTTTATGTTCCAACCATGTCAAAATGCATGCTCTCAGCAAGACAAAGTATCACAGAGCAATCCAGTTCCCCGACAGATATAGCAAGTGTATTCATCCTAGTCCATTTGGACCACTCCTCTGTCGTCAGTTGCAGACTCACCACTAGGGTTGGGTGACGATACGAATACATCGTCAATCGCGAATATACGAATCCAATCGCCGAATATTTTTATTAGGCGATTTCTCGGGACGATTTAGCCCAATTAACCTGTAAAGTGTGAGCAACATGTGAATCAATTTGGCCCAGCAAAGTAGTAACAGCGGCCGGGTGGAAATCACCTCCTCCCGTTATAATGTATGCTCCCACAGTCCACGCACTCAGCAGCATCGGGCACCAGGGCACGGCACTTACGGCCTGGGAGCTGAGGGAGGCTGTAGCCTACATGTTGTTTAAGCTCCGGAGTCCAGACCGATGCAGTTTAATAATATACAGTCACAACAGAATGCACACTGCTGTCTCGTGTCTCATCACAATCCCAATGCCTCACCCGTGAAGTCGAAAAAAACTGTCTACTAGTGTTAGTGTATAGGCTCGGGGATCATTCGTTAGCTTAGCGCTTAGCTTAGCGTGTAGCCCCTACTGGTGCTGCAACCCACTGATTGAACTTCAACTCCACCTGTAATCTAAGTTATTTTTATTGACAACGTGAACAAACCCCGACACCAGCGCTGCAAAAATAGACAGATCTACAAGCTCTCAACAGCAGCCAGCAGCCCGGCCGCAGCAGCTTGTGGGCTCCGCTGCTCCGCTCCGAGCCTCCGACGGACCGCCGGTGCGGGGAGTCAAGGGAGCAAGTTACCCTGGCTGTGCAGCTGCGCTGCAGTCTGCAGAAACGGACTGATCTACAAGCTCTCAACGCCTAGCGAACGGAGGTGCAAAAACAGGCAGGACGCGGCGCCTTGAGAGCTTGTAGATCTGGCTTTTTTGCGACCTGCAGTGAGCTTTTATGACACGAATACATCGTTAATCGGCGAATATTGGTCAGACGATGGGCGGTTGAAAAAAATTGGCATATCGCCCAACCTTACTCACCACTTAATATGGGCAGGAGGAGCGAAAGGGAGTGAAACCACTGGTCCCCTGTGGCAACAGAAAATAATTAGGCCCGAGACCTGAAACATCTTAACCCATTCTGACCTGAGATCAGATTCTAAAAATGTCTTCTATGTCAGTCGCTCTTCGATTTTAGTAAAATACCGGTAAGCAAATTAGGTATTTATGCCATGGTTGATCTGCGGAGAGGGTGAGCCTGTCCACATAGACCATGAAAAAAAAAAAGAATGGATGTCACGCCAATACGACTCTACAGGCAGAAAAATTAAGCCAACTCTGGAGTGATTTCAAATCCGCCATATTTCTATATCCGGGTCCAGACATCCCAGACGAATGCCATTGGTTGGGACCCGTTTAAAAAAGGTTGTCCACACACGTCAGTGAAATTACCCGCCTCCCCCGGGGAGGGGGAGGCAGTTGCCCCCTGACCAGGGGGAGGCAGTTGCCCCCTGACCAGGGGGAGGCAGTTGCCCCCTGACCAGGGGGAGGCAGTTTAGTGACCAGAATTACTGCATGTTTGGTGAGGGTACCAACCCTAGGGGATTAGGGCGATATGACATTTTGCCCCCTCTGTGTTGTCAGTTGCAGACTCACCGGTTAACCTGGGCAGGTGGAGTAGAATGGGGTGGAACCACTGGTCCCCTGTGCTGAACAGGAACGGTAGCATTCAACCTCTGATTAAGCTGCCTGTAGTTAGAGAGGAGCGAATGTGATAGAAACATTGCAGTCGAGCAGGAACCATGCAACTCTATACTCTTAAATCTTTGTTAGAAAAAATAGAAATATATCTATATTAAATTTCCCCTTCAATGTCAGTGGTGTTTAATGTTTTGACCCGTTTTTTCCACCCAGTGTCAATTATCTAATGTGATCCTGGGTGCTTTAAGTTTCCATTCTTTAGAAATAAAGAACCCAAAACCGGTAATCCTGGCCACTCGGCCAACGCTACACTATCAATAAAGGCAGAACAGCCAAAAGAAGAAATACAGGAGCGTATACCTGCCCTTTTTGTTCCATTCCTAAGCTAATAATGCTGGTCTGACAAAATTCTGTCAACCAATTGCTTGGTCAGAAGAACTACCTGTAGTACCACCAGTAGTAGTACTTCCTCTGTGGGAACCTCTGAATTAGATAACATGTAGTGATATGATTAACTGTTTTGGTACGATTGATGTGCGACCGATCCCACAACCTCCTACCTGAAATCTCCTGTGGTACTGACACCGCTTCTGGACATCTGGTTATAGGGCCGTGATGATGATGATGATGGACGGCTCGGTGGCCAAGAAGGAAAACCATATGACGAGGGCTGCCGGAGGAAAGACTTGGGAGTCACTGGAGGGAGAGAGAGAGAGAACATTAACTTACCACTTCAAGTGTCTCTTTTCTGACCAAAGGAGAGTGCACAGCGCACATCAATAGTGGGGTGGTACTGACCACGGGAGATAAACTTGAACAGAAAGGAGAGGTTGCACAACTCGTAGTCACGATGCAAGAAACTTATTTTAAGATGACCAACGTTCGGCACAAAATGCCTTCTTCAGGGTTACCCTTTATAATTTTTATCCCACAATTTTGTAACCCATTTTTTCACCCTGTACCAATTGCCTAAGCTGTAATCCTGGGAGATACTCCGCCCTCTGCCAACCTGGGGAGGGCCTTAATTAAACTGAGCTCATGCCTCCTCCAATGGGTGAGGAGTGAGTGTGCCGCTTCTTATCACCTGACTGGGGGTGGGTGTGTGGAAGGGGGGGGGGGTTTGGATGGAAGGAACACATACCATACATGGGCAACTGGTGGCCGGTGGGCCCCCACCTTCACTTAACCCATTCTGACCTGAGATCAGATTCATACGAAGGTTTCCACTGGACACACACTGGTCTGATTAACCCATTCTGACCTGAGATAAGATTCTAAAAATGTCAGTCGTTCTTCGATTTTTCAAAAATAGCAGACCTACAAGCTCGTATCGCGCCACTCGGTGGCGCGATATGAGCTTGTAGATCTGCTATTTTTAAATAGCTAAAGCATGACATGATGCCAACACCAAAATGGGTGCCCGGTCAGAATGGGTTAATGCTGCCCTCAGGTTAATATCAGAATACTGATATATTATTGATTTCAGCTGTTACAATTCCAAACATGCAAACATGAAACATGACCCTCTTTTGCATGTCCAATGTGTTTGGATTTAGTTCATAAAGTTAACATACCGGTAACTATAACTAAATTAGACAATTCTTTTTCAGGATTTCAATTCAAATATAGCAAAAATAGCTGATCTACAAGCTCAAAACACGTCACGGTGCGACGCGTTTTGAGCTTGCAGATCGGCTATCTTTGCCACGACAGTAATGTGCAACGTGGCCCTGGAGTCTGGAGTGTGTAAATATTGTGGCCCTCTGGAGTGAGTGTGTAAATATTGTGGCCCTCTGGAGTGAGTGTGGAAATATTGTGGCCCTCTGGAGTGAGTGTGTAAATATTGTGGCCCTCTGGAGTGAGTGTGTAAATATTGTGGCCCTCTGGAGTGAGTGTGTAAATATTGTGGCCCTCTGGAGTGAGTGTGTAAATATTGTGGCCCTCTGGAGTGAGTGTGTAAATATAGTGGCCCTCTGGAGTGAGTGTGTAAATATAGTGGCCCTCTGGAGTGAGTGTGTAAATATTGTGGCCCTCTGGAGTGAGTGTGTAAATATTGTGGCCCTCTGGAGTGAGTGTGTAAATATTGTGGCCCTCTGGAGTGAGTGTGGAAATATTGTGGCCCTCTGGAGTGAGTGTGGAAATATTGTGGCCCTCTGGAGTGAGTGTGGAAATATTGTGGCCCTCTGGAGTGAGTGTGTAAATATTGTGGCCCTCTGGAGTGAGTGTGTAAATATTGTGGCCCTCTGGAGTGAGTGTGTAAATATTGTGGCCCTCTGGAGTGAGTGTGTAAATATTGTGGCCCTCTGGAGTGAGTGTGTAAATATTGTGGCCCTCTGGAGTGAGTGTGGAAATATTGTGGCCCTCTGGAGTGAGTGTGTAAATATTGTGTCCCTCTGGAGTGAGTGTGTAAATATTGTGGCCCTCTGGAGTGAGTGTGTAAATATTGTGGCCCTCTGGAGTGAGTGTGTAAATATTGTGGCCCTCTGGAATGAGTGTGTAAATATTGTGGCCCTCTGGAGTGAGTGTGGAAATATTGTGGCCCTCTGGAGTGAGTGTGGAAATATTGTGGCCCTCTGGAGTGTGTGTGGAAATATTGTGGCCCTCTCCATCGTCAAAGTTGCCCCCCACTGACGTATACAGATATGATGCGACTATGTTCACTATATACGTTATTTTGATAGTTCATTAAAATAATGGTGATATGGATTTGAAGTCATATTGTCCAGTCCTAGTGTGGTTGGTTCTAATGCATCTCTCCTACCGTTGGGCATGTAGAGCCTAGCGGGACTGGGTCTCATTCTACAGTTGACCATCCGGTTGGTCTTGCTGGTTTTCTTGGTGGACTTTTGCATGGCCACCATCTGAGCAATGTGGGCCGTCTCCTGACACACTGCAGCAAAGCACGTTAACTGCACAACACAGACGCACAAATCAAAATATATCAAATCACCACAATTCAGAAAGACAGTCTGTGTTCACAGAACATTCTGTTGATTACATTTATCTAGAAAGCAACAGCCATTTAATGTTTCACGAGATAAATATTAAATTACCAAATAAAGTCTGGGTTGCAGTAGCCTCGGAAACCCCGACGTTTTTATTTCCAGGGAGGAAAAAAACGTCTGGGTCTGAGTCCACAATTCGGCATAGAGTAGCGCAAACATTGCTCACTCTCTGCTGATTTCTGATCGTCTGCACCTTTGTAAAATTGACATACACACGCACACATGTACACACACGCTCCTCTCTCTCTGTCGCTCTAAGTAATTAGTCTCATGTCGCGCAGCTGCGCATGGATCCTGCCGGGAGCTGCCCATGCCATAAAAAGCATAGGCGAGTTCCAGGCTAGGGTTGCAGCAACAAGTCTGAACTTTTATAGCAGCAATTTAAGAATCTTGATTTATTTTCTTAAAAAAAATTAAGTACACAGATCTTGTATACCCATACAAGATCTGTGTTCTTAATTATTATTTTGGCATATGTTAATGCATTTAAAATAAAACCATATCACCACCATTAGCCTTTTCATGTCGCGCACCCCATATTTGTCTTAAACTTTTCTGATGAATTGAAAATGGTGGACCCTGTTACAAGTCTTACTGCTTTAGTGCTTTGCATGATTTTGTCCACAAAGTAGCAGTTTTTGAAAACAAGCACTTCCAAACTCTGACACTTTAACATTGTTTAATGCAATCAGACAGGACTTTTTGGATGAATGGGATGTCAAGGCCAGAAAGTAGTTTTTTTCCCACTCAGTGGGCGTTCCCGCATGACTTCCACGTACGATGATGTCACGCGTATACACTCTATACAAGCTAGTAATGTCTGCCTCTTTCTTATAGCTATAAGTTTAGTAATGTCTGCCTCTTTCTTATAGCTATAAGTTTAGTAATGTCTGCCTCTTTCTTATAGCTATAAGTTTAGTAATGTCTGCCTCTTTCTTATAGCTATAAGTTTAGTAATGTCTGCCTCTTTCTTATAGCTATAAGTTTAGTAATGTCTGCCTCTTTCTTATAGCTATAAGTTTAGTAATGTCTGCCTCTTTCTTATAGCTATACGTTTAGTAATGTCTGCCTCTTTCTTATAGCTATACGTTTAGTAATGTCTGCCTCTTTCTTATAGCTATAAGTTTAGTAATGTCTGCCTCTTTCTTATAGCTATAAGTTTAGTAATGTCTGCCTCTTTCTTATAGCTATAAGTTTAGTAATGTCTGCCTCTTTCTTATAGCTATAAGTTTTGACAATCTGGCCAGTGTTTTTATTGCCACCACAGGTCACAGTTAAATATGAAATCGGTCATGCCTCGTGACATCACGTGATGTCATCAATATTAAGCCCATATATGGAGATCCCTGATGTCATCAATATTGGCCAGCAACTCTACATCTCACCTCAAACCCTTAGATCTCCATATAGTCTATATGGAGATATAAGGGGTTTGGGGTGAGATGTTTGAGAGTGTAACATGAAACCTTGGTTTCATTTTTGAGTTTAAGATCTATAAGGGTTCATTTGGTTACCAACTCTCCATCGTTTAGTAGCTGGAGACCACCTGGAACCCCCTCAAGGAGCACTGGTGGTCCCCAGACGACTGCATAACAGAGCAGGCAGCGCATGGTCACTGTTATGATCCGAATGCAGCTGCCATTAGAAAATAAAAGCCTGGATACCGAGGCTACGCTACTGTATGATGGATGCAACACAACACGTAATCACTGAAAGAAGCCACTGAATTACTTCTCCCATGCGGTTCTCCAGGCGGACCACGGACGGGACGGAGCGCAGGTAGGGCTCCAGCTCCTTGTGGCCGAGCCTCCACAGCGGGATCGTCTCTCCGCACAGGGAGCGGTACTCGGCCTGCAGCCGGTGGATGGCCACCCCGGTCTTGCTGGACTGGAGGACGGACCTCAGCAAGCTTTTCACAGACTCCGCGTCCTCCGACATTGTTTTAAATCACTGTACTGAAACAGAGAGAGAGAGACAGTGGTGGAAGTGGAAGATATGATTTAATTCAAACGTTCATTTAAAATGAAGTCCAGCGTGTCTGCGGTCGGTTGGATTGATTGATTGAAATATTTATTAACAGTTTGTAGAATTTACAGTACATTTTACGCACAAACTCAATACAAAGACTGTTAACTGTGAGTGGACGACCCAATTAAGCATTACACTTGTTTACAACAGGGTCCACATTGTTCAATTCATCAAAACATTTAGAGACATACAAATAGACATTTCTATGTAGCTAAAGAACAGAACAGGAATTCATCATATAGGAAGCAAAAAGGGAAAAGATACATATACAGTGAGGGGAAAAGGGGGGGGGATTCAGATTTTACAGAGGCCAGTTTCGAATTGCAGCCATCCGTAGGTGCCCTTTGAGAGCGGTTTTGAAGGAGTCAAGGGATTCACATGTCTTAATGACTGTTGGTAGGGCGTTCCACATTTTGGTGGTCGGTTGGAGGCCTTGGCTTTGCCAAACAAGCCATCAACTCGTCACGGGCAGGTTTGTCCCAAATTGTCCGCGACGCGTCGATAGCTTAATTGTAGCCTTATCTGTTTTCTCCTTTGACAAACGATGGCGTGTGGTTGTCTTGACTCTTCTAGTAAGTATAGTACAAGTTACATCGCGGGTGGAAAGCTTTAAATACAGAAGACCGGCTCATAGATATAAACCACCTGTTTGACATCATGACATGGGTGTCGAATATCACATAAATGTAAAAATGGAATACGTCAATGTAGTTTAAAACGTTACTTTGCTTCTTTAACGCGAGGCGAAGTCGGGGAGTTGCAGCTGCTAAACGACCACGCCATGAACCAACACACACACACACGTTTGGTCCAGCAGGTGTGTAGGCTTAGCTTAGCTCAGCTCTAATTAATTACACGTTTTAGCGACAATGTCGAATCGTGAACGAACAATATTACTTGCGAGAACTAAACGAAAAGCTTTGTGTTGTGTCGCACGTGCTGCTCGACGTATATTTCACACTTTTTTTTACCTGTTTTCTGCTCCTTGAAAGACTTTAACTCCAAACTCACTTATGTTCTTCTCGTTCTGCGTACCTTTACTTACTACCTTTTCTCCCTCTACAAAACTACAAGTTACAAAACTCGCGAGATGAGATCATGGCATATACCACGTGTCAGGGCCTGGCACAATGTTGCCAGAATTTGAGAGAAATAAGCATCCAGGTCTGTGAAAACAAGCCCAAAAGAAGCGACTATTATTGATTGATTGATTTTTGCATTGATTTTTTTCACAGTATGCAGAATGGCCCCTGGGTACATTTCAAACGAAAGTCAATACAAAAGTCAATACAAAAATTGTTACATTGTGGACGAGCCATGACTGATTAAGCATTTTCACTTGTTTACACTTTTTCAATTCTGGCACTATAGGCAATTGAAAATAGCAGATCGACAAGCTCACGACGAGCTTGTAGATTTGTAGAAAAATATTGGGGGAAAAAAAACATTTTAACGACACAAATCTGGTATGGGGGTCCCTGGCACAAAATATTTGTAGATGTAGGGTCCGCTCTATGGTCCTTGACAAGACAGAAATGTATGAGAATCACTGGTCTAAACGACATTAGGAAACAAGCCCAAATAAGCGACTACACTTTATAAACAAGCCTCAGAAAAACCGAAAACCACAACAATTACAAATATTTACAAGCAACTACAGAAAAAGTCGCTTATAAATAATAATCGGACATGGCAACACTGGCCTGGACTGGTCCGGGTCATAGAGTATAACTCTATGGTCCGGGTGGGTTTATACAAACGAATAGCTAAATACATAAACGTAATGTAATATGCGGTAATATAGAACCAACTAAAAATATATAATAGTTAGTATATGAGTGAGTAACAAACAAAAAAAAACAGAAATACACAAACATTATTTCAGGATTCAGTAAATCTATTTGTTGTAAACCGACTGATTTAAGTAGCCTACATAATTCTGTTTTAAAAAGAGAAAAGAGTGATTTCATTTAAAATAAAAATCACTACCTTTAGAGGTTGTGAAAAAAACGTTCATCAGATCATCATCAATAGCGCCATCTTCCGCATTATTATAGTAACACATATAGCTGTTAGTTAAATGATAAATAATGGCTCGAATTTATATAAGCTTTCCATGAGCCTGCCCAAGGACGCTTTAAATTAAAAGTGATCAATAACAAACAAGTATATAATGCCATAAGCTTGAGAGAAGTGTGTCTTTTCAAGGCAGCCTTGAAAGAGTCCAGGCAGTGAGTGCTAGAGCATGGGTTCCCAAAGTGGGGTCCGGGGACCCATAGGGGTACTTGAGGGAGTTCCAGGGGGTACCTAGCTCAATTAGAGATAGTTACGAACCAAATGGACCCTTATGGGTCTGTAACTATGGAACCAAATTGACCCTAACGGGTCCATTTGGTTCCATTTGTACACTGTCAGAGTTAAATTAACAGTGGTTTTACAATATGAATTGGGGGTCTCAGAGATTGAAATGCCATTAAATCGGGGATCCGTAGCATAATGCGTGGGAAACTGGGGGTCCATTCAAATAATATGTTTCGGAACCCCTGCTAGAGCCGTAAAAAGAGTGCGTCCACTAAGGAAAGTAGGCTTTCTAATAGCACAAGCCGCCTTCGTATTGTTGAGTAGCAAAAACGTTCTTTATATTTTCGCTACAGACGAGAGGCTGGTCTTGTTTTAATAGTTTAATAAAGTAGGCCGTTCTCCATAGCGTATCAAATAGTGATGACAAAAAAGATGATATACGTTTGACTCTTATCATCAAATTAATTTCCCATTCCAAGTGCATTTGTCTCATACATAACACCAGTGCTGCTATTCCATATTTAAACTATTTTGAGCAATGGTATAATACAAAAAATTCAGTCGGTAGCTCAGTCAAAAAGGTGTGGGCACACCTGGTTTAGGCTAACTGTACCATCACGCTGACATTTCTATAAGTTTGACACCAGCAAGGCAGCAATCAATATCAGCATAATTATATTATGGGCACATTTCTGCTGCTTCCTGCAACCAGAAAACAGAAAATGCAATGTGTTCATTAGAGCGCACCACCAAGCCGGAGGCTCCACTGCCAGGCATTGGACCTGGGTCATTTTAATCTGTTTTAATGCTACCATAATCATTAAAGGCATTAACAATGGCTCTGAATCCCCATTGGAATCGTTTAACTTATGAAATACCATGCAATGGAGGGAAATAATTCCTCATAAGTTTACTTATACGTATGTATGGATGCTGACTGAGTCTTTATTATTCTTCACATGGCGTGATTATGATCTCCGGTGGTGGCGGTGACTCTGGCTGGCCGTTCTGCATCCGTGAGGCCATGACCCATGTCCGAACCACTGTGTCCTGGTCAGGATGGTGGCTGTCTGACTGTGGTGATGATGGATAGTGCTTTCTGAGGAGGATCAGACGAGGGTTCCTCATCAAGGTGTAGAGGAGCAGCCAGCGTCTCCTTCCTCTACTGTGTGCAGAAGACTCTGGAAGGAGAAGAGATGAAGAAAGAAGTAAGAAAGAAACAAGGTTGCTTCAGAGAGACACCAAGGTTGTACGAGGGACAGAATGGGAATTATTGGACATAACATGAGACATGATTATGAACCTTTATTTAAATGTATAGTATACAGACTTACTGAGGCGAGCCTGGCCCTAACATGTGGGTCACGCACCCACACACACACACACACACACACACACACACGCACACAACTGACCGGTTGGTCTGTTGTTGAATGTGGAGTAAGCAGAGGCCGTACGTCTCTCCAGAGTGTTGGAGACGAGAAGCTGACAGAAACACACCATCACTGGATTGTTGTGGTAGTGATCAGCGAATATCATCCCAATCCATGTACTGTAGCCTGGAATATGAGGGAGATAGTTACACACACTGGAGTGGACAAAGAGTTTATCAATCTGTGTTCTGTAGTTACACACACTGGAGTGGACAAAGATCTTATCAATATGTGTATTGTTGAAACTTGGATGCTAGATACACATACCGGAAAAAGATAAATATCAATCCATATTGTATCCTGGAATTGACCCATAATGTTTATTGACTGTATATCAATGGTTTTCAACCTTTTTCATTGGTGGTGAACGTACCAGGGTCCATGGTCTCGTACCCTCTCTGCATGATGGTTCGGTCGATACGGGAGACCAGCCATGTTCCCACCACCACGCTGGACAGCAGTCTCAGGATGCAGTTGCTCAGCCCCATCACCACATTGTAGAAGAAGAAAAAGTAGTTGAAGCAGTGGAATGCCTTCCTGCATGAGTGGGGCACAAAAGGTGCGTTAAAAGAGCAACTTCACAGAGACCTCGTGCCATTATGAACTGGGTGTTAACACCTTAGTCTTAATGCGTTCTATGTCTTCAGAGCTTGTCTCAATGGAATGGTAGGAGGAGGAGTAGTTTACCCCAAAAATCACTTATTTTCTCTCATTACACACAATCCTAGAATTCATGGAGCTCTTTTTTGGGTGTTTGTCGCATTCCTAATCCAGTGAGTGGTGGAGTCTCGGGTAGGAGACTCAACAAGTCTACTACTACTTATTTAAAGAGTCTACAGTAGAGTAGGAGACGTCTCCCGCGAGTCTCCTATTGACCCGCTCATCAAAAAAAAAAAAAAAACATCTCCACGAGTTCAAGGATAGAAAACAAGCCATGTTTGGGAGAACTAACCCTTGAAGCATCACATAGTTTCTGCTTAGATGTTTATGCAGCCTGGGAAATTAATTTGTCAATTAAACTACACCAATAAACCCAAATGTATGCTACGGGTGCGTTCGGAAATGCACACCGGGAGGCTGGAGTGCCTATTAGTTCGTATTGGCAGTGTGCTCAGTGTGCCTATAACAGAACGCACCCTAGGTTTTACCCATTGTCCTGTGTGCAGTGTTGTTTTTGGCAGCAAATTTAGATTTTAGTTTTAGTCATAATCCCTTGCATAGTTTTCACCTGGAATGTTTTAGTGTTAGTCTAGTTTTAAATCTAGTTGATTTAGTCGAACAAAATGTATTTCGGCAGGTCTTGATGCCGTGATGACGTGACGCGACGCGAGCTTGTAGATTGGCTATTTTCAGCATGCAACTAATTGTAAAATGACTTATACTTGATGTCCACTAGTCCCTGACATTTTAGTCTAGTTTTAATTTGTTGACAAAATTGTCAGTATATTTAGTCTTAGTTTTAGTCATCATAGCTTAGTTTTTATTTAGTTTCCATTTACCTTCCGTCAGTGGAAAAAGATTGATGAAAATGTTTCGTCTTAGTTTTAGTCAACGAAAACAACACTGCCTGTGTGTACACTTTCATTACTGTTGCCTACCTGTTGTTGAGAGCTAGAGGTTTGTGTTTGTCAGTGGGAGAAATCCTGTCCTGGAGAAAGAAGATCTGCACCAGAACGACCTGCAGAATCACCACCGCTATCACCACACCTATGGTTAGACTGACACAAGCAGTACAGACAGGTCAGTATCTATCACCACACCTATGGTTAGACTGACACAAGCAGTACAGACAGGTCAGTATCTACCACCACACCTATGGTTAGACTGACACAAGCAGTACAGACAGGTCAGTATCTATCACCACACCTATGGTTAGACTGACACAAGCAGTACAGACAGGTCAGTATCTATCACCACACCTATGGTTAGACTGACACAAGCAGTACAGACAGGTCAGTATCTATCACCACACCTATGGTTAGACAACAACAAGCAGTACAGACAAGTCAGTATCTATCACCACACCTATGGTTAGACTGACACAAGCAGTACAGACAGGTCAGTATCTATCACCACACCTATGGTTAGACTGACACAAGCAGTACAGACAGGTCAGTATCTATCACCACACCTATGGTTAGACTGACACAAGCAGTACAGACAGGTCAGTATCTATCACCACACCTATGGTTAGACTGACACAAGCAGTACAGACAGGTCAGTATCTACCACCACACCTATGGTTAGACTGACACAAGCAGTACAGACAGGTCAGTATCTATCACCACACCTATGGTTAGACTGACACAAGCAGTACAGACAGGTCAGTATCTACCACCACACCTATGGTTAGACTGACACAAGCAGTACAGACAGGTCAGTATCTATCACCACACCTATGGTTAGACCATAGACTGTAAAAAATATGGACAAAGCGTTCGCCGGGTCTAACATGGACGTAAAATGAAGCCTGTTATTCCTGCACTGTAAGTCGCCATCTTTCTAGATCCGTTTGGTACCAGCTGGCCATTGGCTGGCTCCGTTTTGGACCAGCTGGCCATTGGCTGCCCAGACAACGAGGCGGGACTTCCCCCCTTCTTCTCCGTTGGTTTTTATTTTGACTCGAGTGGGAGGGGAATCCCGATCATAGACTGTAACGGTAGCCACGCCCCTCAGAACATACGCGATGTTTTTTTTTCTTTATGGTAATTCTTTTAATTAATGGGACCATAATTTTCCAAAAAGAATATTATGACATTAGAAATGAGACTTTAAACTAGTGACTGGAAGAAGAAAGTATTCATGACCATGTTTATTAAGGTAATACAGTCTAGGTGAAGTTGGGCCAAAATACATGGGCCTCTATGGAGCTATGGGGCTTTTTGGGTCCAGTCCAGCGCCACAACAGGCCATTATATGAACTACCGATTTCAAATGAGGCTTCACGAAATATCTGGCTGACTGCCCCCCTGGGTTAGACAGACACAAGCAGTACAGACAGGTCAGTATCTATCACCACACCTATGGTTAGACTGACACAAGCAGTACAGACAGGTCAGTATCTATCACCACACCTATGGTTAGACTGACACAAGCAGTACAGACAGGTCAGTATCTATCACCACACCTATGGTTAGACTGACACAAGCAGTACAGACATGTCAGTATCTATCACCACACCTATGGTTAGACTGACACAAGCAGTACAGCGGTCAGTATCTATCACCACACCTATGGTTAGACTGACACAAGCAGTACAGACAGGTCAGTATCTATCACCACACCTATGGTTAGACAGACACAAGCAGTACAGACAGGTCAGTCAGTATCTATCACCACACCTATGGTTAGACAACAACAAGCAGTACAGACAAGTCAGTATCTTTAGGTATATCACACAGGTCAGGTGTCTGTCTGTCTGTCTGTCTGTATGTCTGTGCAATAGACAGACAGAATGAGAGACAGACTATTGATCAATCAATCATTCAATAGACTATTAATTGATTGATCAATATATCGATAGAGGATAGGCTTTTATTGATCCCACAAATAAATTCAGTCGCCAAAGGCAGCACTACGGCAGTTAGAAACACAGGGCAGTTCGATACGGAAAAAAGGAGATATGGCCGGGAATCTTTCTGTTTCCCAGGCGGTACCCATCAGGTAGCAACAATATACTAATAGTAATGATAAATGTATGCTATATTATAATACAGTATCAGTGAAAAACAATATCAGTACAGTGTGCAACACTGGATGTTAGGACAGCAACAAATGCAGACAAATCCCGAAGACCACAGTTGTCAGAGAGACAATGTATGCGTAAATACATGCATACATTTACGGTAGGTAAAGTAGGTAGTCTTACATTATGATTCCGAGGTTAGTGAGCATGGATGCCACTCTGCCATGCTGTATTGGTAAAACCAGCACGTAGACAAAGAGCAGGGCAAACAGAAACTGGACAAAATGAACTATCAGATAGCCTGGAATCACATCAGAAAACAATAATGAAGCACATTATCTGTCATATTCTTGTCTCACTAAATCAACAGCGCTATCATATATTTGTACTAGCATAGTATTTGAGTTTACGGAAAGTCAGGCTGCTCTTGTATCATATTGTGTTTTTATCTGCATCGCAAAAGAAAGGTTCTTACCCCACAGTGTGAAAGCTATCTGCCATCCCGAGTATCTTGCAATCGCAGCCTGCAAAGAGCATTAACAAACACATTTACGTTGTGTTTTTGTGTTTTGAAAGTGTGTAGTTGCGTGTGCGTGCGTTCGTGTGTTACTCACTACGCTGACAGCAGAGCTAGGGTTATGGAACTTCTCAGGAAGAAAGCCTTTCTGTCCAGCCCACAGTCTCTTAAGGTGTTTCCTATGACCGTAGTACATTGAAAACAGTATTTAATAATGGATTCATGGCTAACAGGTATTTCATATCAATAGGTCAATTGGAAAGACTCTTTATAGAGGGTATGCACAATTGCACATGCACAAAGTCAGTGGCAAAGTGAGTTTAATATCATTTAACATCGTTTAATACAATCAGATAGGACTTTTCTGTTTGGAATGACTGTCAAGGCCCGAAAGTCGTTATAAGTTGTTCCCGCATAACTTCCGGGCACTTCCATTTTCAACTGGTCACTTGAACAATGTACTGTGCCTGTTTGCTTTAAATCTGCGGTTATCATTCCTGTCCCAAAGAAAAATAATATCACCTGTCTTAATGACTATAGGCCTGTTGCCCTAACATCTGTCATTATGAAAGTCTTTGAGCGACTGGTATGTAAACACCTGTCCAGCATAGCACTAGATCCCCACCAATTTGCCTACAGAGCAAATAGGAGTGTAGATGATGCAGTGTCCCTCTGTCTGCACACTATTACCCAACACATAGAATCCAGATCCACCTATGTATGCTCGTGTACTTTTTGTTGACTTCAGCTCCGCATTTAATACAATAGTGCCTGGGAAGCTGATTTCAACCCTACAGGAGCTAGGCGTCAGTACACATCTATGTAAATGGATCTTTAATTTTCTATGTGACAGGAAACAGGTGGTCAAAATAGGTGATCTCGTCTCGCTGTCGAGGCTCCTAAACACTGGGGCCCCCAGGGGTGCGTCCTTTCTCCACTTCTGTACTCATTATATACTCATTTCTGTCAATCTCACTCTAGTACAGTTATGATGTATAAGTTTGCTGATGACACATCCTTAGTAGGTCTTATTACCAACGAGGTTGAAACCGACTACCGCAGAGCAGTAGAGGAGCTGGTGAGATGGTGTGAGAGTTGCAACTTGATTCTAAACATCTCTAAAACCAAAGAGACTTTAGGAAATAGATATCGAGTCCCCTCCCCCCCTTTTCATCAATGGGGAAGAGCTAGAAAGAGTTTCCTCCTTCCGGTTCCTCGGGACCACCATTCATGAATCCTTATCATGGGATCTTAACACCAGTCTCATAATAGGTAAATCACACCAGCGTCTCTATTTCTTGCGGCAGCTTAAGAAGTTTAAAGTCAGCCAAGCAGCCATGACTCACTTCTACAGGGCCACTATTGAAAGTGTTCTCACCTTCTCCATGCTGGTCTGGTTTGGTCACACAACCTCTCAAGACAAATCAAAGCTGGAAAGAGTAGTACGTCATCAAAAACGCATCAAAAACCATTGGATGTAGCCTCCCTACACTTTCCTCACTCTATTCCACCAGAATAATTAGGAAGGCTAATAAAATCATTGCAGACAACTCCCATCCTACACATCACCTCTTCAATCTCCTCCCATCAGGCAGGAGATATAGAAGTATCCAGAGCTCAACATGTCGCTTCAGGGATAGCACTTATACCCCGTAGCCATTAGACATCTGAACTCATAGATATATGCATATAGCACTTAAAAAAAAAGAAAAAAAAAACTGAATGTAATTGCCTATGCTGCTGGTTTTTGTATTGTATTGTCCTTCTTGTTTGTGTGTATCTATGGTTGTCTGTATATGTTGAGTATGAACCAAGACAAATTCCTATCAACTTGTTGACATGGCAAATAAATTATTGAATCTTGAATTGAATCTTGAATCTTGAATCTTGAATGATGATGATGCCACATGCAAACCCTCTATTGGCATCCATAATGAACCATGTACATACAGAACCTTTGTGTAATATTATTCAAATACAAAGGGGTGACCCAGAGATAGATGAGCGACGTGGCTGCCAAAATTAAATGTAAATTTAAAATCTTTTGTCATCTTAAAGCTACAGTTTTATGTCTATTGTCTGTCTCTCCTGACCGAGTTCATTACCGGCACATTAATCCCATTTGGTGTTCAGTCTCCTTCCGATAATTCCATTGACAACCAGTAGGTGTCATATTCAACACTCAACACTTATGTCTCAATGGAACACTACCTCCAATCACTACAGTACTATTTTATATTGTAATTACATATAGTACAGAATGATTGCTTAAAATAACGTTGAATTTACTCAAATAAGACCTGTAGCTTTAATTTGGGAAAGTGAAAATAATAAAATAATCTTTCAAAATGCAATCAGTCTAATTCCTATATGATAACTAGTTCAACAAGTTACAATTTGTGATAATTTTTCTTCTTGATCTTGACACCACCAAACTACAATATATATGTCAGGTACTGAGTTTGAGATCTAATATACAAATTATGTTTCTTGTCCAGAATCAAGTTTCATGGCTTTTCATACCTGTAACATGCCAACACATGGAAGATGTACACTCCAGAGGTCAGACTGGCAAAGATGGTGGTAGCAAGCCAAGACTCTGAACCAAACAACAAACAAACAAACAAACAAACAAAAATTATTTGACTTCACTTTACTAATTGCTAATTCATGGTTATGGTTGGGATTACACTACACATCAGTGTTTGCGCTCGGGTCGATTTAATTCTAGTGATTCGATTATATGGTTATGAATCATACAACTTTGAAGACAAGTCAGAAAGACTTCTTTCACTTCAGCCAATAAGCAAGAACGCACGCACACACGTACGCACACACCAACTCACTCCTAGCCACATAGGTGAACTCCTCTAGCTGTGGAATCATGGCTTCCAGAGCCTGACTCTGGTTACAGGAAGCAGCCAGATGTTGAAGAGTGTCCTTCCACATGTCCAACCTGTCAAAAGCCAGGTCACTGAGACTGTAGTCTGCTAATGTCATCTGAGAGAGAGAGAGAGAGAGAGAGAGAGAGAGAGAGAGAGAGACAGACAGAGACAGAGACAGAGACAGAGACAGAGACAGAGAGGAGAATTCGTCCACAAACTGACAGACAGATAGACTATGTTTCATTTGTCTTCCTGTAAGAGGATCATAAAGTTCTGTTATAATCTACACAGCCATGTGAACTTCTGTGTGCAAGTGTGTGTTTCTGTTAAAAGTTCACACACACAATACATGTACATACACTAAGGCTGTCCCCAAACATTCAAGGTTCGAATGTTCGCTCGTTAGGGTTGGCACTCGAATCTTAATTAATGGGCTTGAACCATTCGTTTTTTTAATATAATTTTTATTTAAAAAAAATAATAATAATAATAATTATTTTTTATTTTTTATTAACTTGAAAATATATCTCGGCGAGAATGCGATATGAACATGTAAAAAAGTTTCTAGTGCATTCCTGTCAGAAGTTACGATTTTTAAAAGAAATCTCCCCTTATTGTTCTGCTGTGCACGTTCATTTGGTGATTGGAGACTGACGCGTCTCTCTCTCTCTCTCTTAGCATTGTTAAGCAAAACGGTCACGGAAGATCTGCTTTTTCCCTGTGCCCACTTCTTGTGAGTGTGGAAGAACACACTTTTGTTGCATTAGAGCAGGGTAAATATGAAGTTTAGCGCCACGGTCTTGTGTTTATATTCCTCTTACATACCGGTAGGCTGTATGTTATTGTCGCAACAAAACACGTTGTGTGTCAGAGAGTGAGGGGGCCTTCCTGAGCGAGGGGGCTTCTGACGGCGTCGCTTACTCGCTTCCCCTCTGTCAGAGGAGGAAGCGACGCGCAGCCGTCGGGAACCCCCCCAAAGCGACTGCTCCCCCACCCTTCCGAAAACTGCTACAGAAACTCAGACGCTCTGATCGAGACGTTTATTTTTTTAATTAATTAGAAACAAATGGTCCGAATGTTCACTCGAAAATTTCTGCCGAAGTTCGAGTCCTAATATAAGGTCTAGGGTACAGCCTTAACATACACACACACACACACACACACACTGAACAAAATCTCCTTACCGTATACAGCCCTATGAGGGATATTATAGCAGTACCGATGATTCTGTTGGGGAACTTGAAGTATGGATCCCACTCATACACCCTCCTCTGAAACCAGCTCACTGGCTGACCACTGTAGACACAGGGTTGGTACCGTTATGCCTGATTTATGCTTAAGTTGCACAGTGGTGTGCGCACATACGTGCGTGCGTGTGTGTGTGTGTGCGTGTGTTTGTTTTGCTGGTATACCTGTCTGCAGGTATTCTCCGCAGCAGTCTTTTGGTATGCTGTAGCTGGTGTTGTTGCATCAGTTCCTCTGACTCCTGCAGCATAGACAACATCTCCCAATGAATAATCAAGGGTCTATACTTGTCCCCCCAGGCTTTTCACTCTACACCAAATCGCTTGGCCAAAAATACCTGCGTCTTTGTAGCTGACAAGCTCATGCGTCGTGTTCCGATACAAGTACAGTTTCATGCACGACTATGATAAAGTAGACATCAAATCTGATTGATTGATTTAAAATGTCACAGTATCTAGAATGGGTACATTTAAAACAAAAGCACAAGTCAATACAAAAACTGTTACTTTATGGGCAATCCATGATTAAGCATTATACTTGTGCAGGGTCCACCATTTTCAATTCATCAGAACATTTAGAGACATACAAATATACACTTCTATGAAAAACAGGAAATCATCATATATATTCTACAAATGCCTTTTAAATCAGTAGCTTTGACTTGCACACACACACACACACACACACACACACACACACACACATTCTCATACACTCTAACCTCTTGCTGCAGTTGCAGGTGCACGCGTACAGCTTTGAACAGCATGTAGACATATCGTCCCAGGAGGAAGATGAGCGACACGATGGACGGCCACTGGGAAATGATCTTCTGGTATTTACCCAGCTCCTATTATTATTATTATTATTATTATTTACACACAGAAAACAACATGTTTCTTGTGTTGGTTTAACCAAACATGTCTACCGATGATGTCACTGGTAGGTTTCGAGAACCCTCTACTACACTCTACAGCCCTCCTCTGAGACAGTGAATAGACAAACAATGTATTATATTAATAATAGTTTACATCAGTGAATATATGATTGTGAGATGGAGGATGACTGTGCGGGAACCCCTTTTGGTGTTTTATACATGTTATAATTTAGCTGTTGAAAAATAGCAGATCTACAAGCTCATAGCGCCACTACGAGCTTGTAGGTCTGTTATTTTTTTATTTTATTGTGAAAATATTTATTTCAGAAAACTGGAGGATTTAGAAGATTCTTTTTTAGCCTAAATGGGTTAAGCAGTCACACCTGGCCTGAGTCAAACTTGGCTCAGAGCTGTTGTGACTGCTTAATTCCTCCAGCTCCTGGCCCTCATGTAATGGTATGTCATTCATTTCCAATATCTACACTCCCTGGAGAAAAGCATTTTATTCGTGTTGATCGGACCAGAACAAAATCAGTACTCACCTACCTTACCAGCAGGGCAGGAGAACATGTCCCACAGAGTCACAATGGTCCTGCAATCAGACATGACCACACAGGTACAATACATACAGTCAGCATACACAAGTAAGACGCGCAAACGCGGGAAGCGAACGCAGCTCGTGTGTGTGTGGTTGTGTGTGTGTGTGTGTGTGTGTGTGTGTGTGTGTGCTACAGCTGCGCCCTGTGTGTGTGTGTGTGTGTGTGTGCTACAGCTGCGCCCTCTGGTGGCGGGCGGGTGGTGTAACAGCGGGACAGACACACACACAGACATTCAGCCCTTGCTGTCATAGTAAGTGGCTCACTGCGTTCGCAATTACAAAATGCAAGTTGTGTAATACAAATCGTTAAAGATGGAGTGGAGATGGATTTTTGTACTTTTTCTGTATGTAAGTACTGTATGTGTCTATGGACTACTCTAATAGACCCCCAGGTGTTTTGTATTGTGTCTATGGAGTTAACATTACTCTAATAGACCCCCAGGTGTTTTGTATTGTGTCTATGGAGTTAACATTACTCTAATAGACCCCCAGGTGTTTTGTATTATGTCTATGGAGTTAACATTACTCCAATAGACCCCCAGGTGTTTTGTATTGTGTCTATGGAGTTAACATTACTCTAATAGACCCCCAGGTGTTTTGTATTGTGTCTATGGAGTTAACATTACTCTAATAGACCCCCAGGTGTTTTGTATTGTGTCTATGGAGTTAACATTACTCCAATAGACCCCCAGGTGTTTTGCATTATGTCTATGGAGTTAACATTACTCTAATAGACTCCCAGGTGTTTTGTATTATGTCTATGGGGTTAACATTACTCCAATAGACCCCCAGGTGTTTTGTATTGTGTCTATGGAGTTAACATTACTCTAATAGACTCCCAGGTGTTTTGTATTGTGTCTATGGAGTTAACATTACTCTAATAGACTCCCAGGTGTTTTGTATTGTGTCTATGGAGTTAACATTACTCCAATAGACCCCCAGGTGTTTGGTATTGTGTCTATGGAGTTAACATTACTCCAATAGACCCCCAGGTGTTTTGTATTGTGTCTATGGAGTTAACATTACTCTAATAGACTCCCAGGTGTTTTGTATTGTGTCTATGGAGTTAACATTACTCTAATAGACCCCCAGGTGTTTGGTATTATGTCTATGGAGTTAACATTACTCTAATAGACCCCCAGGTGTTTTGTATTGTGTCTATGGAGTTAACATTACTCCAATAGACCCCCAGGTGTTTTGTATTGTGTCTAAGGAGTTAACATTACTCTAATAGACTCCCAGGTGTTTGGTATTATGTCTATGGAGTTAACATTACTCCAATAGACTCCCAGGTGTTTTGTATTGTGTCTATGGAGTTAACATTACTCCAATAGACCCCCAGGTGTTTTGTATTGTGTCTAAGGAGTTAACATTACTCCAATAGACCCCCAGGTGTTTTGTATTGTGTCTATGGAGTTAACATTACTCCAATAGACCCCCAGGTGTTTGGTATTGTGTCTATGGAGTTAACATTACTCCAATAGACCCCCAGGTGTTTTGTATTATGTCTATGGAGTTAACATTACTCCAATAGACTCCCAGGTGTTTTGTATTGTGTCTAAGGAGTTAACATTACTCCAATAGACTCCCAGGTGTTTTGTATTATGTCTATGGAGTTAACATTACTCCAATAGACTCCCAGGTGTTTTGTATTGTGTCTATGGAGTTAACATTACTCCAATAGACCCCCAGGTGTTTTGTATTGTGTCTATGGAGTTAACATTACTCTAATAGACCCCCAGGTGTTTTGTATTATGTCTATGGAGTTAACATTACTCCAATAGACTCCCAGGTGTTTTGTATTGTGTCTATGGAGTTAACATTACTCCAATAGACCCCCAGGTGTTTTGTATTGTGTCTAAGGAGTTAACATTACTCCAATAGACCCCCAGGTGTTTTGTATTATGTCTATGGAGTTAACATTACTCCAATAGACCCCCAGGTGTTTGGTATTATGTCTATGGAGTTAACATTACTCTAATAGACTCCCAGGTGTTTGGTATTATGTCTATGGAGTTAACATTACTCTAATAGACTCCCAGGTGTTTGGTATTATGTCTATGGAGTTAACATTACTCCAATAGACCCCCAGGTGTTTTGTATTGTGTCTATGGAGTTAACATTACTCCAATAGACTCCCAGGTGTTTTGTATTGTGTCTATGGAGTTAACATTACTCCAATAGACCCCCAGGTGTTTTGTATTATGTCTATGGAGTTAACATTACTCCAATAGACCCCCAGGTGTTTTGTATTGTGTCTATGGAGTTAACATTACTCCAATAGACCCCCAGGTGTTTTGTATTGTGTCTATGGAGTTAACATTACTCTAATAGACCCCCAGGTGTTTTGTATTGTGTCTATGGAGTTAACATTACTCCAATAGACCCCCAGGTGTTTTGTATTATGTCTATGGAGTTAACATTACTCCAATAGACCCCCAGGTGTTTTGTATTGTGTCTATGGAGTTAACATTACTCCAATAGACCCCCAGGTGTTTTGTATTGTGTCTATGGAGTTAACATTACTCTAATAGACCCCCAGGTGTTTTGTATTATGTCTATGGAGTTAACATTACTCCAATAGACTCCCAGGTGTTTTGTATTGTGTCTATGGAGTTAACATTACTCCAATAGACCCCCAGGTGTTTTGTATTGTGTCTAAGGAGTTAACATTACTCCAATAGACCCCCAGGTGTTTTGTATTATGTCTATGGAGTTAACATTACTCCAATAGACCCCCAGGTGTTTGGTATTATGTCTATGGAGTTAACATTACTCTAATAGACTCCCAGGTGTTTGGTATTATGTCTATGGAGTTAACATTACTCTAATAGACTCCCAGGTGTTTGGTATTATGTCTATGGAGTTAACATTACTCCAATAGACCCCCAGGTGTTTTGTATTGTGTCTATGGAGTTAACATTACTCCAATAGACTCCCAGGTGTTTTGTATTGTGTCTATGGAGTTAACATTACTCCAATAGACCCCCAGGTGTTTTGTATTATGTCTATGGAGTTAACATTACTCCAATAGACCCCCAGGTGTGAATATAATGCTGAAATGTGTCTTCCTTCAAGTTCCTTGTGTATTTTTGGTTTCTTGCTGAAAGCTGAAAGCCTTTGAGTCAAAAGGCCCAATCGAAATGACAGTGATCATACAACAGCTGTGGGTGCGGCTTGTGTGCACCACATCACATAAAACATCATTGTAACACTATAGGCCTATCTGTAGAAAAAAATATTTTTCCTAGTATAATCATAGTACCTGATTGCATGATCAATCTATCTATTCCCTTATCCCCATAAAAAAAGAATAACTAGTATCTTAAAGTTTTCAAATGATTGTAGTGGACCACAAATTACAATATCTGCCTCTGCGATGAAGTGCAGTAGATAATGGGAAATACTCAGGTAAAGTAAACCATACCATACCAATTGTACTTGTTTGAGTACAGTGTTTGAGTGGTATGAGTACATATAGTCCTACTTAGTATGCTTTCCACAACTGAAAGTAGCTCAAATAACCCATTCTGAACTGGCACCCATTTTGGTGTCAGCATCACGTTATGCTTTAGCTATTGAAAAACAGCAGACCTACAAGCTCGTAGCGCGCCACCGAGTGGCGCGCTACGAGCTTGTAGGTCTGCTATTTTTGAAAAATCAAAGAACGACTGACATAGAAACATAGCTTATTCAGAAAACTGTCAGGATGTATAGAAGACATTTATAGAATCTGATCTCAGGTCAGAATGGGATAAACATGATTACCAGGGCAGAGTGTAGAGTATCCCCAGCACGGCTCCAACCCCTCTGAATGGAGTGGACAGACAGGCAAAGAAAGGGAAGTAAACCAAGCCGATCTCCAACGCTCCAACCAGGTACACTATAGCTACATGCAAAACATAACATCATCATTAAAACTCATTCAGTGCCACCTGGTGGACACCGAAGCCCATTATAAATAAAATGAAATTCTACTGTGCATGTCATGTCATCACCTGCACACACACAATATTAGAGGAATTTTCAAAATAAAGAATAATAAAAAGATTAGGCGTCCTTGGCACTCTAGGACATCAGGGGGAGGCGTCCAAAGGCGTCCTGTGGCACTGAAGGCTCATATCATACATAGTCTGGATTTTCGGTGGCGAGGTGACCACCGCTCCGGTGGTGATCATGTTGTAGTTCAGTGGTCACCTAAACACCGAAAATCCAGACTATGTATGAGCCTTGAGTGAGTTAAGCCAAAAAGACTCTAAACGATTCTAAACATGCCTTCTAAAAACTACTACAAGGCTAGCGACACGCTTTGCGCCACCTTGTAAGTAAGTAAGTAAAGTTTATTTATAGAGCAACTTTCACAGACAATTACAGTCACAAAGTGCTTTAACAACAATAAAATTAAAACAAGTCAATAGTCAATAAAACAAGTCACTAATAAAGTAAGACAAAATAGAAAAAGTAGAGTAAAAATAAAGCAATCAACATTTAACCAGGCCGGCTATGGAAAGGCCTGTTTAAAAAGGTGAGTTTTCAACAGTCCTTTGAAAATGTCCACAGAATCCACAGTCCTTAGGTGGAGTGGAAGCTCATTCCATAGGGTTAGGGTTAGGGTTAGGGTTAGGGTTAATAGCCTAGGGGCAAAACCTGCAAAGGCTCCATCGCCTTTGGTTATTCGCTTTATGTCTGAGGAACAACCAGCAAAGCCTGTGATGTGGATCTTGTGAGCTTGTAGATCGGCTATTTCCACTACTTATTAAACATTTGTTTTCGAATTTATGGAATTTCTTAGATTTTTCGTTCATTTCTTCATACAATTACTGGGGGGGAAAAATCATTGACTTTTGTTTTTAATTCATGAAAATATTTGCTTTTTTGGAATTTTCTTTTGAAAATATTTTTGAAATAATAATCATTAAAGACAAAATGTAGGAAACAAAAAATAAAGGGATCCATACAAATCTGTCCCGTAACCCACAAATGGGTCCCGACCCAGTTTTTGGAAGTACCTCTAGCCCAGGGCGGGACATGGAAGGGTACTGTACATGGAAGGGTACTGTACATGGAAGGGTACTGTACATGGAAGGGTACTGTACATGGAAGGGTACTGTACCTCTAGCCCAGGGCGGGACATGGAAGGGGATGTAGCGCTCAGAGAACAGCAGCAGGACACTGGAGGACACGGCACCGAACGCAAAGCCATAAGACCAGCGGTTACTGAGGCTGCCGATGGTGTCCAGAGGCCTGAAATACACAACACAGCACATGTCTGTAACACAACACAGCACATGTCTGTAACACAACACAAGCACACAAACTTACAGTGGTGTAGGTCAATGGTTCTCAAAATGGGGCTCGGAATCTTTCCAGTAAGATTAACGTTAATATAGCATCAAAAGCAGTTTAACCACTTTAAACCTATATACCCTGGCTGATGGCTATTTGAAAATAGCAGATGTTTTGCTTGTAGGTCTGCTTTTATTGTCTCCACCAGGCCGAAGGCATGGGGGGAGAGTATGTTTTGCACTCCGTCTGTCCGTCCGTGTGTGTCCGTGTGTGTGTGTGTGTGTCCGTGAGCAGCTAATCTCGGCCACCGTTAACCCGGTCGATGCCAATTTTTTTTTTTGCACACACACTCCCTGGATGCCAACGATGAACCTCTGCCAACTTTCCAGAACGGCCTGTTATAGCGCCACCAGGAGGCCGCTTTGTGCAAAACAAGTTTTTGCACAGTACACCTACAGATTTTGTCCAAACATCACGCAAATTGGTACACAGTCTCTCTAGAGCCATTCAACGAAACCGGTCTTTCAGATTTCTCACACTCCATCCTGATTGGTTAAGATTGGCTTCCAAAGTTCACAGGAGTGCTCAGTTTCAAACAAAATGCTGCAAATCATGAACACATCGCATGATTTCCGTGAAATTGTGCACCCACATTCCCACTAGGCCGAGGACGAAATGCCACATGAACAATTTCAACTCAGCCTCAAGGTGGCGCTATAACTGGCCGAAAAGTGTTTTTACCTCTAACTGCACGGATCTGTGGATAATTTACTTTGTTGCCCTTTTATCCAACCACCAGATGAAGGCAAGCTGCAATGTCTTACATTCCTATCCTGGTGGAGACCTGTGCCCAGAAGGGCACTTTTTCTAGTTTTATCTGGAACACTATTTTCCGATGGGGGTCCTTGGCCAAATAGATTCATTTGGGGGGTCCTTGTATTTAAAAAGTTGGAGAACCACTGGTCACACAGTAGGTTCTGTAGATTTGATTGAAAGCATATAAAAACATTTCCCAGCATTGTATTGTGAGAGAGAATGTTCATGCTCACACGACGACTCCAAAGCGCCCCTCCAGGAACGGCAGCCTGTGGTCAACAGGCAGCCGGCGTGCACGGGTCTGCAGGAACGACAACGCCAGTACGATCACCACCTGGAAGACAACAGCAAAGTACATGCCATCATAATAATAATGCTCTGCAAAAAGTTACCAAAACACACAAAGATAGACTTTACTAATAGCTGAGGAGAGGTAGTGGAGTCCACTTGTTTGGAGCAGTATAGTCAATGAAGTGTATGATTTAACCACAGAAATCCCAGCGTCATTGTTGTGGCTTTTGCAGAAGATCGCAGATCGACAAGCTCACAGCTTGTAGCCTACTGTCGATTTCCAGTGAAAGCTTTCACCACAAAAACAGAAAATACACTAGTACAGAGCCTTGAGGGACTCAACCATTATGGTTTAACCCATTCTGACCGGGCACCCATTTTGGTGTTGGCATCATGTCATGCTTTAGCAGATCTACAAGCTCATATCGCGCCACCGAGTGGCGCGATACGAGCTTGTAGGTCTGCTATTTTTTGAAAGATCGAAGAGCGACTGACATTTCTAGAGTCTGATCTCAGGTCAGAATGGGTTCATCAGACCAGTGTGTGTCCAGTGGAAACCTCGTATGAATCTGATCTCAGGTCAGAATGGTTTAAGTGGTTAAAGGTTTGAACTTGACTTACTGCTGGGATGATGGACAGATGCAGGAAGAGGTCCATGGAGATTCCATTGTGACAGGTGGCTTCCATGGAATCCTATTGGAGCACACAGCATGATTTCATAATATCTCAAATAGTGCTTCTCTAAGTATCCAACTAGCCATATATATATATTTTTTTTTATCCCACGATTTTTGTAACCCATTTTGTGTAAGTGTAATCCTGGGCACTGCTCCCGATGCCAACCTGAATGTAATGCACAATCTATGTAAAGCGCCTTGGATAAAGGCACCGTTTACCATTTAACTACAGTTGATTGTGTGATTTGTTTATGTATCATGTTATTTGTTTGTCCTGATGGTTGCTTGGAGAAAAAAGATTATCTTTATATTATATTATATTATATTATATTATATATTATGTTGGGTAATTTCCGGGCCAGCTGTCAGCAACAGGCTTATACGTAAATCCATCCAAGTGCAGTACATAGAACAGTAATACAGCAGGTCATTTACATGTGGACTGTGGAATGTCTTGAATCCATAGTCTATAATGAAACTGAACATCTCCCCACCTCATGCGTTCCCACTACACTTCTTGTATGTTTACAAAGGCTCCTGCCCCCTTCAGAGCTTAGAGCTCACAGCCTCACAACATGATCGTATGAACTTTACAATGATTTGCGAAATCATAAACTGCTGCCGATAGTAAAAGACATAACAGTTTGCTATCTCACAGTTTTGGATAAGAATTTGGCACAGTCGTTACTCACCCTTTTTGATGTGTCCTCATCAAGGACAGTGGTGTTTCAGCCTGTTATGCTATGGCACTGTGTGTGGAACTGTTCTCTTTTTCCTGTTTCTAAACATGTGACTCATACAGCTGACCCTTGACCCCAGGTGTAATCTGTTGATTACTTCCTCTGTCTTTATTAGCTTTCTCTCCCTCTCCTAACTTCTTGAATATCACACACACACACACACACACACACACACACACACACACACACACACACACACACACACACACACACACACACACACACACACACACACACACACACACACACACACACACACACACACACACACACACACACACACACACACACACACACACACACACACACACAAAATCGACTACCAGTTACTCAGTATTGGAACTGTAAACAGTGAGCTCTCTGACAGACGATAACCAAACGACCATTCACCTCCCGCCTCCATTCCACAACACATCCTTCATTCCAAAGCATTGAGAGCAACACATTCTAATCAGAAAATAAGACAAAGGAGCACATCTGTTTGGCTGGAGTATAAATCCCCAACAAGGTGCTCTTTGGTGCAAACATGCGTGACAAAATGTATTTGCAAAAAAGGCACTGAAACAACATTCAAAACCAACTGAAATTGGTCAGTTGGGTTTGTCAAAAGTAAAAATGAAAAAAGTAAAGGTGTGCGCATGCGTGAGACCAATGGTGTTTGTATGTGGATGCGTGCATGGCAACTGTACTGTAGGCAGATGTGAGCCTGTGTACCTCTCAGCCTGTGTACCTCTCAGCTGTTGCATTCCCACAGATACTGCAGACTGTAGCTTGCTTTCTGTGGTAAGGAGGACAGACACTTGGAACACGATGACTGCTAAAGTGCTTTTGTTGGGTCTCCTGCTCATCCTCACAGCTGCAGGTAACAGATAAAACATTATCTTTATGTTTTAACATGATTTAAATAAGTGTTAAATGCCTCTATATTCTCATAGCAATCGTTGTGATAAGACTATAGTGATTGCTCAGTAACAGGGGTCTCTCAACCTTCAGGTCAAGGGGAGGGAATTCTATGGCACTCAAGTGAAATTTGAAGTGATTAAGTATAGGAGACCAAATTGGAAGATAAATGACTCCTGATCGGATAAAATGTGTAACCCACCTGAAAATGAAAACATGGTTGTTACTGCTGTTACTGAACAAACACTCCATGATTACTTGCTATTTAAGTGAAGAGCTTTTACTTTAACAATAAACCGTACAGCACCTTTAACCCATTAAATGCCGATTATACAAATGCCTTCTAAACCAGTAGTTCTCACTCTCACTCTTGTCAAAATATGTACAAGCTCGCAGTGTGACATGAAGTGACGCACTGTGAGGTTGTACATCTGTTATTTTTTATTAGCCAATGCAAAAATATACATACCGTATTAAGTATTAATGACAGTTCTAATATGGTTGTTTAATATGTTAGCCTTGTGTACGGACTCATGTAATCAATATTGATTCACCATATTTGACAATGAAACCATAAGTGGCCTCATCCATAATGTGCTTGTTTCACAGATGCAGAGGACAAATCTGGTGATGTGAGAAAGGTGATAAATCCTTTAATGTCGTTAAGTCTCTTAAACTTAACCCATTTTGTGCGGGAACCCCTTTTGGTGTTGTAAGCATTATGTTATACTTTAGTTATTGAAAAATCGTGAAAATGTGGCGCAAATCTTTGAATATATTCGTTCACAATGAACGTTTAAACTCATACCTTTGCTTCTGGGGGGTCCATGAAACTACATATTTTCAGATGGGGGTCTGCGGCCAAATACAGATAAATCTGGGGGTCCTTGATATGGAAAAGGTTGAGCACCACTGACATAGAAACATGAGTTTTTCAGATTTTTTTTTTTTTTAGAAGACATTTGTAGAATCGGCCTCAGGTTGAAATGGGTTAAAAGACAAGATCACCCATTTCATATTATGTACTGCAAGTTGACCTCAGGATTAATTCAAAATTATGTCACCCTGAGAATCCGTAGTGAAAAGTTCTTAAGACCGCACAGGTATGGACTAGTATTATTATTAATGTTGTAATTTTCCTTCCGTCATACCACATGGTTGTGCTTGGCAGCCATCTTGCCCTGACCTGGATGAAGAGATCATGGCATGTCCTCTCAATCTTGCTCCCGTGTGTGGCAGCGATGGCAACACCTATGCCAACGACTGTACCCTGTGTGTCCACAGGCAGTGAGTATAATTATGTCATTCTGACCTGAGATCAGATTCATACGAGGTTTTCGCCGGACACACACTGGTCTGATGAACCCATTCTGACCTGAGATCAGATTAAAAAAATGTCAGTCGTTTTTTTAGATTTTTCAAAAATAGCAGACCTACAAGCTCGTATCGCGCCACTCTGTGGCACGATATGAGCTTGTAGATCTGCTATTTTTCAATAGCTAAAGCATAACATGATGCCGACACCAAAATGGGTGCCCGGTCAGAATGGGATAATTATGTACACAGCTGCTCCGTTCTCAGGACTAGTGCGTGAATCAGTCTCATGGGAGATGAGATAACCACTTTTTCGACCTGGCTTCCAAAGTTCGGGGGCGTCATTATAGACGGGTGTGACCTATACTGGGGTGATGAGAACCCAAACACACGACAAAACAAATGATTTACCGTCAGGTGAACAGAGAAGACATCACAAACTAAAATGATGCAACACTAAACAAGGACTGATGGGGAAAAGGTGACCTCGCGTCACCAGGGAAAAGGTACATGTGGGGCGATTACAAATGACATACAGTCACCAGGGAAAAGGTACATGTGGGGTGATTACAAATGAGATACAGTCACCAGGGAAAAGGTACATGTGGGGTGATTACAAATGAGATACAGCCAGTGGCGGACCAGTACTCATCTCCCATACTTGAGTCAAAGTATAGATTCAAATATTACTCAACGACAAGTGAAAGTTCAAGAACTGGAGTACTTCAAAAACACTTTATGTAATCAAAAAGACATTCTTTTAACCCATTCTGAACGGGAACCCATTTTGGTGTCAGCATCATGTTATGCTTTAGCCATTTAAAAATAGCAGATCTACAAGCTCATATCGCGCCACCGAGTGGCGCGATACGAGCTTGTAGGTCTGCTATTTTTGAAAAAAATCGAAGAACGACTGCCATTTTTAGAATCTGATCTCAGGTCAGAATGGGTTCATCAGACCAGTGTGTGTCCGGCGGAAACCTTGTATGAATCTGATCTCAGGTCAGAATGGGTTAAAGTATCCAGGAGTACTGTCCGGGTAGCTCAGTTGGTAGAGCCATTTGCCTTTGGTCATGGGTTAAATCCTGGGCACTGCCACCACAGCGCATGAGTAGCACATCTTTGTGGAGTTGTGGAGTAAGTACTGGGAGCTGATCTATGGGAGCTACTGGGATCTACTGGGAGCTCCGAAATCTATCTCCCAGGGGTCATTGTAACATGGATACACTCTCATTTTCTTTGCTGATAATAAGACAGTAAGCCTCTCCTATCTACTTACTGACTGTCACATCATTGTTTGTTCTCCAGGACGACCAGAATGGATATCTTGATTGTCAAGGAGGGGAGCTGCTGACTTGCCAAGATGTGACATCACCACCAAGCAAGCCTATCAGATCTAAGGATTCTACTTGACCTGTCTTTCTTGTTTACATCATGACAATATTAAACATAATTCAGCAAAAAAAGAAAAGGAAAAAGAAGTTGGACATTTTCTGTACCGTTTTATCCACAAAATGAGAATAACTAGCCATTCACACAGTTTATAAAACTGTTAGGTAGGCTATTATTTGTTATAACTATGTATGAATTCCTGGATATGCGAGAAAGTGTCCAGTGATGAACTGAACAGTGCCCATGCTTGGTGGGAACCCGTTTGACTTCCGACATGTCGGTAAAAAAACCTTCAACTGATCCAGAATGGCACAGCACGCCTGGTCTTCAACCTCTCTAAATGATGAAATGTCTCTCCTCTTCTGCATTCCCCTAAGGCTTAGGGAATGACAAATCGCATATGCCTCCGGTTTGTTGCTCATTTCATTTCATTCATGTATATGCACCTGCATCAGTTGCTAGCTATACCCGCCTACTTGATCTTATAGGCTTTGTAATGTTGTAGACCAGTGGTTCTCAAACAATTTGATGTCAAGGACCCACAAATTAATATCCATTTGGACCCCCATGTGAAGGGCTAGAATGGACATTGGGCGGGTAGGGGAGCATGAGGGGTGAATGGTGTGATCAGTGAGGGGGCCACTGTGAGAGCATAGCGGGGTGTGGTGGCTCACTGGCTCTCAGGAGGGTACAGGGAGGTTGGGGTGGGTGTAGAGTAGACTGTAGACTAGAGGTTAAGAGGGGGGTGGAAGCCCGGGATGTCATGTGCTGTCCCCATTATCCCCTCTACATATCTCAAAAGCTCCACACTTATGGACCAAGCTGGTCCATCATGGGCTTGGAGAGGGAGTGGTGGTCAGTGCTTACAGTTTACTGGGCTAGTGTTTACTGGGTCTTGGCACAAGTAGTGGAGGAGTATGGCGGGGTAGGGTTCAGATTGGCTTGCCGCAAATGTATTTTCTGGAGCATTTTAACAGAGTGCTGTGTCCCTGCTGCTATCTGACAGACAAGCATCGCTTTCTGCATACAGGTTTTTAACTGGGCCACATTGATAAATATCACTGTGGGGTCCTGGTGGCAATAGGCCTATTACTGGTCTTGGAAAATACCAAACAGCCACGGGCCCACGGCAGAGACAGACTCTCCTGTGAGCCAGTCTGACACAGGGACACCCGTCTGCCTGACACAGGGACACCCCTTCTGTCTGACACAGGGACACCCCGTCTGTCTGACACAGGGACACCCGTCTGCCTGACACAGGGACACCCCGTCTGTCTGACACAGGGACACCCGTCTGTCTGACACAGGGACACCCCGTCTGTCTGACACAGGGACACCCGTCTGTCTGACACAGGGACACCCGTCTGTCTGACACAGGGACACCCCGTCTGTCTGACACAGGGACACCCCGTCTGTCTGACACAGGGACACCCCGTCTGCCTGACACAGGGACACCCCGTCTGCCTGACACAGGGACACCCCGTCTGCCTGACACAGGGACACCCCGTCTGTCTGACACAGGGACACCCCGTCTGTCTGACACAGGGACACCCCGTCTGTCTGACACAGGGACACCCGTCTGTCTGACACAGAGACACCCGTCTGTCTGACATAGGGACACCCCGTCTGCCTGACACAGGGACACCCGTCTGTCTGACACAGAGACACCCGTCTGTCTGACATAGGGACACCCCGTCTGTCTGACACAGGGACACCCCGTCTGTCTGACACAGGGACACCCCGTCTGTCTGACACAGGGACACCCCGTGGTGGTTTGACAACCACCAACACTGGGAACCAACCTTCCTTATTATCTACAGTATACGCACCCACAAGGGACAAGAGTATCTTGGGCATACGAGCTACTGTAGCATGACCCCCCCCCCCCCCCCCAACATTCTCACAACAGTTTATTTATTTTAATTATATGTATTTAAAGTGTCTGACTCACGCAAATAACTATGCTATGATGACATGGTTAACAACAGTCTTTGGGCCTAATGGTGAAAACAGTTTCATTCTCCTGGGTTTCACAACAACATACAACTTGACAGAATTCTTGTTGCAGTCGCAACTCTAATAAGAGAGTGGCTTATTAGCTCTATGTATTACGGAAATCAAATAACACATGATTATTATCTGTGTTCGTTACATACCAATAGTTGTCACAGCTTGTTCTCCATCCAATCCATCTTCAACCGCTTATCCATAGTCGGGTCGCGGGGGCAACAGCTCCACCAGAGAGCTCCAGACTTCCCTCTCTAGAGCAACATTACTAACTTCCTCCTGGGGAATCCCGTGGTGTTCCAAGGTCAATGTAATCCCTCCGACTGCGCCTTGGCCTGCCCCAGGGTCTCCTCCCAGTGAGACCAGGGTCTCCTCCCAGTGAGACATGCATCAAGGACTTCCCGAGACGCTCAAGAGTCGAGAGGCATCCTAACCAGATGCCGAACCGAACCACATAAGCAGGCTCCTCTACAGGCGAAGAAGCAGCAACTTTACTCAGCTTGTTCTCAGGAACGAAAGATATCTCAAGGAAGTGAAAATTACAGGATGCAGTTTCTGAATATATATAGAGTAAGTGTATACAGAAGGAACAACATTCTAGTAGCCTCATATGACTACACGTAGCAATGATTCACTTAACCCATTCTGACCTGAGATCAGATTCATACGAGGTTTCCGCCGGACACACACTGGTCTGATGAACCCATTCTGACCTGAGATCAGATTCTAAAAATGTCAGTCGCTCTTCGATTTTTCAAAAATAGCAGACCTACAAGCTCGTATCGCGCCACTCGGTGGCGCGATATGAGCTTGTAGATCTGCTATTTTTAAATAGCTAAAGCATAACATGATGCTAACACCAAAATGGGTGCCCGGTCAGAATGGGTTAACAAAACAGGAGGGAAAAGATTCAACCAAGAAATATGTTTGCAGTGCAGACCTGCATTTTCCAAATGTGCCTTTTATAGCACCACCAGCAGGTCAACTTTTGTCAAAATATCACGCAAATCGGTGCACATGATAGTCATGTGATCAAGGATTAAGATGGATCTGTCCGATTGTATTATATGCTACTGTACATTGTGTATTGGCTATTAACTACTGCTTCTATGATCACTCGATACCAAACAATGCAACAAATGTTCCTGACCTGGTGGAGAGGAGCACCTTTTCTAGTTTGAAAACACTAAAGAAAAAATATATTCTTCCAATATGCTTAAAAGAAAAAACAAAAGGTGGAATATGCTTTTGATACTATAGTTACAGTCTATTAGGAATTCAACCCTGTTCATAATGGCTTGCAGCAAACAGAAATGCTCCAGTATAGAGGATATTAAAGACTTGACAAAGCAATGACAACATAATAGAACAAACTTTATTTATAGTTTCTCTACATTCTGTAGAACAGGGGTCTTCAATGACCAAGGACCCCAAAGCTGAGAGTGAGATGAAGCAGGGAGGGACTAGCCTGGCATGGCCTGACTAAATCACTACGTAGATATTTGTCTGGGACTTCGTTGTGCAAGACTTAGTTCCAAGGGGCGGTTACAAACTAATTCCAACACCACAGCAAAAAAGTCTCACTTTGAATAGTGGGCTCGAATTGATTGAAATTAAATTCAAAGTGCCAGACCAATCTACCCAGGATTCTTTTCCCTGTGCCAGGAGGGGAGGGGAGGGGACCCCCACTACATCTTGTATAAAATTGTGTTACGGATTTAAAATATTCATAGATAGCTTAACCTTTGGCTCTGTACTTTGTCTGCTCTTTTCTCCTCACTACACCAAACTAGAGCTCTTCACCGGGTCCCCTGACTCCGAAAATACCCGAGTTGACCCGAGACCCGCTCGGGTCGGAGTCGTGTTGTAACGTAATCACTCGGGCCGGGTCGGAATCGGACGTATCCCCCTCGGATCTCGGGTCTGTCAATCATTATGTGTAATATCCGAGTGGATCCGAGAAGACCCGTAGTTAATCAAATTAACCTGTTAATAAAATATTCATTCAGTGTGTGATTGTGTGCCAGTCTGACTGAGGCGATATAGCTACTCTTTCTCTCTGTCCGCTGCATGTGCGCTCATGCTCCGCATCGCTGCGGAGGAGAAAAACGGGGGGAAAAGTTCCGTAAAGTGTGATCAATAAATATTTTAGGCTGACCTAGGATCAGGTTAGTGTTGCAGCGACACGAACGGCTGTGTTACGTGATGATTATGCTGATTTAGGATCAGCAGCGCAGTGGTTTTGCCTCAACGAGGTGAAAGCAAACTAGCAAAGCTCAAATCAAATTAATATAAGAAGGATTAAGCAACTCTTGGTTGCTTAATTTGTTGTTATTTTGTTTGGTTAATTTTAAATGCATGCTGAGGAGACGAGAAGAGACGACTTTTCTCTCTCTCACCCTCTAGGCCTACTGCAGTGCGCAGTCTCTCTCTCTCGCGCGCGCTTTAATCATAAAATGGTAATTAGTCAATACGTTATATTATTTCTATATAGTCCACATTTATGTCGGCCTGGCTGGGTCTCTCGGAATGTTGTAATTTCGGATTTGGACCCGTGGAGAGCTCTACACAAAACCTCTTTGCTCACAGCCCTGCGAGGCGCTGCGAGGCGCTGCGAGGCGCTGTGAGGCGCTGTGAGGCGCTGTGAGGCGCTGTGAGCTTGTATATCTTCCATTTTTGGCCAAAGGTCTTCTCAGAATAGGGTTAATGTAAAAAATAAAAGAAAGAAATATCCTATCACGCAGATAGATTTGGCAGACCCCCTGTAGTAACTCTGAGGACCTACTAGGGGTCCAGGACCAGCTGTTGAAGACCCCTGCAGTGTAGATCATTTTTCACCCTCAAACTACCGCCAAAGAAAAAGTGACAATGTCACAATAAAACAAATAAACACAATAAACAACAGGATTACCAACAACAGCGAGTAGACCGTTGACAGGTGACAACAACACATTCAGGTTCACATAATGTAATGTTCATCTAGAGGTTGTCTTCCTGCTCTGGAGATATTTCTGTAAAACAAAAAACAAAAACCAGAATCAAACAGGGCAACCAAATAGACCAAAGTCACCAAACTACTTCACTCGCTCCAATTTCTATGTTAATATACGTTCCCACAATGCCCAGCAGAGGGCAGCAGCTTGCAGTTCTTAGAAGTTGTACATCTTGTATTGAAGGCCCAAACCGCTGGCCTGACAGTTGTTTAGACCAGTGGTTTTCAACCCTTTTCATATCAAGGTCCATTATTTATTCTGCATTTGAGCCACCATTAAATCTCATGACCACCATTTTCATGAGATTTAAGCTCTCAGACCTAAAACTGAATAATATGTCCACCTTTCCATGCTATTAATGTTGCCTATTAATGTTGGTACCATAGGAGAGATAACATGCAAACGTTGACCAAAATAAAAATTATATAATATAATTATATAGACTTACGGGTATATTACGGGTCCATTTGGTTTCATTTTACACCCTCAAGAGTTAAAGATCTAAGGGTAAGTTTGTTACCAACTCTCCATCATTTAGCTGGGGACCACCTGGCACCCCCTCAAGGACCACTGGTGGTCCCCGGACCATTAGTTGAGAACCACTGCTTTAGACCAGGGGTTCTCAACGCTTTTGGCTGGGGTCCCCCGGAAATGCTTTGGCAATGTCTTACCCACCTCGCCCACCCCCGACCGCTACAATAACCTTAATAATAGAGAAAATACATCCTATAAATAAATACTGAAAACAGATATAATAATTAGGGAAAGTTTATGCATGCACTGTGTGTACTATGTAATCTCTCAATTTCCATTTTTTCATGGGTGACTTTAGAAGAATGGCAACGGGACAGACATCTGCAATGCAACATCATCTTGTGCACAAAGCATCCAACTGTACCTGCCAGTTCTCATGGTGATTCTGGCTCTTGCAGTGGTTCAGCTCAGACTCCCGGCCTCCGGTGAAGAAGCGGTTGCACAGTTTACAGAAAAACCCTGTTTTGGGAACCAGGAACTCCATGCCTGCAGGGACAATATGAATGTATAGAACAATATCGAACATGAACGGAGAAAATCTACCTTTTTAATATACTAGACCTGTACGTGCCCATCGCAGCCAGCCACGGGCCTATTTGGGGACTTAATAATATACGTTGTCATAGCACCCGGTTTAACTGTCAGCCGGTGTCCCACATGGAGATCTGTGTCTGTGTGTGTGTGTGTGTGTGTGTGTGTGTGTGTGTGTGTGTGAAGACTGAGTCTGTAACTCGGGTACAATACAATGTATATTTCTTTCCCTTCTCCTTTGGGAAAAAATCCACAGTGTTAATTTTTTTTTAAAATATATTTTTTATCCCACGATTTTGTAACCCATTTTTCACCCCTGTGTCAATCATCTAATGTGATCCTGGGCTCTACACATCCTCCGCCAACCTGGGGAGAGCAACGGACTTAACTCATGCTTCCTTCATGCTTGAGTGTCCAAGTTGCTCCTTTACACCTGACAGGGGGGAGTTTCCCTGGTTGGACGTAGCGCGTGGAAGGAACACGTTATTCCAACCAGTTCCTTTCCCCTCCATCAGGCGCCCCGGCTGGCCAGGGGGAGGCAGTTTAGAGACCAGGATTACTGCATGTTTTTGTGAGGGTATCTACCCTAGGGGACACGGGGAGAACATGCAAACTCCACACAGAAAGGCCCTTTCGCCAACCCCGCCTTCGGGTATGGGCACTGATGACGCGGAGGAGGAAACACGCCGCCAGCACCCACAGCGCCCCGAGCGGGAATCGAACCCAGGACCTTCTAGCTGTGAGGCGACAGCACTACCAACTGTGCCACCGTGCCCTCCACAGTGTTAATTTAAACTAACTGAAATGGAGTGTACAAATGGACACTCTCAGAGTAACAGCTGATGGCATGGACCGTATCTCACCAACAGCACTGTTCAGGTCAACGGGAGGAGGCTTGTCTTGTGTCTTCTGTTTCTTCTGTATAGGTCCTTCCTCCTTCTCTCCAGGCATCCTGCGCTTCGCTGAAACAAAAAGAATGTTGGGAGTGTCCGGGATTACATAAAACTAAATATTATTGCACGGCAAATTGTGGTAAAGTCAACCAACTGCTTTAAGTTACAATCAAAACAGCTCACATGCCCTTTTGATGGGGGGTAACTACCTGTCAGAGGGGAGTGTTGGCTGGGAGGAGGAGTAGGACTAAGGCCCTATACCTCCTATCTGGGGGGGGGGGGGGGGGGGTACTACCTGTCAGTGGGGAGTGTTGGCTGGGAGGAGGAGGAGGACTAAGGCCCTATACCTCCTCTCTGGGGGGGGGGGGGTACTACATGTGTATACCTAAATATATCTAAATATTGAATCAAGCGACTTAAAAACTGGGGTGCACACAAAAGCCAGGGTAGACATTAAAATGACCCCAGAAGTGAAAATATCGCTTTATTATTATTTATTTTTTTAAACTGTAAAAACTTGCTTTTATGGATTAGTTTGTCATCCTCATATTTATAAGCACTTTCGGTCAATTCTTGTAGTTTTTAAATGTTCTATATAAATAGTGAGTTGATCATTCAACCTACCAGAGACGGAGGCTGCTTTCTTCTCTTTGACCCTTTGTCCTTGGTTCTCCGGCTCTACCAACTCCTCAGCCTGGCTGTGGCTGTCTGGACCTTGGTTCTCCTGCTCTCCTCCTGCTGTAGGCTCCACACCAGAGGAGCACACCTCCAAATGGGGGCTGGTGGAACCCTCAGGTGATCCTCCTGCTGTAGGCTCCACACCAGAGGAGCACACCTCCAAATGGGGGCTGGTGGAACCCTCAGGTGATCCTCCTGCTGTAGGCTCCACACCAGAGGAGCACACCTCCAAATGGGGGCTGGTGGAACCCTCAGGTGATCCTCCTGCTGTAGGCTCCACACCAGAGGAGCACACCTCCAAATGGGGGCTGGTGGAACCCTCAGGTGATCCTCCTGCTGTAGGCTCCACACCAGAGGAGCACACCTCCAAATGGGGGCTGGTGGAACCCTCAAGTGATCCGGCTGTCCCCGATGGAGCAGATGCAGCGAGGGAATCCTCTGCCAGGGTGGAGTCCATATTGGCTGTAGTTGAAGACATCAAAATGCATTAGGACTTTTCAGCTGATTTTTGTATTTCGGTATTAAACTACAGTAAAATTCCCAGTTTAAATAAACATATTAAAGCAGGTTGTATATGTGCTGGAACAGAGGGAGCAGTGCTACCTGCTACAGGCTGAGGCACTGGCACAGCTGTGTCCAGCTGGTCAGCGGCGCACATGGCCTGGGGGACAGGCGAGTGTGGGTGCTCAGTGGTGACGACCGGGCCCAACGCGGATTCCACACATGCAGGATTTTCAGAGGCGGTCGCAGCAGTTTCATAATTGTCTGGAGCAGCTGTTGCCAGGGTGACCGTCCCGGGTGAGCCCTAAGAGGTTTACAACAAGTACGCAGGGAAACAAGTTAAAAACTGTAAAAAATAAAATAAAAAGAATGGAAAACTAAAAACTTAGGACAAGATAATGTCCTCGTCCACCATGTTCACCATTCGTTAAGACACAGTGGTGTCAAGCTTGCTACTATGTAAATCCTTTGGCTTTTTGTTTGTTGTAGAGTGCAGCATGGAAAAAGTAGCAACAACTCACAGTATTCTGCCAAGCGGCAGTTGGTTTGTGAATTCCTTTTAAATCATTGAGTTCCAAGTGTTTCTCCTTAAAGGAGAATTCCATACTAAAAGGCTTTCTTACCTTTCTTTGTAGTTGTTACGTCCCCATCAAAGAGGTCCAGGTGTTATTTTGTGCAAAAGCTCCTTATTGGCTATTTCCCCTAACATAAGCCCTAAATGAATTGCATTGAATTGAATTGGATGTATGGGGTGTTGTGCTAATTTGCTTATTTCCATCGCTCAAAATTATATATATTTTGTATATATCCTCTCTTCATAATGTAAATAATAACCCAAGCGGCACACTTTACTACTTATTTCGATGGAAATAAGTGAATTAGCACAACACCCCATACATCCCATTCAATTCAATGCAATTCATTTAGGGTTTATCGTAGGGGAAATAGCAAATAAGGAGCTTTTGCACAAAATAACACCTGGACCTCTTTGATGGGGACGTAACAACTACAAAGAAAGGTAAGAAAGCCTTTTAGTATGGAATTCTCCTTTAATGACCCCTCTGTGTGAATGGGTACTACTACTTAAATCACTTTTTTGTTTTGCCATGGTATTTGTTCAAGAAATAGTCATTATTTGAGGTGTTGCAAATTTTTAATTTAATAATAATAATAAAATGCACAAATCTCAGAGTGCTACACGGTTAAAAAGCATGGCAAAACAAAAAAAACTGCATAAGCAACAATCAATATCATGGGACCGAGCTTGGCTAAACTGAAAGGGTCAAGTTAAGACTAGGTAAGATAAAGAATAATTAAGAGAATGAGTTGTTAAAGAGGTAGGTCTTGAGGCGACAAAACCTAAATCCAAACTTTGATTATGCTGTACTCGACTCGTTAAGACCTTAGATGACCACCATGATCCCAGCAGCCCACATCGACCAGCTGGGTGGACATTCAGACCACTGAGAAATAACGCACACACCACCACATTGACCCGAGGCCCAGTCTACACAGCACCACATTGACCCGAGGCCCAGTCTACACACCACCACACTGACCTAAGGCCCAGTCTACACACCACCACATTGACCTGAGGCCCAGTCTACACACCACCACATTGACCTGAGGCCCAGTCTACACACCACCACATTGACCTGAGGCCCAGTCTACACACCACCACATTGACCTGAGGCCCAGTCTACACACCACCACATTGACCTGAGGCCCAGTCTACACAGCACCACATTGACCTGAGGCCCAGTCTACACACCACCACATTGACCTGAGGCCCAGTCTACACACCACCACACTGACCTGAGGCCCAGTCTACACACCACCACACTGACCTGAGGCCCAGTCTACACAGCACCACATTGACCTGAGGCCCAGTCTACACACCACCACATTGACCTGAGGCCCAGTCTACACACCACCACACTGACCTGAGGCCCAGTCTACACACCACCACACTGACCTGAGGCCCAGTCTACACACCACCACACTGACCTGAGGCCCAGTCTACACACCACCACATTGACCTGAGGCCCAGTCTACACACCACCACATTGACCTGAGGCCCAGTCTACACACCCCCACACTGACCTGAGGCCCAGTCTACACACCCCCACACTGACCTGAGGCCCAGTCTACACAGCACCACATTGACCTGACTGAGGCCCAGTCTACACACCACCACACTGACCTGAGGCCCAGTCTACACAGCACCACACTGACCTGAGGCCCAGTCTACACACCACCACATTGACCTGAGGCCCAGTCTACACACCACCACATTGACCTGAGTGAGGCCCAGTCTACACACCACCACATTGACCTGAGGCCCAGTCTACACAGCACCACATTGACCTGAGGCCCAGTCTACACAGCACCACATTGACCTGAGGCCCAGTCTACACAGCACCACATTGACCTGAGGCCAGTCTACACACCCCCACATTGACCTGAGGCCCAGTCTACACAGCACCACACTGACCTGAGGCCCAGTCTACACACCACCACACTGACCTGAGGCCCAGTCTACACAGCACCACACTGACCTGACTGAGGCCCAGTCTACACACCACCACATTGACCTGAGGCCCAGTCTACACACCACCACATTGACCTGAGGCCCAGTCTACACACCACCACATTGACCTGAGGCCCAGTCTACACAGCACCACATTGACCTGAGGCCCAGTCTACACACCACCACATTGACCTGAGGCCCAGTCTACACAGCACCACACTGACCTGACTGAGGCCCAGTCTACACACCACCACATTGACCTGAGGCCCAGTCTACACAACACCACATTGACCTGAGGCCCAGTCTACACAGCACCACACTGACCTGACTGAGGCCCAGTCTACACACCACCACATTGACCTGAGGCCCAGTCTACACACCACCACACTGACCTGAGGCCCAGTCTACACAGCACCACATTGACCTGAGGCCCAGTCTACACAGCACCACATTGACCTGAGGCCCAGTCTACACAGCACCACATTGACCTGAGGCCCAGTCACCACCACATTGACCTGAGGCCCAGTCTACACAGCACCACATTGACCTGAGGCCCAGTCTACACAGCACCACATTGACCTGAGTGAGGCCCAGTCTACACACCACCACATTGACCTGAGGCCCAGTCTACACAACACCACATTGACCTGAGGCCCAGTCTACACACCACCACATTGACCTGAGGCCCAGTCTACACACCACCACATTGACCTGAGGCCCAGTCTACACAGCACCACATTGACCTGAGGCCCAGTCTACACACCACATTGACCTGAGGCCCAGTCTACACACCACCACATTGACCTGAGGCCCAGTCTACACAGCACCACATTGACCTGAGGCCCACTCTACACACCACCACATTGACCTGAGGCCCAGTCTACACACCACCACATTGACCTGAGGCCCAGTCTACACACCACCACACTGACCTGAGGCCCACTCTACACACCACCACATTGACCTGAGGCCCAGTCTACACAGCACCACATTGACCTGAGGCCCAGTCTACACAGCACCACATTGACCTGAGGCCCAGTCTACACACCACCACATTGACCTGAGGCCCAGTCTACACACCACCACACTGACCTGAGGCCCACTCTACACACCACCACATTGACCTGAGGCCCAGTCTACACACCACCACATTGACCTGAGGCCCAGTCTACACACCACCACACTGACCTGAGGCCCAGTCTACACACCACCACATTGACCTGAGGCCCAGTCTACACACCACCACACTGACCTGAGGCCCACTCTACACACCACCACATTGACCTGAGTCCCAGTCTACACAGCACCACATTGACCTGAGGCCCAGTCTACACAGCACCACATTGACCTGAGGCCCAGTCTACACACCACCACATTGACCTGAGGCCCAGTCTACACAGCACTACATTGACCTAAGGCCCAGTCTACACAGCACCACATTGACCTGAGGCCCAGTCTACACACCACCACATTGACCCGAGGCCCAGTCTACACACCACCACATTGACCTGAGGCCCAGTCTACACACCACCACATTGACCTGAGGCCCAGTCTACACAGCACCACATTGACCCGAGGCCCAGTCTACACACCACCACATTGACCTGAGGCCCAGTCTACACACCACCACACTGACCTGAGGCCCAGTCTACACAGCACCACATTGACCTGAGGCCCAGTCTACACACCACCACATTGACCTGAGGCCCAGTCTACACACCACCACATTGACCTGAGGCCCAGTCTACACACCACCACATTGACCTGAGGCCCAGTCTACACAGCACCACATTGACCTGAGGCCCAGTCTACACACCACCACACTGACCTGAGGCCCAGTCTACACAGCACCACATTGACCTGAGGCCCAGTCTACACACCCCCACATTGACCTGAGGCCCAGTCTACACACCACCACATTGACCTGAGGCCCAGTCTACACACCCCCACATTGACCTGAGGCCCAGTCTACACAGCACCACACTGACCTGAGGCCCAGTCTACACAGCACCACATTGACCTGAGGCCCAGTCTACACAGCACCACATTGACCTGAGGCCCAGTCTACACACCACCACACTGACCTGAGGCCCAGTCTACACACCCCCACATTGACCTGAGGCCCAGTCTACACACCACCACATTGACCTGAGGCCCAGTCTACACACCACCACATTGACCTGAGGCCCAGTCTACACAGCACCACACTGACCTGAGGCCCAGTCTACACACCACCACATTGACCTGAGGCCCAGTCTACACACCACCACATTGACCTGAGGCCCAGTCTACACACCACCACATTGACCTGAGGCCCAGTCTACACACCACCACATTGACCTGAGGCCCAGTCTACACAGCACCACATTGACCTGAGGCCCAGTCTACTCTACACAGCACCACACTGACCTGAGGCCCAGTCTACACACCACCACACTGACCTGAGGCCCAGTCTACACATTGACCTGAGGCCCAGTCTACACATTGACCTGAGGCCCAGTCTACACAGCACCACATTGACCTGAGGCCCAGTCTACTCTACACAGCACCACACTGACCTGAGGCCCAGTCTACACACCACCACATTGACCTGAGGCCCAGTCTACACAGCACCACACTGACCTGAGGCCCAGTCTACACAGCACCACATTGACCTGAGACCCAGTCTACACACCACCACATTGACCTGCTGAGGCCCAGTCTACACAGCACCACATTGACCTGAGGCCCAGTCTACACACCACCACATTGACCTGAGACCCAGTCTACACACCACCACACTGACCTGAGGCCCAGTCTACCCACCACCACACTGACCTGACTGAGGCCCAGTCTACACACCACCACATTGACCTGAGACCCAGTCTACACACCACCACATTGACCCAAGGCCCAGTCTACACACCACCACATTGACCTGAGACCCAGTCTACTACACACCACCACATTGACCTGAGGCCCAGTCTACACACCACCACATTGACCTGAGGCCCAGTCTACACACCACCACATTGACCTGAGGCCCAGTCTACACGCCACCACATTGACCTGAGGCCCAGTCTACACACCACCACATTGACCTGACTGAGGCCCAGTCTACACACCACCACATTGACCTGAGGCCCAGTCTACACACCACCACATTGACCTGAGGCCCAGTCTACACACCACCACATTGACCTGAGGCCCAGTCTACACACCACCACATTGACCTGAGGCCCAGTCTACACACCACCACATTGACCTGAGGCCCAGTCTACACAGCACCACATTGACCTGAGGCCCAGTCTACACACCACCACACTGACCTGAGGCCCAGTCTACAAATGGCTTGAATTAGTAGCTCTCACACTTTTTTCAAGCAGCAAGCTCGCAGCACCGCACAAAGTGAGGCACAGTAAGCTTGTGTAATTGCAATTTTTTAACAAAAGCTAAAAGACACCCGGTTTTAATGGGTTAATTTACTCTTCCAATGATTTCAACCGTAGCCCAAAAAAGGCGAGGAAATGTGGGCCACTGTTTGTTTCCCAAACAATGACATTTTGAAGTAAAGATCCCTTCTTTTTTCATCACATTGTTTTTGGTTTAATTATTATTTCAAAAGATTACAAAAATAATAACAAAGCTGAATTGATAAATGTTCACAAAACATGCAAAAAAAAAAGCAAAAGGAAAAGGAAAAAGCAGCGGGGTTGAAAAGTTAGCGGAAGCTAATCACAAATGGAATTACTTGCGGTGTGTCTTCAGACTCCGACTCGCGTTGTTCTTCTGTGCTCGTCTCCTCCGCCGCCACCGAAGTATCCATGGCAACGACAGCGGGCGGAGGAGGGGGGGAACCGGAGAGGTCGCACACGTCTCCCGTCGTCTCCTCTACCATTGCTGTGGTATCCATGGCAACGACAGCGGGCGGAGGAGGAGCGGTGATGTCGTGGACGTCTCCCACCTCGTCCACCGTCACAAAGTCGGTCATGTCAAACTGGAAGCCTTGGAACGGGTCCTCCTCTGACTCCACCTGAGGATAATGCAACAGCAGTGTGCCGTTTGACAGCACATTTTCATTTAGTTTTAGTCACATTTAGAAAATAATCAAAATCCTGAAAAATGGAGGTAGCTAGTTTCTGCCGGACAGCGGCTTATATACCAAGTTAAGACATGTTTTAACAAAGCTTTAGCAGTAGAAAAGTAGAAATGCAAAATGATGTCCAAAGTGATTTAGGCAGACTTAGTGAGTGCTTCAGTGCCGTATTTGCGTAGTATCTTTTGAAGTGGCCAGATTAATTGTTTTTATTCATATTATATTGTCCTCTACTGTGCACGTTAAGACTCCCCTTTGCAACGATATCAAATACCTTGGGAAGTTCAAGACAAGCAGGCTTGCATGAAGAAACCTCTCCATCACCAGCAGCAGAGCTAGACGACTTGGTCTCCTTTGGTCCAGAGTTCATCTTGTCCTCTTGAGGTTGCATGGCGAGGGACTTCATGGCCGCATCCGGGTTGCAGACTCGTGTGGGAGCAGCGTTGGAAAGATCCTCTCCATCCTGCTGGTCTTTACTCAATTCTTTCCCAGCGACTTCATCCTTGCTGCTGATCTTCTCATCTTTCAGCTTGCCCTCCTTCATCTTCTTCCACAGTGAAGCAGTGTGTTTTATTCCCTTCAGGTGTTCACATTTAAAATTATTATTTTTAAGGTATTTGATTGAGCACTTACAGAGAGAACAGTAGTAGTGGTTTTTTTGGGTTTTGTATTTTGGGTGTTGTACAATACATTCATCTTCGCTGAAGATCTCAATGTTTTTGTCGTCTCTCTTCTTCCCAAGGTGCAGGTTCAGGCTTAGCAGCTGGTTGTGTTTCTTTCCATTCACGTGGGTGTCTACACATTTAGCGTCTCTACTGTTCACCGTGCTTTCACAGAGTGTACAGAAGAAGTCTATGGCCGTGCCGTCGTAACAAAGGTCCACAAGATAGTCATACTTTCCATTCTGTTGAGTGTAGTCCTCCTTGTCATGGACCGGTGACTGCTAGGAACAGAAAACAAGGACATGTCAAGCTGGACAGTTAAGAATAACTGTTATCTAGATCCAGGGTTCCTAAACATTTCAGGCTGCATATCATTACAGGTGAAAGGTTTCCCACAAATAATTGATATTTGCATGACACAAGACAAGTATACAATAACGATTAAGTGGATAATCGATGATTAGATAGATAGACTAGAAAACATACCGTTCTTCTCAATTATTCAATTAATATATACACAAGTTATCGATAGAGAATTCACTAAGAGGGGGCACGGTGGCGCAGTTGGTAGCGCTGCCGTCTCACAGCTAGAAGTTCCTGGGTTCGATTCACGCTGGGGACGCTGGGGGGCGTGTGCTCTCCTCCACGTCATCAGTGCCCATACCCTAGGTGGGGTTGGAAAAAGTGCCTTTTTGTGTGGAGTTTGCATATTCTCCACGTGTCCCCTAGGGTAGGTACTAGGTAGGTACCCTCACAAAAAACATGCAGTAATCCTGGTCCCTAAAATGCCTCGCCCTGGCCAGCTGGGGCGCCTGACGGAGGGGAAAGGAACTGGTTGGAATAACGTGTAGAACCCAGGATTACATTAGATAATTGACACTGGGTGAAAAAATAGGGTTACAAAATCGTGGGATAAAATATAGTGAAAAAAATATATATATACGCCAAGACTATAATAGATAGTTGCAGCCCTACACCCTAAGATAAGAGTGCTATTTCTGGGGCTCCGAGTCCTCTCCTACCTTAATATCCTGCTGGTCTTCATCCTCGCGGCTGGTCTTCTCATCAGCATCGTCTCGCAGCTCGCCCTCCTTCAGCTTCTTGGCATCAAAGTCTAATGCGCTTTTGTGTGTATTTGAACGCAGGTGATTTTGTTTACTATAAGACGATATGTTGCAGAGTTTACAGTGATACGTTTGCTGTCCTTTAACATTACGGACACTTTTCTCAAAACACTTTTCTCCCAACAGTTGTAAACTGTGTCCTCTTCCCTTCAGGTGTTCATCTTTAGCCTCGTCATCTTCGCCGCTGATCTTTGAATCACCGCCTGCAATTCGCCTGCAATTATCTTTTTTCTTCTCTCCTGGGGCAGATCTTGGAGTAGAGGCAGATCTTGGAGTGGAGTCCTCCTTGTCAGCTGTGGCCACTGCGTGGTTGTCTTTGTCATTGACAGCTGACACCTAGGAGCAGAAAACGACATAGCAGCTGACCTGTATGACATGCAGTAGAGTCAAAAGTACAATATTTCTATATGAAATGTAGGCATTTAAGTGATCAGCTTGCAAAAAAACTACAATAAAAAAACAAATGCTCCGAAATGTACTTAACAGTACACAAGTAAATGTACTTAGTTACTGTCCACCACTGCCTTTGAGTAAGTATAAATTGGCCTCTGGGCTGAACTGGGACGACCTTGGGAAGTCGGTCACAGCTCCCATCTTGTGTACCATTACTGTAGTATCCGTGTCTTTAAACTCACATCTCCTACCTTATCTACCACCACTGTAGTATCCATGTCTTTAAGTTTAAACTCACATCTCCTACCTTATCTACCACCACTGTAGTATCCATGTCTCTAAACTCACATCTCCTACCTTATCTACCACCACTGTAGTATCCATGTCTTTAAACTCACATCTCCTACCTTATCTACCACCACTGTAGTATCCACGTCTTTAAACTCACATCTCCTACCTTATCTACCACCACTGTAGTATCCATGTCTTTAAACTCACATCTCCTACCTTATCTACCACCACTGTAGTATCCATGTCTTTAAGTTTAAACTCACATCTCCTACCTTATCTACCACCACTGTAGTATCCATGTCTTTAAGTTTAAACTCACATCTCCTACCTTATCTACCACCACTGTAGTATCCATGTCTTTAAGTTTAAACTCACATCTCCTACCTTATCTACCACCACTGTAGTATCCATGTCTCTAAACTCACATCTCCTACCTTATCTACCACCACTGTAGTATCCATGTCTTTAAACTCACATCTCCTACCTTATCTACCACCACTGTAGTATCCACGTCTTTAAACTCACATCTCCTACCTTATCTACCACCACTGTAGTATCCATGTCTTTAAACTCACATCTCCTACCTTATCTACCACCACTGTAGTATCCATGTCTTTAAACTCACATCTCCTACCTTATCTACCACCACTGTAGTATCCATGTCTTTAAACTCACATCTCCTACCTTAGCTACCACCACTGTAGTATCCATGGCAACGGCGTCGGGCGGAGGAGGATTACTGGGGAAGTCGGTTACGTCTCCCACCTCGTCTACCGTCACAAAGTCCAGGAGGTCTGGGAAGTCTCGGAACTGATCCTCTTCCGACTCCACCTGAGGATGGTGATGAAATAGATGAGAACGCTCCTCCGTCCTACTCCTTCCGGACCCGGAGGCCACAACACTCCCTGCCTACAGGAGTAGTGACACAAGTATCACCCTACAATCTACTGTTGATTTAGTCCATGGGTCGGAGGGGGGGGGTCGCCAAATTATTTTGGGGGGTCCCCAAATTATTTTGGGGGGTCCCCAAATTATTTTGGGGGGTCCCCAAATTATTTTCAAAAAATAAATCTTTGCAACTAAATGGCTGGAAAATGTAAATTAAGAGTTTACATAGTACGTGGTGCATGCATAAACTTTCCTTAATGATTATATCTGGTTTCAGTATTCATTTATATATTTTCTCTATTATTCAGGTTATTTTTGCAGTCAGTTTGTATTGTTGGTGGGGAGGGGGGTTGCGAGACATGGCCAAAGCATTTCCGGGGGTCCCCAGCCAAAAACGTTGAGAACCCCTGATTTAGTCGACTGAAATGTATTTTGACGGGCCTTGATGGTGTCGTAACGACTGATTTTAGAGTTGGTTGCATGCTGAAAATAGCCGATCTTGTAGAGCTGCTATTTTCAGCTATTTTTATGCTATTTTATGCTTGATTCATGATGAACCACTGATTCCAAAGACTTTCGTAGTGGAAATATTCACTCATTGCACTCATTGCCGCACTAAAGCGACATGGAGCATGTCACAGATTTAGCGACTCGGATTTAACGTCCTAAATGGATTAAGGCGAGCATTCCAGTTACCATCAGAACATCTATATCAAATTAAAAAACATTAAAAAATAGATTTTATCTCGTCTGATCCACGAGCACATTTTTACTAAAAAAAAATAAAAAAAAAACATTATTGACATTGACATTTCCGGTGAGCACCTGGTTGTCTCTTTTTCTCTGCCAACTATATCAAATACCTTGGGAAGGTCAAGATCAGCATGCTTGCTTGAAGAAACCTCTCCATCAACGGCAGCAGAGCTAGATGACTTGGTTGTCTCCTTTGGTCCAGAGCTCTTGTTCAATTCCTTTGGTGACGTGTCGCACACTCGTGTGGCAGCAGTGTTGGAAAGCTTCTCTCCAACCTTAATACGCTGCTTGTCTTTACTCTTTCGTTCTTTTGGAGCTGCTTTCCCAGCAGCTTCCTCCTTGCGGCTGGTCTTCTCACCAGTCTTGTCTCTCATTTCGTCCTTCTTCACCTTCCTGGCACGCTTGTCGTCCAGCGACGTTGCGACACTGTGACCCATGTGCGGCACATTGCTGCGACCAGCTGATAACAAACTGCTGCGACCAGCTGATAACAAACTGCTGCGAGCAGCCATGTGGTTTTTTCCCTTCAGGTGGAGGAATTTAGACTTAAGGTCATTGATGTAGCACTTACAGAGATGACAGTAGAAGCGCCTGAGGTTAATGTTCTTATTAACCTCTTCAACATAGTCTTCTTGCTGCATGCGAGACAGCATCTGGTGCCTTTTCGTTTTCAGGTGGGCGTCTATACGTATAGGGTCTATAGATTTAAACCTGCTGCCACAGAGTGTACAGAGGAAGCCAGTGACCGCGCCCTGATGACAGACTTCCTCCATATAGTCACGCTGACCGTTCTCCTGAGTGCCGTCCTCCTGGTCAGCTGCGGGCACTGAGTGGCTGTCTTTGTCATCGTCAGGTGACTCCTAGGAACAGAAAACAAGATCACGGTCAAGCTGGACAACACGAGAGTACCAGACCAGCATGATGGCACTCTAAAGGGGGTTTAGTTGATTTATTTTATTTTTTTATATTTATATTTATTGGGTTTTTTCTTCAACATAACATAACATAGCACGGTGGGAGCGGGGAAAAAGAGGAAACATCGGGCAACAGATTCACACGTACACACACACATACACACACGCACACACACACACACCATGCCATTCCGGTCACACCGTAACCTCACCATTTAACGTCCAATTAATGTAGTTAAAAAAAAATGTCACTCGTTCTTCGATTTCTTCAAAAATAGCAGATCTACAAGCTCATATCGCGCCACTCGGTGGCGCGATATGAGCTTGTAGATCTGCTATTTTTCAATAGCTAAAGCATAACATGATGCCGACACCAAAATGGGTGCCCGGTCAGAATGGGTTAAAAACATCTCTCAGCCAGTGTGTATGTGAGGGCGGGGTGGGTGATTTCCATCTCATAAGAATTAGGCGTCTTGCCAGTAGTGTTACAAAGGCTATAAGGTCTGCTTGGGATCTAGACAGTGGGAGTTGAGAAATGCCAAACAGCGCTGTAATGGCGTTAGGCACTATAAGTGTCCCAGTTAATACTGTAAGCGTCTCAAAGATTTCCGTCCAAAATGTGCTCAGAGACGAACATGTCCAAAACATGTGTGCGTGTGTTACCGGTGTCTGATGGCATTTTTCACAGTTAGGATCAATGTTATCGTATATTTTTAACAGCTTAGCTTTCGTCCAGTGGGTTCGATGTACGACTTTACACTGGAGTAGGCCATGTCTGGCACAAGCTGATGAAGTGTGAACACGACTGAGAATATCCTGCCAAAGATTGTCTGAGATTTCCATTTCCAAATCCTCCACCCAGCACTCCTTCACACTATTCGTAGATACAGAGGATAGGGACTGCATTAGGTCATAAAAATATGAAATTATACGTTTTTTTCACCGGTACCTGAATTAGAAAGTTATCTATGGGGCTTTTTTCGGGTATGTCAGGGAATTGGGGGAACCTGTTACACACAAAACTCTAGATTTGTAGATAGCGGAAGAAATTTTGTCTGGGGAGATCGAACAAATTTGAACGCTCTTGGAACGAGCCAAAAACATTATTAATGTATAAATCTTTGAATCGTTTGATTCCCAGATTGGCCCATACGGCAAATGCCCCGTCTGATATGGAAGAAGGAAAGACATGGTTATCTATTAGTGGGGCCAGGGTAGACAAAGACTGTAGGTCAATGTGTCGTTTAAACTGATTCCTAATTTGTAAAGAAGTTTTAACCATTATATTATTTGTGTACAAGGAGGAGTTGCAGTTGGGAGGGCAATGTACCAGAGCAGCCAGAGATACAGGCCTTGAGGAAAATGTCTCCATCTCTAGCCACTCTGGTGGAGGGCTAAGTGCTCCTGGATATAGCCAGAGTTGTAGCATACTGAGATTCGCAGCCCAATAGTATAATCTAAAATTTGGCAAGGCCATTCCTCCCAATGGTTTTGATTTTTGTAGAAAATCCTTACGGAGTCTAGGTTTTTTTTTATTCCAAATAAAGTCCAGTATTAGGCTATCAATTTTTTGAAAGAACGTCTGTGGGAGAAAAATTGGTATGGACTGAAATAAATAGGAGAACTTAGGTAGTGTTCATTTTGACAGAGTTAATCCTTGCGGCCAAGTTTAGTGGAAGCAGTGACCATCGCTCAAAGTCCTGTCGCATACCAAGTAAACATGGCTCAAAATTGGCCTGCAGTTGATTTCAGAGTAAAAGCGGACATGTCTAAATAATAACATCATCCATGTCTGTGATACTACTTTGTATATAGTGATCATCAATAGAGTAGAGAGGCAGATATCTCCCCTAGTACGTATTTGTATGTATATTGTTTGTTTGGTTGCATTGTCCTGTCTTTTCTTTTTCATGTACGTTTGATTAAAATGCAATAAAAACTAAATGGAAAAGAAATAATATAGAAATGTGGGTTCTCAGCAGAAACCAGTGGTGACCATTGGCAATCAACCGACTGCTGCCGATTTCTGTGGGGTCCCCCGGGGTAGGTTATTTATGTGGGGTCCCCCGGGGTAGGTTATTTATGTGGGGTCCCCCGGGGTAGGTTATTTATGTGGGGTCCCCCGGGGTAGGTTATTTATGTGGGGTCCCCCGGGGTAGGTTATTTATGTGGGGTCCCCCGGGGTAGGTTATTTATGTGGGGTCCCCCGGGGTAGGTTATTTATGTGGGGTCCCCCGGGGTAGGTTTATTTATGTGGGGTCCCCTGGGGTAGGTTTATTTATGTGGGGTCCCCTGGGGTAGGTTATTTATGTGGGGTCCCCCGGGGTAGGTTATTTATGTGGGTAGGTTATTTATGGGGTAGGTTATTTATGTGGGGTCCCCCGGGGTAGGTTATTTATGTGGGGTCCCCTGGGGTAGGTTATTTATGTGGGTAGGTTATTTATGGGGTAGGTTATTTATGTGGGGTCCCCCGGGGTAGGTTATTTATGTGGGGTCCCCCGGGGTAGGTTTATTTATGTGGGGTCCCCCGGGGTAGGTTTATTTATGTGGGGTCCCCTGGGGTAGGTTATTTATGTGGGGTCCCCTGGGGTAGGTTATTTATGTGGGGTCCCCAGGGGTAGGTTATTTATGTGGGGTCCCCCGGGGTAGGTTATTTATGTGGGGTCCCCCGGGGTAGGTTATTTATGTGGGGTCCCCCGGGGTAGGTTCCAGAGGTTCCTCAGGATAAATGATTGATTGCGAACGCACTGAGCACTTACTATGAGACCCTGCAGATCATGTCTGTGTGTGTGTGTGTCTGTGTGTCTGTCCCGCTGTGACACCACCCGCCCGCCACCAGAGGGCGCAGCTGTAGCACACACACACAGGGCGCAGCTGTAGCACACACACACACACACACACACACACACACACACACACACACACACACAACCACACACACACACGAGCAGCGTTCGCTTCCCGCGTTTGCGCGTCTTACTTGTAGTTAGGAACCAAATGGACCAGTGCAGGTCTGCAACTCTGAGAGTGTAACCATACATAAACTCTCAGAATGATGGTAGTCCGTAGCCTATTGCATACCAAACTGGGGTTACCTTGAATGAATCCCCGGAGACAGGCAGTCCGCGACCTGAGGTGAAGATCAGGGGATTGCTCTGGACGACACACGGAAACCTGGAGTAGTGTCTCTTGACGTTGCAAACCGCATCAGCTGTTAACATCTCACAGATGATCTGAACGGTGGAATGAGGGATTGTTTTCGTCAATAAAATACCAAGTGTGCAACAGTTACTTACTCGTACGAAAGAGTTTAATAAAAAAATATAGGTGATCAGTGAAATTCCACAACAAAGTTTAGTCCGTTTAGCTCAGCAGTTCTCAAGATGGGGTCCCAGTTAACCCCAGGGGTCCCGGGGGTGCCCAGTTAAATGATATAGGAACCAATGGACCCTTACAAATGTCCACCAGGCCTGGTGGACATTTGCGAGAACCGGAGATTTCGCTTTGCAGTGATGCTTCTGCTGCAAATTGACAGCTTATAGGCATTTATTTATTTTAGATATCGTTTGGACTATTTATGCCTTTATTTGAGAGGACAGTAGACTGCCAGGAAATGGGGAGAGAGAGATGGGGAGTGACATGCAGCAAAGGTCATCGGGATCAGGATTCAAACCCACAAGATGCCGTCAGGCTTGATTACCCGGACATCTACGGCAGCCGTCCAGGCCATCTAATGGGTATTTATGTGGGGACCGAAATCTGCGTTGTGATTCGGTACCTGACATATAGGAGTATCGGTACCCAAGCCTACTTATAGGGGAGGAGCACATGGGCTAATCAAATAAAATAAATCAATATGATTTTGTTGAGGCATGGCGAATGGCTTGGGCATCCCTGCTCTATCACATGCAGCCACCGCAATATGTTTCAAACGAAGTCCACACCCACAACACCAGAGGGAGTGCAACAAACCATGTACAACCCAGATTCGGCACAAACCAGGGACTAAATTCTTTTCGCTCCTATGCCACCAAAATGTGGAACGCCCTACCAACAGTCATTAAGAAATGTGAATCCCTTGACTCCTTCAAAACCGCTCTCAAAGGGCACCTACGGACGGCTGCAATTCGAAACTGGCCTCTGTCAAATCTGAATCCCCCCCACCACACCCCACCCCTTTCCCCTCACTGTATATGTATCTTTTCCCTTTTTGCTTCCTATATGATGAATTCCTGTTCTGTTCTTTAGCTACATAGAAGTGTCTATTTGTATGTCTCTAAATGTTTTGATGAATTGAACAATGTGGACCCTGTTGTAAACAAGTGTAATGCTTAATTGGGTCATCCACTCACAGTTAACAGTCTTTGTATTGAGTTTGTGCTTGAAATGTACTGTAAATTCTACAAACTGTTAATAAATATTTCAATCAATCAATCAAAAACTCACCATGTTGTGATTGAGAACCAGGGTGTTGTGGACCTTTTCGATTCGCTCGACTAATTTCAGGACCTCCAAAGATGCGGTGGGCGTGTCAGGAACATTTCTGATCACCAACAGTTGCTTCCAGCATACGTCCTGCAAAACATCATCATTAATGATAATTAAATCATCAATTAACCCTAGTGTCCCTATAGTGGGCATGTCATGATAATAGGTGAGCATTCTCTTAAAATAGAGGATTGTGTGTTGTGAGTTTGTAGTAGGGGTACCGCAGTTAATCAAACCAATCAATTTAAAATATTATTATTGTTTGGCAAGGACTGTGTCAATGGAGTGTACAAACTATCTTAATTTCGAGCACATGTTTTAGTCATAGTGTATGCCCTCGTCAACGTGAGATTTATCAACCAGGGGTAACCGTCAATTCTAGCGTGAGATTATGTTGATAAAGGGATATTTCACTTTAAAAAGAAAGTATGGTCCTTTTATCGTCTACTCAGGCTATTATGAACACACCATGCAGTTTTTAAGTTGCTCGATCCAGTATTTAGATATTCAATATTCATTTTGATATTCATACAAACCCATTGTGACTTCGAACTCCATTTTAGCCATGTTCGATTAATCAAAAACATCCGTCCTTGGTTTTGGTGATATTGTCCTTCTAATAAGTGAGGTTCCCGTGTTTTTTGTATTTATTTTTTTGATAACTTTTCTATTTTTTATGGATTCTTGTCCTTTTCATTTGACAAAAAAACAGTGTGAAGTGAGTGGTGCAACTCCGTGTGGGGGGGGGGGGGGTCCCCGGAAGTTCCAGACACCCAGGAATGCGCCCACGGGGCCGGGCCGGTTCCGGCGAGCCACCCCACGTCCGAAACGGTTGAGAAATACCGTGTGGGGGTCCCTCTACTGTACTCTACTGTACTGGCACACCTGAAATCATATATATAGTTAATATGTGCGTGTGTGTTTGTGTTGCGCACAGGTGGTGAAAAACAACCATGCTGTTTTCGTGCTCAGACCCAGGAAGCCAGCCACCCAGCCACCCACACACACACACACACACACACACACACATAGCTCCGTAAGGGAGTGGTTGCACCACTTAAAAAAACACGGGCTCCTCACATATTAGGACAATTTGAGACACCAGAACTAAGGATGAATCCAACATGTTTAAAATGGAGTTTGAAGTCACAATGTGTTTGTATAGGAAGGGCAGCTGAATGAATATAAAATGAATGAATGAAAATGAATATAAAATATCTAAATAATGAAGCAAGAAACTCTCTGGGGTGTTCACATAAGCCTGAGTAGACAACAGTTTTTTTTTTTTAATATCCCTTTTTGTAAATTAATTCAATTGTGCTGTTTTTGCCATTGTTACATTTTGCTTATCTACCAAGTGATTATTGTCATTGATCACAGATTCAGGAAAATAGTCGCTTCCCAAAAATAACAGATCTACAGTACAAGCTGTAAAAGGCGCAATTATATATTTTATCCAAAGCACTTAATATAGATTGTGCATTACATTCACCCATTCACACACATATGTTGGAGGAAACCATGCAAGGCATCAACCTTCACATCAGGAGCAATTAGGAGTTCAGAGTCTTGCTAAAGCAGTGGTTCACAAAGTGGGGTCCGGGGACCCCCAGGGGTCCTTGAGGGAGTTCCAGGGGATACCCAGCTAAATGATAGTTTGGAACCAAATGGACCCTTATGGGTCTGTAACTACTCTGAGAGTGTACAAATGGATCCAATCCATTTGCTTCCATTTGTACACTCTCAGATTTACATTAACATTGATTTTACAATATAATTGGGGTCCCAGAGATATAGAAATGCCATTAAATGAGGGTCCATAGACTAACGCCAGGGCTCCACTGGGCGCGTCGCGTCTCCGTCGCGTCCTGCTTGTGTCATGACAACGTCAACGTCACGCTAGAGGTGCTCCACCGCGGGCATTTGAAAACTGCGCGTCAGCAACATTCTTTTATGTTGCTGTCAACGCGTGCGTGCGTCAAAAAACGAACCGGGGCAATTTTTGAGTCACCGAACGCAGCACAACACAACGTAACGTGGGCAGTGGAGCCACCCTCCATTGATTAAAAGGGAACATTCCCGACGCTGACGGAGACGCGACGGAGACGCGACGCAGACGCGCCCAGTGGAGCCCTGGCGTAATGCATGTCAAACTGGGGGATCTTGAAATTAAACTGGTTGAGAATCACTGCTTCTCTTAGGGGGTCCCTGCATGGCATATCTTTTCAAATGGGGGTCCGGGGGGGGGGGGGGGGGGGGGCAAATTAGTGTCAATTTGGGGGTACTTGACATGAAAAAGTGTTGGAACCACTGTGCTAAAGGACACCAACTCTGGGGGATCCCGGGATCGAACTGGGAACCGCCACTCTACCCCTGAGCCACTGCTGCCCCAGTTGTCATAACAACGGTGTGATTTGGTACTGTAGCTTGTAGATCTGGCAAGCAAGCAACACCAACAGCAAGGCGGTGTATACATTAAAATTAAAAATGTACATATTGTATGGACTTTTGGGTCAACTTTAGTCGTTATTAAATGTGCTATATACACAAGTAAAGATGACTTGACAATAAGTTTGCCATTAACCCATTCTGACCGGGCACCCATTTTGGTGTCGGCATCATGTCGTGCTTTAGCTATTTAAAAATAGCAGATCTACAAGCTCATATCGCGCCACCGAGTGGCGCGATACGAGCTTGTAGGTCTGCTATTTTTGAAAAAAATAGAACAACTGACATTTTTAGAATCTGATCTCAGGTCAGAATGGGTTCGTCAGACCAGCGTGTGTCCAGTGGTAACCTCGTATGAATCTGATCTCAGGTCAGAATGGGTTCGTCAGACCAGCGTGTGTCCAGTGGAAACCTCGTATGAATCTGATCTCAGGTCAGAATGGGTTAAGATAGGGAAGCTCAGAAGGAAAGACAAAAATACTTACCGCTTTGCTAGATTGATTCAGAAGATTGTACAGCGCCACCTGCAGGAAAGGGTTGGCATTTATAAGAGGACAGCACTACATGTCAACATTGAAGGATATCAGGACTATGTTATAATAAGTTATGGACCAAAAAAACAGAAACTATATAGTAATAATATAATAGCCTAAAATACAAAATATAAACTAGCGTGTAGATAGACAGAAGCGTACTGGTGTGTTGGCTGTGGGTCTGATGGCCTGATCCAAGTTGGTCATCTTCAGTTCAGAGTCATTGATCTTCAGCGGGGTGACGCTGTGGTTCTTCATCATCTCCTCAGCCATCTCTGTAAGTGGCATCGACAGCAGCACCTGATGGACAAACACCAGAAGTAATGAATTTTCACTTTGTAAGTACAAAAATCATCTTGCCCTGGTCAACAAAAGGATGTGTCAAACTTTTGAGATGTAATATAAAAAACAATTCTGTTGCAATGCCGGCGTGGTAGATGTTCTTTCGATTCCATCTCACCGGGTCTTGGATGTAGCGGTGCATATCCAATCCAATCCACTTTATTTATAAAGCACATTTTTATACAAGGTTGAAACAAAGTGCTGTACACAAAGAAATACTAAAAAAATCACACCAGTGTGAACAGAGTGGTGCAACTCCCGTCTATTGGTTCTCTGTATCATTCCAATTTGTATCGTTCCAATTTCTTCTCTGTATCGTTCCAATTTCTTCTCTGTATCGTTTGCGTCCAGCAGGTGGCAGCCATGTCACATACTTCTCTCGTTCCAATTTCACACATGCGCACACCACTCATGCTCATGGTTACAGGTACACAGGTACACGGACATTGCAAGCTGGATGTAGGAGTGGTTGCACCACTCAAAAAGAAACAACAACAACAGTACATAGACAGGGCACATAAGGACACAATGCAGTGGAAGCAGCAACTCTTAATCAGTATGTTCAAAAGTTTTCAGACATGATTTAAAGATATTTTTTTTTGCGGCTTACGCCTTTTATTGATTTTTGAAGGGACAGACAGTAGGCTGACAGGAAACGGGAGAGAGATGGGGGGATGACATGCAGTAAAGGCCGTGTCGGGTCCGGGAGTCGAACCCGCGGCACACTGCGACTGGATTACCAGTCCGGTGCCCAGACTGTTACGCTACGGCCTGGGCCTTCAGACATGATTTAAACACAGACAAGGTTTGATAAGCTCTGACATGAGGTGGAAGTTCATTCCACAGTGTGGGTGCTACAACAGAACATGACCTATCCCCCCCAGGTGGGATTTCAGCTTGGATTTAGGGATCTTGAGAAGTGACTGGTCAGTCGACCTCAGGGCCCTTGTCGATACTTTGGGAGTTACAAGTTCCGAAATATAGACTGGTGCCAACCCGTTTACAGACTTATATATAAATATAGACCGGTGCCAACCCATTTACAGACTTATATATAAATATAGACCGGTGCCAACCCATTTACAGACTTATATATAAATATAGACCGGTGCCAACCCATTTACAGACTTAAAAGCAAACATTAAAATCTTAAACTGGAGCCTGTAGCGCACAGGAAGCCAGTGTAGGGAGGCAAGGATCGGGGGGAGATGTGATCATACTTCCGTGTCCCTGTTAAGAGGCGAACGGCCGCGTTTTGGACTAACTGTAATCGTGAGGCAGGCTTGGGTAACACCAACATACAGTAGACAAGTCGGGTTGAAATAAAAGCATGTATGAGACGTTCAAAATCATTAAAAGTTACAGCAGACTTGACTTTCGCCTCAACTGATAAAAACTGGATTTTACCACAGAATTGATCCGTTTGTCCAACTTAAAATCACTGTCCAATTTGTGACCACCGGTTTTAAAAACGGTTGCAGGGGGCCCAGATCCAGAGAGGAGGTGTCACAGGCAGTGCTGGGTCTGAACACCATGACCTCTGTTTTACTTTCATTGAAGTTAAGAAAGTTCTGGGCGGCCCAGGCGGTGGCGTAACCGTCTGGGCAGTGCCCGACACGGCCTTTACTGCATGTCGTTTCCTGTCAGCCTACTGTCTGTACCTTCAAAACAAAAACAATAAAAGGCGTAAGCCGCAAAAAAAATAAAATAAATAAAAGAAAGTTCAGGGCCATCCATGCTTTTATGTCCTTAAGACATTCCAGCAGAGTGTTCAGGGAGGTGGTGGGATCCTTTTTCTTCAGCATACGTGTTAGCCGAATCCCATTCCCGCTTCCAGGAATTGCCAGCCATGCCCTTGTAGACAGGTCCTCAGGAATGGAACCAAGCATCTCCTGTACTGTCCAGTTGAAGGGGTGGCGGGACGTGAGTCTGCATGGGGGTGCTGCCTTAGTTGTAGTTTCGTGCAGGATATGCAATTGCAAAATACCATCCTCAGCCACGTCTCCTATGAAGACGAAGCTTAAGCCTGGGTCCAAGAGAACTAAGCCAGGGAGCTCTGAGACTGATGAAATAGTGGGTCTAATAGAGAGCCCTCAACATGGTGGGCTGTCAAAGTGCTAGTTGCCACGTTAGCGACCATATTTACAATATGAAAACCATGCATCTGTCAATTGAACAATGTAGGTTACACACGTTGGAATTAAACATGGAACCTGCAGCATTAGATGAGTAATTCATTGTATATGTGTTGGACGTTTGTGGTTGTGCTAAACAGACACCTGCTGCTTAACGACTACAAATACACTGTCCGTGACTGTGTACTACTACTAGAGTAGCTTTGCATCTTTGTATCTTTTGCATCTGCCCATGTGAACGCAGCATAACGGCGGGGCTCCACCGGGCGCGTTGCGTCTCCGTCGCATGCGTCTAAAAACGAACCGGGGCAATTTTAATGCAGTCACGCAACGCAACGCAACGCAACGCGAGCAGTGGAGCCACCCTTCATTGGTTAAAAAGGGAACATTCCCTGACGGTGACGGAGACGCGCCGCTGGCACGCCCGGTGGAGCCCCAGCTTAACGTGTGGCAGGATAGGAACGTCCATACCCCCCCCCCACCCCCCTCCAACGCTGTGCGCACCAAACTACATGTCCAGGTGCTCCTTTGAGTACTAGCCCAAATTATAAATATGCACCCCTGCTAAAGTTACAAATATAGTTTTAAATGATGATGTTCTTAATCTTGTGCAGAGCAAATTTCATCAGTGGCATTTCAATATTCAATATATATAAGTAGTTAGGTGGAACAGCCTTTTCAGCTCAGCTCCTTGCTCTGAACGTGCCTCTCCTTGGCTCTTTTTGACAACTAATGTGCTATTATTTATATTATATTATTAATATACATTATTTGATCTGTTAAGTGGTCAGATGGGTGGGCCATGTGAACAGTCACGATTCATATGATTTGATACCACCGTGGGGTGTGCTTAAATCTAGTGAGCTTATCTAAATTAAACAATAATTATGCAATACAATAACAGTTATAGCCTTGTGAGAACACAATATCAGAAGGGTCTGTCCAGCACTCATTGCTGACGAGTGCCAATAAGAAAATGTTGTTTTCAGTTCAAAACCGCATTAACCCATTTTGGGTGGGAACCTTTTTTGGTGTTTTAACATTATGTTATAATTTAGCTATTGAAAAATAGCAGATCTACAAGCTCATAGCGCGCCACCGAGTAGCGCACTACGAGCTTGTAGGTCTGCTATTTTTGAAAAATCGTGAAAATATTTATTTCAGAAAACTGGAGGATTTAGAAGATTCTTTTTAAATTTTGATGTCAGGCCTGAAAACCCTTCCCTGCAGTGTGTGTGTGTGTGTGTGTGTGTGTGTGTGTGTGTGTGTGTGTGTGTGTGTGTGTGTGTGTGTGTGTGTGTGTGATACCTTTCCTAACTGCGCAGCCACGATGACGTTAGCGGGGGGAACTCCATAGGGCTGGCCCAGTTTGATGACATCACTCTCAGTCCAGCCGCTCTCAGGAAGCCCAGTGATCAAAAGTGTGGATTGTGATATTAATTTCAGATCAGGCCCGTTTCCTGTAGGAACACACACAGCTCTGTTAAATGTCCTGTTTAGTCAACCCAAACCTTTCACAGACACAATGCAACTGGCTATGTTTAATGAGCAACAGAGTTAACAGTGTGAATTGCAACTCTTGTTACATTTTACAATTTGCACACCTCTATTTCAGATTTCGCAATATAGTGACACTATATGGAATCAATACTGATCTGATGCATGTTTTATTCTCTGCATGGGATTCATCTTACCTGAATCCTTACCACCTTTAGCAGCCAGTTCATTCATCTTACCTGAATCCTTACCACCTTTAGCAGCCAGTTCATTCATCTTACCTGAATCCTTACCACCTTTAGCAGCCAGTTCCTGGGTAGATGTCCTGTGAAGACACGAAGACATTTGTTTTTATCTCTGATGTGTGCATGTACAGCAGGCTTGTAAAAGAAGAGAACACATCGAACTTACCCTTTACTGACTGCTGTTGAATCGTATGCTTCTGGTTTCTAAAAGAAAGGAATCAAGGCAATAAGAAAAATGACATTTAATCATATAGGCCTACTGTAAGTAGAGTTTTCAGACGTCAATGGATCTACTGTATCTGAAACACTTCAACTCTATATGTTGTTGATCTCCAGGGATCTGTAAATGGTGCCCTTTTTTCCCCCTCGTCTACAACAGTCACTTCGCTGGAAATAGCCGATCTACAAGCTCATAACACCTCATGCGGTGAGCTTGCAGATGTGATATTTTCACTGAACATCTGGCTATAATGACATGCCCAGGATAGGGATGCTAGGGTTCATGTGGATCTCTAATTAGTCGTAGACAATGTTTCATATCTCTGAATCTTCACAACACACACGCAATATAAATGTTTGTCCCTGATGGAACTACCACAGACGAAATATTAATATACAACTAAATGAATAAAATAAATGGGAAACCTTGGCTAAAGTGACAGTAATGGGCTCAGTGGGCTGGTCTCCGATGGAGAGGCTGCTACACTGGGCCAGAGCCAGAGCATCCGTTTCCTTCTCCATACACACCGATGCCTAGGAGGGAAGACAATAAGTCTGCTATTAAGATAATAACAATAAGCGTCTATTAACAATAGATAATCGAGACAAAACGTTTGAATTAATGGTGATGTGGATTTGAGGTCATATCGCCCATCCCTAATGAGAATACCGTCTGGCCTTGGTCTGCCTCGCTGCCAGACAACAGAACCACGTTGTTGTACTTCCCGAAGTCCCTGACGCACGTTTTCACGTCTTGTTCTGTGGCCGTGGCGGGGATGCCCGTCAGGTACACCAGACACGCTGCGGTATCCACCCAGGTTCTCTGGGTGGATACCCAGGTATCCTCCCAGGTTCTCTGGGTGGATACTTTCTGCATTTTCTTGGCCGGCGGAGATTTGGCTGACTGGAAAACAATAGACTTTTTTTTATGGCTCTTTGACTGTAAGATCAGAATCAGCAAGCACAGCACACAATCAATTGATTGATCATTAAAATAAACATGTTCTGAAATACACATCTGACCAGATCTACATAATTTAAGGCACGACGTCGAAATAAAAAATAACGTTCGCTCTGAAAGAATATATATTCAAAGATTTGTGCCACATTTTTAAGATATATCAAAAATAGCAGACCTACAAGCTCGTAGCGCGCCACCGAGTGGCGCGCTACGAGCTTGTAGGTCTGCTATTTTTCAATAGCTAGTATAACATAATGCTTAGTTAAAACACCAAAAGGGGTTCCCGTCTAGAACGGGTTAAAACTATATTTGTAACTTTAAATAATAGTATATTTAGACCCACTATTTCATCAGTCTCCGAGCTCCCTGGCTTAGTTCTCTTGGACCCAGGCTTAAGTTTCGTCTTCATAGGAGACGTGGCTGATGATGGTAGTTTGCGTTTGGCCAATTTGGGAACCCATCTGGCAGAGTCGTCATGTTTGACAGATGCATCGCGGTGACGTTTCAAACCATCGCGAGAAGAACTCCCTGTATCTGTAGATTGAGGCAGAGGGGAAAAGGGAATAATTAATAAAGACAGACAACATCAAAGGGCCCATTAAAACCAATCGACATTGCGAATTTGCGATCTGTAGAGCCTTGCTGCTAGGGAGCTAAGCTGCCCTGAAGGTGGTGCTAGATAACTAGTGAAGTGTTCACCAAAATATGTGATCTGCCAATTAGATGAGATATCGTGTGCACGATTGGAAAATATCGCTAGTGGAAAAGGACACAGGGTCATCAAACCATGAGTGGGATTGATCAGGGAATATTATAAAAATAATATTGAAAAAAACAATCCTTATCAAGACATTTCTTCACCCATGTTTGTAAAGGTGTCTAACACATTTCAAAAAGTTGAGTTAGTTTAGTTGGGGTACTGTAACCGTATCTGGGACAAATCTAAAAATGATTACTTCTGCCTTGAGTAGCTTATGAGGGGTAAGAATAAGCTTTTTCTCATCATTCTGAATCCATTGCAAGCATTTGTTTTGCACCAAAACAACTCCTTGGCATACAGTAAGTACTTCCATGCTCATTTTTCCTGCTAGCCATTGGCCAGGTGCAATTTCTGACTTTTCTTGTGAGCACTGCGCTCATAGAAAACAAAGGTAATGGATCGCACACAGTGGCAAGAGTCTCAATTCTATGCATTTTCTACATAACAGAGAGACGTTTCTGCTACTCAGCCTTCATCAGTGTGTGGTGAATCTAGAAGTGAAGAAACCATACTCCAAGATGCACAGAACGGTACCCGTCGGTCACAGCCTTTCACAGGCTTCTAGATAGTGACCTAAACTGTCCCAGACAAGTTTTGAAACAATATATTAGTAAACCAGAGACACACTATGGGATCTTTGAGAGACCTGGTCATTGCTAGACTCTGAATCTACCAAACCTTTCACCTCACTTTATCTGCCCAGTAACTGAGTCTTTTCTGCAGGTGAGCCTTTCAACAGAACATTATTGAAAAACTATGCTCTGAACAGAACAAATTAAGTAAAAGGTGTGCCAATACATAAATTGTATAAAATTGCGTTTTGGTTGATTCCATTAACTTGTATGTAGCATCTCTCATGCAGCATCCCATTTACCTTGGTGGTGACGATGATAGGAGTGACGGGGGGTCTGGTATGATCTCCCGTGTTGCCCTTGAGGGTGGGGACCCCCTCTGTGTTTGTCAGGAGGAGGAGAGCTAGGGCTTGGAGACCAAGAATGGGACAGGGATATAGAGCGAGTGGGAGAAAGCTCCTTGGTGTGCCAGTTGGTTTCGCTGTCATCTTGGCCCAGGGAGTGTTCCCTCCTAGAGTGGCCAGGAGGAGACAAAGAGGGAAAGGGAAGTAAAGTTACATTTCCGTAAACGGTAATAGTTTAATTTTAAAGTGACATCTTCCATGTTTTCAATGTTTCAGTGCTTAAAAAACAAAATAAAATAACTGAAACACAAGTGATACTGACCTTGGTAGCTTGTGTTTCCACTCTGGGTAGCTACAAAACACACACACACACACACACACACACACACGCAAACACACAAAATGTAACACTCTATAGGCAAGCAGGTAGTCCTACAACACGCATTTCACAGGTTTTCCATAATCATAAGGCGATGTATGGCTTCTACAAGTGTTTAAATGCCTCCTCACTTCTTGCGTAGGTCTCGGCAGGAATCACTGTGCGTTATGCTGTTGACATGCTCAATCCAAGCCTGGAGGGGGGAAAAAAGAGATAGAGCGAGAGTGTCACAAGTAATGGCCAATCATCTAGCCCATTCTGACCTGAGATCAGATTCATACGAGGTTTCCGCCGGACACACACTGGTCTGATGAACCCATTCTGACCTGAGATCAGATTCTAAAAATGTCAGTCGCTCTTCGATTTTTAAAAAATAGCAGACCTACAAGCTCGTATCGCGCCACTCGGTGGCGCGATACGAGCTTGTAGATCTGCTATTTTTAAATAGCTAAAGCATAACATGATGCTGACACCAAAATGGGTGCCCGGTCAGAATGGGCTAGACACCAATTAACCCATTCAGGCCTGACCTCAAAATAAATAAATAAAGTTTTTCTATATCATGACAATTTTCTGAAAGATTTGAGGCACATTTTAACGATTCTTCAAAAATAGCAGACCTACGCGTTCATAGCTTGTAGATCTGCTATTTTTCAATAGCTAAATTATAACATAATGTTTAAAACACCAAAAGAGGTTCCTGCTCAAAATGGGTTAACTGCAGGCACAAAGCAAACGCATTAGTAAAATGCAGATAGAAACCATAAGTAGTGTATTTGTGGCTCTGTTAATACTGCTATGGCTTAGGTCTCAGAAGGCAATGTAAGAAGCAGAACGTACAAAACCATTTCTGAGTGAGGTGTTTTTGTCCAAGTGCTTTTTAATACTTTTCATTGGTTCAATAATATTTTAACCAACACACAGACAAAAGGGTGTTCAATAGCACCGATTTATGAAAAAAAAGATGGCTAAATGGGTGGAGCCTGTTTGGCAGATGTCTATATAACATACTTTTCCCCACTTTAAGTTAACTTTATGACGTCTTTCTTTAAAAGGAAAGGATTCCAAATAATCCTGTTGGCTTCTTCCTTATCTTGCACAATAACTTTCTTTTGATATCTATCATGATTCGTTTCCATTTTACAACGTAAACTAAACTAAATCCATTTCAAGTTTTGAATTCATATAAAAAAGGGAACAAAATAAACAGATGCACAACATTTTCAAGAATTTCCCCAGAAGGCCAGATGGATAACTAGGATGAATAAGATGGGGCTGTTGCTGAGCGGTGCATCAGACCAGATGGATAACTAGGATGAATAAGATGGGGCTGTTGCTGAGCGGTGCATCAGACCAGATGGATAACTAGGATGAATAAGATGGGGCTGTTGCTGAGCGGTGCATCAGGTCATTCATCATTTCAATGTTCTGACTCAACTCGAGCGGAACCTTTGTTACATGTCGTCAGTTTCCCGTTCCTTCTAGATTACTACCGTAGATAGATTACATTAAAAAACAACCATAACCCGACTATAAAGCTATTACATATTGGTGGCAATCAATCATATTAAATGGACTGAGAGCCCAGACATGTAAGAAGACTTTGTTAAAAATAAAGAAAGGTTCTGACTCTGCCATAATTTAGGCAAATGAATATCAGCAACATCGAGAGTTGATTCAGCTTAAAGCTGAACTGTTTATCCTAAATTGCCATCAAAGAGAAAAAAGGTAAAACCAATACAAAAAAATACATCGATTTCATATTCATACAATTTGTAGATTGTAGCACAGGTGTGCTAATTTCATTACGACAGTTTGACTCCAAACTGCTCCAGACTGCTTTGATAATAATACTGTCATTACTAAACCCAAAAACAATATAATTAAACTGACCAGAGATTATTTTCATTACTGTAATACTGATTATTTCATAGAAACTGTTATAATTTTCTAATGTTATTTTAATCAGTCAAATAAATTGAATACTAGGACTTGTATGTAGGGTATAGTAAACTATAAACCAGATTGCGTCTCTTTTCGCCTTTAAAAGAGTCCTCTTGATATTAGAAATTCTGAACTTGTTTTTCCCTTCACCAGGCACTTTCACAATATTGTTAAATGATCCAATTATGTATCCGACATTCAAACAAACGGGAACTGGTAGCCACTGGTCTGCATTGTAGTTTGGAACCAGTGATAAACCAATTGGTTCCAATTAAGAACAACACAGAGCAGAATTAATAACAAGTGTACAGGTATTCCTTTCAGGAGATGACACGTTGACACTCACCTTGGCGTGCTCACAGTCTACCTCACACAAGGAGCAGGTGTGAGGGTACACCTTTGGAGACTGCGCTGAGAAATCACATATCATGGTGGGAGTGGGCAACCTCTTGGTGGTCCCATGTGATTTCAAAACAGGATGTCTGGATGATGAGGAAGGGTCGTTCCATGTTTCTGAGGAAGGCCTTGGTTTGGCGCCGTTCCTACTGTACTCTCGGTCTGAATGACGAGGTCTGTACAGTTTGGAGAATTCTCTCACAGGCGGCGGTCGTTTGTTCTTGTGAACCTCAAAGCTTGACCTGCAGTGATCCAGGTCTACATGCTCGTTTGGTTCAAAGGGTTGCAGAGGAGCATGCCACCTTTCAGGCATGCTCTCTCCAACACTGCCGTCATCGCAGTCTTGACTAGCATGACCGTAGTCAGTGACTATTCCTGCAGACTGTGGAACACTGTGGAACCTGGGCACTTCTGGGGTTCGCAAATGTCCAGTACTTGGCAAGGAGCGGGCAGGAGGTGGCAGTACATCATGGATGACACGTGAGGCACTCTGAGAATATGAAGAGGAAGCCGCATTGTTCTGGCTTTTTGATTTATTCACCTGGAGAAACCGAAGGATGAAAGGTAAATTTTCAGGGTTTAGCTGATCTTCAGGATACTGACTCAGAACCTCGAGATCCTCGGTGGAGAGCCCCAAGGTAGCCAAGATACTCTCTGCACGTTCTGGGGTGTATAAACCTTGCTTATCCACACCTCCACCACTGCTATTTCCACCACCATGAGAGCCCCTAGTCTGAGGGGAAGGTGGCTCATAGACAGGGGCTTGCATCCAGGCCTGATTACCCATTGCAGAGTGGCTGCTCTGCGGCTGCTGGTTGACTGTGGAGGTAGGACTGGAAAACATTTGGCTCGGATTTGGCCGAGACCTTTGGTTATGGTTTGGCTGGTTCATAAGGTCCATGAGACAGCGGTCCACGTCCCCAGATCCCCTGGTAGCCATGGCCGGTACCAGCTCGTCAGGCAGATGGCTAGGAGGAGGGTACCTTTGCTGCTGCTGTTGGTGATGAGTAGGACCGGGCCTATTGGAGGAAGGCTGTGGCGGCCCCTGTTGCTGGCTGGGGTGGTGATACATTGTGTTGCAATGTTTAACCCCCACTCCCACACTTCTCAGCACACACTGTCTACTACTGAGATGTTCCTGGATACCAAGGAGACAACAACCACGCTGCCGCTATCATGCGGCACACTGGCTGCCAACAGTCTCAGCTGCTGGAGCAGTAGGTTGCTGGCGGCCGAGCCGGGCCTGAGCTTCAGTCTGGACCAACTGGGCAGAGCTGCCACTGCAGCAGCACCAGCTGTAGGTCCAAAGTGGCAAGGGGCCTCTCTGGTGCCGTATGTGGTGCCAAATGTTCTGCTGCTCTGGTCCAAACGGTCAGGGTGAACAAGACTGATTGTCTTTCTGTGAGCACAGCAAGGCTGGGAGATGGAAAACAGAAATATTAGATTAAAGATGAACAAGCTTTTCCTCTGAAGTCTGAAAATGTTTTGAGAGGAAGTCTTTGTCTGCAATATTAGGGTTGCCACCCATCCCCGTAAAAAAAAAGAAAACGGAATCATCCCGTATATGGAAATTAAAAGTGTCCAGTATTGAACTGATACAGGTCAGGACACACTTTATTCCGTATTTTGAGGTTGGGGAATCAATATGAATGAAATTTATTTTAGAAATTACGGTAATTCTGCTGTCCTGCAACTGCTCCCCTTCTCGTTGTTGCGTGACCTGTGAGTCTGGGTCTGTGTCTGAAAATGTGCTCAGCTCATTGGCTCATTTACTCATGACATGACCAATGAGAGAAGCGCTTTCAGTGTTAAGATAAGATCTCTGCTGCCGCCACACCAGGGGTGCCAACTGCCAAGTCCGTTTATTTCCTGCAACGTTTCGCTTTATTATTTTTTTTCCCCAGAGTTGCGTATTTGCGGGTTGCGGTTTTTTGGGTTAGTTTTAAAAAATGTGGTGGCTTGTTTTGAAAATCTAACAAGCTACATTTCTTTGATGTATATAATATAAATAAATACTGGTTTGGGGGAGGGTGAATTACAGATTCACAGTTAATCTGGTGTCTCTACTTATTACGCCCTGGCTAAAGCATGGGTGTAATAGTATAATAATTTAAATGTCCAAAACATTCATTCTTATATAGTAGTATAATAGTATAGTATAGTATAATTATAATAATGCATTGAATCTTTTTAGGATTAGGATTATATGGCCATCAATCATATTATTGGGCTTGTTTTTTCGAGGGGAGATTTGGCTTATTTCTCTCACAAGAGTTGGCTTGTATTCGACTTGATTTGGGGGTGGGTTGGCTTATATCTCTCACGAGAGTTGGCCCCACACCCTCGCCTGCAAGCATGAGTTGACAATGTGACAGTACTACCGGCTCAGAAGAACACAAGTTGAATTTATGTCTAAAGAAAAATCAGACCAGTCTGAAGCGAGTGGTGCAACAGCACCCCCTACTGGTACTCTAAACAAAGTCCCATAGATAGTCCCATAGGCCCATAGGGACAAAGCTGTTCCTTGGAGTGGTTGCACCACTCAAAAACTAAAGACTGAGACATCAGAAGTATGGAAGTACAGTACAGTTTCAGCCACGGTAGAATCCACAAAGTAAACAATTTAAAGTGAGAAGCAGCATAGAAGCCAGGAGCAATGACACCGTTCCTTGTCTGCCAAAGGCACCCAGACAGCTAACAGGTATTGTCAAATCATTGTCAAATCAAAGCGTGTTGATTAAAAAAAATAAAACCAACTCTGGTTGTTGTTAGGCTTGTAGTATGCAAATAGTTAAACCAGGGGTTTTCAACCCTTTTCATATTAAGGACCATTATTTGTTCTGCATTTGAGCAACGGACCACCATTTGATGAGATTTAGCCTCTCAGGCCATGCAGATGTTTAACATGCAGATGTTTAACAATAATTTAACTGTTGCTATAACTGTTGAAACCAAATGGAACCTTATGGGTACATATGGTTTCATTCTATGTTCTCAAGATTTTTTTTTAATTGATTGATTGAAATATTTATTAACAGTTTGTAGAATTTACAGTACATTTTAAGCACAAACTCAATACAAAGACTGTTAACTGTGAGTGGACGACCCAATTAAGCATTACACTCGTTTACAACAGGGTCCACATTGTTCAATTCATCAAAACATTTAGAGACATACAAATAGACACTTCTATGTAGTTAAAGAACAGAACAGGAGGCCAGTTTCTAATTGCAGCCATCCGTAGGTGCCCTTTGAGAGCGGTTTTGAAGGAGTCAAGGGATTCACATGTCTTAATGACTGTTGGTAGGGCGTTCCACATTTTGGTGGCATAGGAGCGAAAATAATTTAGTCCCTTGTTTGTGCCGAATCTGGGTTGTACATGGTTTGTTGTACTCCCTCTGGTGTTGTGGGTGTGGACTTCGTTTACATTAAGGAAGTATTTAGACAGGTACATGGGTATCTTGGTGGTGTATCGAATCTTGTGGACCAGACCCATTGCAAGATGCTGTACTCTGTCGTCGACCCTAAGCCATCCCAGCCTGTCAAAGTGGGCAGGGGTGAGGTGGGTTCGGGGGGTGAGGCCAAGTAGGAGCCTGACCAGTTTGTTTTGGGAGGTCTGGAGCCTTGTTTTAAAGGCCTTTGAGGTGCTGTGGTACCAAGAGGTGGATGCATAGTCAAAGAAACCTTGTACGAGGGCTCCTGTTAAGGTCTTCTTGTTGACCAGTGAGGAGATCCTGTAAAGGAATCTTGTTCTTTGATTGACTATTTTTATTACATTGGTGGCCATTTTATCACCGGAAAGATTGGCCTCCAGGATAGAACCTAGGTAGGTAATTTCATCTTTTTGTGTGATAATATTGTCACCCACTCTAACCAAGAAGCCATCTGCCTTGCTGAGATTACTATTTGATCCGAAGAGAATGGATTCAGTTTTTCCCAGGTGTAAGGATAGTTTGTTATCAGCGAGCCAGGTGCAGATTCTACCGAGTTCAGAGCTGAGGGTCTTTTCAACCAGATCCATCTAATAGAAGAGTTGCGATATTGAGGGGGCAGAAAACAGCCCGGTCACGTGGTTCATGTACTTGCGCGAGCCCATAGACTCCAATGCATTCCGTAAACTTCCGGTTGTCCCCATTCAATAGAAGTCTATGTAGAAGAGCCACCATTGGACTGGCCCCATGAAGTGAACCGAGTTTGCATAACTCTGTCTTACTCTATGGCTCTGGTACTGGGTAACCAGAAGAGTGCACACCAGAAGCCCGTATGCTTTGGAAAATGGTCTGAAATAAGTTAAAGTACATTTGAACATTTGACATGTAAGGCCTAATTGCAACTATTACTATAACATTTGTGGACGTCATTATGGCATAAACAATAATGGGGAGTTGGGGACGGCTCAGAGTGTTCCCGACAAGCAAAGTAGGCTTTCAACTTAAACCCATCTTTGTTTTGGTGAGTAGCGGAAGTGTATTCTTTATTTTTACTTAAAGGGACACTTCACACTTTTTGCATAAAAAACATAATATATTAATGACGTTTAGAAGATTTATAACACTTTCCTGGGGTCTTTGTGTGTGAAATTGTGGTTTTAGATATTTTAGATTTTAGTAGTGTCCATGATTAGTAGTGTCCACTTACTTCCTGGCCTACATATCCACAAGGAGGAGCAGTGCACCAAAGCATTATGGAAATTGTAGTCCAGGAAGCAAGTGCCCAGTATGCATGTCTTGCATGACATCTAAAACCACATATTACACACATAAAGACCCCAGGAAAGTGTTCTAAAACGTCATCATAAACATAATATTATTTTTGCAAAAAGGGTGAAGTGTCCCTTTAAGTCGAGGGGCTGCAAAAAGTGAGCTAGCAAGCAAATGAGCTAGCCTCCAGTTTCCTAATGCTAATGTTAATGCTAACGTGTAACACTAACGTTACAGTGGCTGCTCTGTGATCGTCATGTTAAAACAACAAGCTTAATAAACGTGCGGGTTCAAGTCACTACAGCACAGCTTCCAGTCCACGCGTGTAAACAACGCAATAATATAATGTGCAAAAATCTATGTAAACAGTGCGCATGCATGCAAGACAACTTCTCTTCCCCGTGTGTGCTAAAGACCTTTATTTATCCCACACATGCATTGTGATTCACAAACTCCATTTCATTACAACACAGATAGCTATGGTCCATAGCTCTAATGCCTTTGCAGGCATTAGAGCTATGGACCAGAGCTACAACACAGATATATAATTGTACCTTTTTATCACGTATTGTAATGTGGAACTCCTTGGATTTGTGTGTCAGGATGTTTGTTTATTCTCTTCAGACGCAGAGCGACGCACTTTCGGCTCAGGCTTTCTTCTTCTTCTTGTGAATTTCCGGCAGTCTAGATGCCTTAGTTCCGGCACATTGCTGCCTCCCACTGGTCGGGAGTGCGTGGATCTGTGTCCGGAGAACTCGCCAGTTTACCATCAGGAAGATATGTTGTCGGAACTGTGGGAAGCTCGCCGGGATCTGTGGGCAGCTCGCCGGACAGCTCTCCGCGATGGGATATGATCATATGATATACATTTTAGAGTAAAACAGACACAGAAAATTGGGCATAGGAGAGGGGATAGCACCCCTCAAAAAAGGTGAATGAATTGAGTTTTGGATAAAGATAACAGAATGCTAGTGGGAAGACGTCCTATCCATTTACCCCAGTAGCGCTCCACCCCATCCTTGGCCCACTTATTTTCTCCAGGTACAAAGATCTATTACAGGTCACCATCATGCTGTCCCTGATGATTCAGAATGATTTTTGATTCCCTGTTGACTTGCGTTACCAATTTACCTGACCATCATGGTCAATTTATGATGAATTCCTGTTCTGTTCTTTAGCTACATAGAAATGTCTATTGTATGTCTCTAAATGTTTGTATGTCTCTAAATGTTTTGATGAATTGAACAATGTGGACCCTGTTGTAAACAAGTGTAATGCTTAATTGGGTCGTCCACTCACAGTTAACAGTCTTTGTATTGAGTTTGTGCTTAAAATGTACTGTAAATCCTACAAACTGTTAATAAATATTTCAATCAATCAATCAATCAAAAAAACCACAGAGAGTAGGCCTATAGATGGATTATCAAATCCATGCTCCCTGGCCAGGGAGCCCATGGATGGGTTTTAAATCAAGAACTGTATCTTTATGAAACTGACACTTATTACTGTATATGTCCTTTTAATGAAGTCTCTAAAACATGTCATTATTAGCGCAGCGCTATGGACAGATCGGATGACCAACACATTTAAGAATTAGCACATAGAGGAATATTGCTAATGTGTGTATAAGTCAGTACTGTAGGAAGGCCAAACATTGACCAACTTCTACAACCAGTAAGCAATCATAAACATATTTAAAACATAACTCCAAATAATTACAATATAATTACACTGGACTTTTATGTACACATAAATTGTCATCTTTTCTAGGTTCGGTGTATTAGAGGGGCGCTCTTATCATTCATCACTTTTGGCATCCTCACTTTTCTGACCTCAGCCAATCAAATCATCGCTAAGGGGACAGAGAAAGCTGGGCATTGGAGGGGCTAGCACCCCTCAAAAGGTTGAATGAATCTTGCATCCTAGTCACAACAGTGCTGGTGCAGAGGTAAAGGACCAATCCGCTCTGGTTTTACAGCAGATACACAGGAATGTATAATACACTGAATGCTGGGACCCAAGATACTATCTTGGCTCAGTTTCACGGTTTCTCTGGGGTTGTTTAATTGTTTGTTAATTGTTTCAAATGAAAAATACCCTACATTTTACATTTTCTATGGTGAGGAATGTGGATTCACGCCATGTCAGACATTTCTACATAAAGCCTAAAGCTATAGGGTCCCAAATATTTAGCATGGCATTTTGAAAATCAGAACACACGTTATAAATTATAATATGGCAATTATAATTAACACCAGAAGTCAGTCACCAGAAGAAAAGACCAAATACATTTATTAATATTCTTTTCTCTTTATAAGTTTTCGTTAAAACAGCTTGTTTTTCAATGATGATTAATCAAAGTACCACAAAATAAAAAGGAAAAGTGACAATAACAAAATGTTTACCAACAAGAAAATGTGGACAGTTTATGGGTGACAAAACATTGTTAAGGAGAGGATTGACTTGACTCCGTTATTCAGGTTCATAATAAATGAATGTTCAGCTAGAGGTTGTCTTCCTGCTCTTGAGATATTTCTGTAAAAGAACAAACAAAAAACAGAATCCAACATCAAATACAGCAAATTACTTAATTGGCTCAAATGCACATGTTCACAAAGGTTCCCACAATGTCCAGCAGAGGGCAGCAGCCTGCAGTTCTTAGGAGTTGTACATCTTGAAGGACCAATTGTCATTGACATTGACATTATCACTGAAAGTGCAGAAACATCCTTGAATTCTAAGTGGTGGTAATTATATCTGCCAGAGGGAGGCCCTATTTCATCCTCTCTGAGTACTGGGGGAGGACTTTGTTTGAAATAGACACTCATGCTTTCCACAGTTTCTAGGGTGTGATTTGGGGTCCTAAGGATGAATACAAAATTAATATCAACATCTTAAAACCAAAATGTTGAATTGTGGGACATCAAAAGGGCATGTGATGTAAATCAAAAGGGGGGGTAACTACCCGTCAGTGGGGAGTGTTGGCTGGGAGGAGGAGTAGGACTAAGGCCCTATACCTCCTATCTGGGGACAATCAGGCTCATTTAGGGGTCCGGTGTCTTGCTAAATTCAGGTTTCCCACACATTTTTAACAATGAATTTTCTTCATAACTTCATAACTTCTTCAAAGTATGTCATCCCATTTCTTTTAAAGATATTTTTTTGCGGCTTACGCCTTTTTTATTGATTTTTGAAGGGACAGACAGTAGGCTGACAGGAAACGGGAGAGAGATGGGGGAATGACATGCAGTAAAGGCCGTGTCGGGTCCGGGAGTCGAACCCGCGGCACACTGCGACTGGATTACCAGTCCGGTGCCCAGACCGTTACGCTACGGCCTGGGCCGTCATCCCATTTCTAAGCCAATAGAAATCATACGGTGCAATAATGAGGCTCTCTTACGGTTTACACCTATGCCGTCAATGCCCCACGACAGACTCCAGCAAAGGTCTCACGTGACAAAAATAACTACAGATCTACAAAGCTAACATAACGTATCTATTATTCGTGTCCACGTGACATCCGGTATACATTAGGGGCTGAACGTATTTCACGTAATGCTAGACATGTTTTGGGACATGAACAAAATCAATAGCATTTTCCAAAACATTTGATTAATTCCAAACCTTTTCCAGGCCTGGAAAAGGTATTTCATGACCGTGGGAAACCTGTAAAGCAGTGGTTTTCAACCTTTTTAATGCCATGGCCGATTATTTATTCTGCATTTGAGCCTCTCAGACGCAAAACTAAAGAATATGTTGTTGTTGGATAAGATTTCGTCCACAATAAACAGACAAAAGTTGATCAAAATAAAATGTACATTCTCAAATTGTGTGGACTTCTTGTAAAGTAAGTAATGAAGATGTTTAACAATAATTTAACTCTAGTGTAAAAACCAAATGGATCCTTGCGGCTCCATTTGGTTTCATTTTACCCACTTTATCTACCCTACCCACCCCATCCCTACGTCTTGTGTATGTTGGTCCTACCTGCAGGTTGTGGTTGTGCTCCAGGCTCTTGCAGTGGTCCAGCTCTGACTGCTGTTCTCCACTACTGAAGAAGCTGTTGCACACTTGACAGAAGAAACCCGTTTTGGGAACCAGGAACTCCATGCCTGCAGGGGCTGCATAGACAAGCACAGACATTGAGCAATCAAGGACAATAGAAATGTATGGAAACGTATTGAACATGTAAATGATCGATCCTACAGTGGATGGCATGGACAGCATCTCACCCTCCGCACTATTAGGGTCAAAGGGAGGAGGGCTGTCAGCAGTGGCAGCTAGTGTCTTCTGTTTTTTCTGCGTAGGTTCGTCCTCCCTTCTCTCGTTTTCAGACCTCTCGTCTTCAGACATAAGGCGCTTCGCTAAAACAAAGAGAATGTTGGGTGTGTTTATATTTGTAGAGAGTAAAATGAAGTACTATATGTCTACAGACTGGTCAGGGGCAACATGCTGTTGTTTGACTGTATTGTATTATCCAAGTTGTGGCACACACCATTCACATTCAGTAATCAGTTAGCCATTCAAATTCATGTGGAGGATTGCAGTAAAATGTAAAAATTGTCGGCTGAAAAGCTGGATGGCACCCCAAAAATAATAACTTAAAGAGCAATCCACTACAAAGTGTGTATCATTTCTAAACACCACCACATTCATAGATCCTACCAGAGACAGAGGTAGCCATCTTCTCTTTGTCCTCGAAATCCCCCATCGGCTCTACTTTCTCTGGCACCAACTCCTCAGCCTGGCTGTGGCTGTCTGGACCTTGGTTCTCCTGCTCTCCTCCTGCTGTAGGCTCCACACCAGAGGAGCACACCTCCAAATGGGGGCTGGTGGAACCCTCAGGTGATCCTCCTGCTGTAGGCTCCACACCAGAGGAGCACACCTCCAAATGGGGGCTGGTGGAACCCTCAGGTGATCCTCCTGCTGTAGGCTCCACACCAGAGGAGCACACCTCCAAATGGGGGCTGGTGGAACCCTCAGGTGATCCTCCTGCTGTAGGCTCCACACCAGAGGAGCACACCTCCAAATGGGGGCTGGTGGAACCCTCAGGTGATCCTCCTGCTGTAGGCTCCACACCAGAGGAGCACACCTCCAAATGGGGGCTGGTGGAACCCTCAGGTGATCCGGCTGTCCCCGCTGGAGCAGATGCAGCGAGGGAATCCTCTGCCAGGGTGGAGTCCATATTGGCTGTAGTTGAAGACATCAAAATGCATTAGGACTTTTCAGCTGATTTTGTATTTCAGTATTAAACTACAGTAACATTCCCAGTTTAAATAAACATATTAAAGCAGGTTGTATATGTGCTGGAACAGAGGGAGCAGTGCTACCTGCTACAGGCTGAGGCACAGCTGTGTCCAGCTGGTCAGAGGAGCACATGGCCTGGGGGACAGGAGGGTGTGGGTGCTCAGTGGTGACGACCGGGCCCAACATTTTTGAATGGGCTTCTGACGTCTCTGGAGCAGCCGTTGCCAGGGTGACAGGCCCCGGTGAGGCCTAAGAGGTTGGTGTCAAGTATAGGGTCGACATGTTAAAAGTTAAAACCGAGAAAAAATTAATGTAAGTGTCCACCCTGTTCCCTGTCAAAGTGGTGGTACGCTTGCTACAAAGGAAATTCCTTTAGGATCACATCAGATCAGTATTTACTCTGCCTCAGCTTTTCTAAGATCTGCCTCAGATAATAAATGCAAGATAAATTAATTAGCCCAATCTCTACTGAGGTAAAAGCAAAACTAGTCCGCAAAACAGATCAACTATATCAAATACCTTGGGAAGTTCAAGATCAGCAGGTTTGTTGGAAGAAACCTCTCCATCACCAGCAGCAGAGCTAGATGACTTGGTCGTCTCCTTTGGTCCAGAATTAATCTTGTCCAATTCCTCTGCTTCCGGCTTGCAGACTTGTGTGGGAGCAACCTTAATATCGTCCTGGTCTTTACTTAGTTCTTTTCCAGCGACTTCATCCTTGCAGCTGATCTCATCTGTATCGTCTCTCGGCTTGTCCTCCTTCATCTTCTTGGCAGCAAAGTAAAGCCTGAGGTTTAATCTTCTTTGGTGTGTCTCGGACTTCAAGTGACTGTGATAGTGCGTTATGGCGCATTCGCAGAGATTACAGTGTAGACGAATGACCTTTCCAATAGGATTAAGAACCTCCTTGATATATTCATCTTTTTCGATAACACCTTTCTTCTGCATCCCTCCTGGGACAGAATTGTCATTCTCCCGAGGAGTGAAGTCCTCCTTGTCAGCAGTGGGCACTGTGTGGCAGTCTTTGTCATCGTCAGGTGACTCCTAGGTACAGAAAGCAAGGACACGTAAAGCTGGGCTCCATCTTGCGCCACCCTTATCCCTTAACTTATTTTTACTATTTTGAAAATCATTTTAAAATAGTTCAACTAGCCGATCTACATCTACACGTGAGCTTGTAGATCAGCTATTTGAACTATTTTAAAAGGTTTTTTTAAATAGTAAAAAAATGGCAAATAAGTTTAGGGTGAAGGGTGAAGGTGTGGCACAAGATATAGCCCATAGTATATAAGGCTAGTGACGCAACGCAGGCTCAACAGCACAGTGCTTTTCTGGTACGTTCTATGGCAGCTGGTGATCTGCTCAAACTAAATTACTCTTAACTCGCTGAAATCTTGACAGATATACAAAGATTATCAACGTGGCTATGATTCAGGATGCTTATCTGCTTAATGTTATTTTCATAGGACAGTAAATTATAAGTACTCAGTGTCATCTGATGTGTATAACAAACCAAACAGTTTGAAAATCGGTTGAAAATTGCGCAAGTTATGGCCATTTAAAAAGTACATGCACCATAGACACAATGTTATGAGTGAGCGAGCTCATTGGAAAGCTCCTCTCCAACCTTAATATCCTGCTGGTCTTTACTCTGTTGTTTCTCAGCAGCTTCATCCTTGTGGCTGGTTTTCTCATCAGTATTGTCTCTCAGCTTGTCCTCCTTCAGCTTCTTGGCATCAAAGTAACGCTTGATTTCTAATCTTCTTGTGTGTTTCTCTGTCTTCATGTGCTGGTCTTTTTGTGTTATTTTGCATTCGCAGAGTTTACAGCGGAGAAACATGCGGATGCCCTTGCCTCTATAATTTGTACGGACCACTTCAAAATATTCATCCTGCTGGTCTTTACTCACTTCTTTCATAGCAGCTTCATCCTTGCAGCTGGACTTCTCATCTGCATCGTCTCCCGGCTTCTTGCCGCATAAACGCATGTATTCTAATCTTCTCTTGTGTGCCTTTGACCGCAGGTGCTGTATTTTATCACCAAGCTTTATGCTACGTTCACAGACTTTACAGAGGAGGAAAGTGACCTTGCCAGCAGGATTACGAGCCGCAACGTAACATTTCAGTTGTTCATCCTCTGAATCGTTGAATTTTTTCTCTTTTTTTACTCGATCTTTGTGTCTTCTTCCTTTCAGGTGCAGCTCTTTGGTATTTCCATGGTTTGGTATGGTGCATGCACAGAGTTTACATCGGAAGCAGAGGAGCCTGCCAACAGCATCAAGAACCTCCTCAACATATTCATGTTCGCTGCTGATCTTTTTTGAGCGCCAAATATCACACTCTAAATTCCTGTTATCCACATTAACATCTTTCTTCTTCTCTCTCTCACTGTCTTTGTCATCGTCAGGTGACTCCTAGTAGGAACAGAAAACGAGGACACAGTCAAGCTGGACAACAAACGGTTCGAACTAGAAAGATGCAATTCTTGAAAAATTGTAACGTCTGCCCTGAAAGTGTTAATACTGTACGCGTAAACACACAATCTAAACGGACTAAAGAAGTGCTTTGTTCATCTGTCGATTTTGAGGCTGAATTTAGAACGTGGCCAAGGGCCAGTAAATAGAACAATGAAGGACAGCACTGCTTGTCTTCATGTTTGTGAGGGGCGCTAGCCCCTCCTATATACAGGTTTAATGTTTGTTTTTAGTTCAAGGTTTGTTTTTAAAACGCCATTGACAATGAAGGGAAAATTTACGTCCTCTTGTCCCCAACACAAAAAATCCCATTAACAATAAAGAGAATTTAATGTTTGTTTTGACACCGTTTGTTTTACATCATCATTACCTAATCATAGCGTGATAAAGAGTTCCCCTCCCTTCATACGGGTGTGATTTTTATTCATGTATACTATGTATTCCAATTTGTTCTGCTTTGGCGTGTCAACTTTGTGTATTATGAGTTGCGTGGGCTGCTGTATCACAAGACAAAATGTGTATTATGTGTTGTGTGGGCTGCTGTATCACAAGACAAACTGACAATAAAGTAATATCGTGCCAATCCCTCCACGTGCAAAGTGATTTGTTCAAGTGATTTTGTTTAATTGATTCAAAAAACGTATTAGACTGACATGCGTCACTCATTTCTTGAGGTCACTTCACGGACCCACTAGGCTCTATAGCAGTGTTGATAAGCTCAAGTCTTGATTGATTTTTGGGTCTTTAAAAGATTTTGGAACAGGGCCCTTAAGAGAACCCGGTTTCGATCCCCAGGCATCCAGACTCACTACCAAAACTAACTATCTATATCAAATACCTTGGGAAGATCAAGATCAACTTGTTTCCCAGCAGCGTCATCCTGGCCGCTGGTCTTCTCAGCAATATCTCTCAGCTTGTCCTCCTTCCTCTTGGCATAACATCTTCTTGTGTGTGTCTCTGCCTTCAGATGCTGGTCTTTTACATCACGTGCCACGTTGCATTCACAGAGTTTACAGTGGAAATAAAGGAGCTTGCCATGAGGAGTACAGACCTCTTCCAAACTTTCAACCGACTTTTGTAAATTATCAGCATGTTTTTGTCCCTTCAGGTGCTTCTCTGTATCTTTTGGGGGGAAGACATATTTACAGAGTTTACAATGAAGAAGAATGACCTTGCTGTTAGGATTATGAGTCTCCTCAAAATATTCATCTTCGCCGCTGATCTTTGCATGGCCCTCTGCATTTCTGATGTCCATCTTAACACCTTTTTTCTCCTCTCGTGGGACAGATCTTTCATTCTCCTGAGTAATGCGGTCCTCGTCAGCAGTGGGCACTGTGTGGCCGGCATTGGCAGGCGACGCCTAGGAACAGTAAACAAAGACACGTAAAATAAAATTGGGCAACAGTTAAAATCCACAGGTGTGAAGTGTTAACAGTTTGACTGCGGAAAACGATTTACCGGACTTTTAATCAACCCCCCTTCACTGCCGAGATTGTTGTATTACCTTTAGAGCATACGCTGAATTATTTGGGCTTTTAATCCGCGAAAATCGAGCGAAAAAAGCTTCCTCTGTCTGTTATGAACGATCGTACCACCCGCCATCTTGGTACACCCGGAAGACGCAGCACAGGACCCTCCTCCATGAGGCGTTGAACCCCATTCGTTTACATTGGCCTCAATTTCCCAGAAGCCCTAGCAGCCCACAGCATGTGACGATTTCCGGTTTCATCTCAAAACAGATGCATCTTCTCTCTTTCTCCGCGGCGATGACGGATTTTCTTTTTTTTGTTTACATTACGGCGGATTAAACACATAAAACAAAAGGCGCGTATGTCCGATATGGCAGCGACAATAACCTGGAGTAATCCATTCAAAGCACGGAAACTGTTAACTGAAAAGTATAGTTAATGCCTGAAAGTTTGAAGCACTTTTACTGGATAGAATCATGTTGGCTTTAGTCAGCAAGTATCTCTACAGTCTACACAGTATGTAAAGGCTTGTTAACCAACTGGCTGTTTGTCACCAACATGATCAAATATAAGTGAGTGCACAACAGCCAGTGGTGACCATTGCCAATCTACAGTAACAAGCAGCTGTTGGTTGATTGCCAGATGTCTCCCTCATCTATCCGTCTCATCTAAGTCTACCTTCTGTCTCCCCTACACTGTCTCCCAATCAGGACAGCATGATACGACACATTTAATTGACTTGAAATGTAAGATCAATGATGCTAGGAATGTTCTAGCAATGCATGCCACCTAGTACTGTATCAAGGGCTGGGCCTGAAATGAGTGGTGCAATTTACAAAATCGAAATGGTGGCTAATGACATAATGAAAATAGCACATCTACGTGCTCACGCCGCATCACATCTGCTAAGCATCGTGAGCTATTTTCTGTGTGACACCTTCCTACGACGAAGTATACTGGGCTTAAGGCTTAATGCTAAACTGGGTGACCTGGGGAAGTCGGTCACGTCTCCCATCTTGTGTACAAACATTGTGGTATCCATGTCTTTAAACTCACATATCTTACCTTATCTACCACCACTGTAGTATCCATGGCAACGGCGTTGGGTGGAGGAGAACTGGGGAAGTTGTTTATGTCTCCCACCTCGTCTACCGTCACAAAGTCCAGGAGGTCCAGCTTTCTGTTCTTGCCAAGCAGATTAGCAACGTGTCTTCTTCCCTTCAGGTGGGCGTCCTTCCCATCATAAAGTGTATCAAGGGTGCGATCACAGAGCTTACAGTAGAAGCACCTGGTTTTATTCGGGGCATTAACCTCCACAATATATTTATTGAGGTCCGCCTCAATCTCGTTTTCCTTGTGAACCCTTCCCTTCAGATGGGTGTCTTTAGTATCAGTTAGGAAGCTGCATTTACAGACTTTACAGTGGAAGCCAAGGATTGTGCCATCATCAAAACACACTTCTTCTAGATAGTTTCCATGATCTTGAGGTCGTATGGCGTCCTGGTCAACAGTGGGCACGGTGGGGTTGTCTTTGTCATCGGCAGGCGACTCCTACGGGAAGAGTAAATAAGGACAACACTTTTCTTATTTTATTTTATTTTACTTAATACTATGTCTGTCTGAATGACTGAATGATATGTCTCATCATGAGCAAAGTATCAAAATGAAAAGGCTTGCTATAAAACAAATTGTTCTGTTAACTTATTCATGGCTGAACCCAGATGTTCGAAAGCACTGAACAAACAGACAGCTGGACCACATGTATCAGTATCACTGCAACGTCATCTTACTTTACAATATGTAACCCTTGTCCCCACAAGTAAACCATTCCTGCCTATATGTGGACCAGCTAAGATGGATCACAAGACCGAGAGAGATGTTCACAATCAAGCTCAAAATAGAAAATGTAAGATCAAAGTTGCTAGAAGGAATGTTCTCAAAACCCCAAAACTTTGATGTCTACAGCAAATAATGGCAAGGAAAATATAGGCAGCAGCAAACAGAAAGGTGCAAGCGTTGTGAAGCTGAACATTGTTTAATCCGTCAATTTATCTCTTTATAAATGCAAGGGAAATTAACTACCCAATCTCCAGATAAAATGTAAAGTCACTAGTCAGAAAAACTGAAAAACTATAAAGTATCAAATACCTTGGAAAGTTCAAGATCAGCAGGCTTGCTGGACCAAACCTCTCCATCACCAGCAGCAGAGCTAGATGACTTGGTCTCCTTTGGTCCAGAGTTCATCTTGTCCAATTCCTCTTGCGTGATTGCCTTGGTCTCTTTCTTTTTTTGCAGCAGTTCGGTTATCCAGTTGTACCAAAGAACACCTTGTTGTAGATTTGTCTGTTTTACTCCGGCCAAAAGATGATTCACCTTCTTGAAAAACAGTGAAGTCATGTGTCTTTTACTCCTCAGGTGTTCGTATACAGTCTCGTTGAGGTCGTCCTTACAGAGCTCACAGCGAAAGAGTGTGTCTGGATGCTGTGATGGATGGATCGACACAATACATTCATTCCTGCAGATATCCTCAAAGTCATCTTCTCTTCTCTTCTCTGCCAGGTACAAGCTCCTTAAGGTGTTCTTCTGAATGAGCAATATGTTGTGATTTTTTCCCTTCAAGTGGTTGTCTATGGTCAATTCATTCCTTCTGATGTCACAGAGATTACAGTGGTAGCCCATTACCTCGCCAAATAAATTATAGGACATCTTAATATAGTCAGACTTTACATAATCATAAAGAATTGACATGGAGTCCTCCTCTTCAGCAGCGGGCACTGTGTGGTCGTCTTTGTCATCGTCAGGTGACTCCTAGGCACAGCAAACAAAGACACGTACAAATTAAACCAAATACATGACAGCAGCTGACCTGCAGCAGCATGACAGGAAGTATTCATTATTAATAATTCATATATTGTAGTTCATTATTAACTAACAATTACAAACACTATAGAAACATAGTTTTCTTTTTTTAATGAATGATGATTGTGATTGTGATGAAGGTTATATAGACTAAAGTAAGAAGGGTGTGCATTATAAGGTACGGCTACACCTTTTTGGTCTAGCCGTTGTTTTGGTTTGATGTGTCATCTTTCACAAGAATTTAGATCACAATTCTCACACGATTCTTATTTTTTCTCAGAAAATATTTATTAAAAAAATATGAGCTAAAATAACTAAAATTAATTGGAAAGCCAACTAGTGCTGCACGATTCTTCACAAAATGAGATTGCATTGCATTTTCTGATGAATTGTCCAGCACTAACTGTCTACTTACTACATTAACTGTTAATATCTCCAATTGATTGCAGAGTGAAACTTTGAGATTGAAAGACTTTAGAATAATTTTATCATTAGTATCTTACGTGAGGAAAAAAACTAGATAAAGTGTGGGGCACAGGTCTCCACCAGGGAAGGTCAGGTTGTGGCCTCCTGGTGGCGCTATAATATGCTATGTGAAAAGGGTGCCATTTCTTCACTTTCTTTACGCCTTGGTTGGCAATTGGATGATTTGAGAAATGTTGTTCCAAAAATGTGTTTTGCAAAAATCCACCTGCTGGTGGTGAAAAGGGTGGGATATATTCCTCAGCCTAGTAGGAAAGTCTGTGAAAGATTTCACGTAAATTGCAAATCCTGCAAACTTTGAAAGCCAATGTGAAATATCGGACAGATCCGGCTTGAACACATGACTATAGGGATAGTGTGTAACGATTTGTTGTAGTTGCCAAAACTAGAACAGATAGACTACAAGTAATAATGTGTCAAATGATCACAGCCAGGGACACCATAGTGTCAAAAACTAGCCTTTCCGCCATGTGGATGCAAAGTTCATCGACAGTCTGTACTGAATAAGATGCAAATGGTAGTAAACAGTGTGTACTTAAAGGAGAATTCCATACTAAAAGGCTTTCTTACCTTTGGTAAATGGTAGTAAACAGTGGTAAATGGTAGTAAACAGTGTGTACTTAATCCAACTTTTACCTTTTCTCCTTCCTTACCTTATATCTCCACTCGCTCTCCCGTCTCTCCTCCCGCTCCTGTCTCTCTCTCGCATCTTTCTCTCTCCTGGCTGCTCTTTCTTTCCGTTGGTGCCTCTCCTCCTCTGTTTCAACGTGTTTCGCCGCATCTTTCTCTCTCCTGGCCTCTCTTTCTTTCCGTTGGTGCCTCTCCTCCTCTGTTTCAACAGAGTGTTTCGCCCGGTCCTTCTTCTCTTGTGCTTTTACCACCCTTTTGTCTCCCTGCCGGCTGGATGTCTCCGAGCCGTCTCTCCCTGAGCTCCGCTTACTTCCCTTCGACCCTGACCCAGGAGAATCCTCCCTGTACCTTTTCCGCCTCTCCTCTCTCTCCCGTGTCCCCCTGTCCCCTCCTCTCCTCTTCTCCTCTGCTTTTACAGCGCTTTTGTCTCCCTGTGATCTGGAGGTGTTTGCCTTTGGTTCCTCCACCCCTTGGGTCGTGTATCCCACCTCGTCAACTGTCACAAAGTCCAGGAAGTCTGGGAAGTCTTGGAACTGGTCCTCCTCTAACGTCTCCTGAGGAACATGATAAAATGGATCAGTTGTCGCTCGACATGATGACATCACACACTCTCCTATTGGTCTAGGGATGAACCAATTGCCAAAGTCTCCCTCCCATCTCAGAAAACTCTGAACAATGTTAAGCACTTTCAGACTGAATAATGGAGTAAAACTAAATTAAAATTCCAAACATTCTGGCTACATGGGGAGATTTTGTAGGTCGGAACTATTCCGTTCAGTGACACAGTACTGCCACACTGTCAAAAGAGCTGCGGACAGCCGAAAAACCGGGTTTTTAGACAGCTGGTGGATGGAAAAAAAGCTCCACTTCCGCAGACGACTTGCGCGACGGCTTGCGGACGACCGCGCGGACGACTTGCGCTGAGGAGAGCGCAAGTCGTCCGCGGAGGTGGAGCTTAATTCCCATCCACCAGCTGTCTAAAAACAGCTGCGCACACGCCGTCACAGCTTCTTCTGTCCGCAGCGCAAAACGGTTTTCCGCTCAGGTTTTGGAAACCCGGTCAATGAAGCTACATTCAGAGAATGACCGTGCCGTCATCATTACACACCTCAACATTGCCGCTGATCTTTTCATCGTCCCCTGCATTTCTGTTGTCAATGACAATGTCTTCTTCTTTCTTCTCTCCTGGGACAGAGTTGTCATGTTCTTGAGGAGTGAGGTCCTCCTGGTCAGCAGTGGGTACTGCGTGGCTGTCCATGTCATTGTCAGGTGACTCCTAGGAAGAGAATTCAAGGACATGTCAAGATGGGCAGCTCTGCCTTTAAGAACGTCGGTCCGCCCATGTCACACCGCTCTTCTTAACCAATAAAATAACAGCTTAGAGCCCTGCACGGTCGCAAAATATGGGCCCTGGCCCGGCCCGGGTCCATTGAGTTAAGGTCCGGCCCGGCCCAGCCCGTTATAGTACCTCAGTTTTAACCCATTCTGACCGGGCACCCATTTTGGTGTTGGCATCATGTTATGCTTTAGCTATTTAAAAATAGCAGATCTACAAGCTCATATCGCGCCACCGAGTGGCGCGATACGAGCTTGTAGGTCTGCTATTTTGGAAAAATCGAAGAGCGACTGACATTTTTTAAATCTGATCTCAGGTCAGAATGGGTTAATCAGACCAGTGTGTGTCCAGTGGAAACCTCGTATGAATCTGATCTCAGGTCAGAATGGGTTAAAGCCCGGCCCTGCCCGAAGCCTGACACCTTTTCTAGCACCTCGCTGTGCGTGCATTCACAGTCTAGCAGCGCTCTGCAGTCTGCTCTCACGCTGCATGATAAAAAACAAACCCACAATAATAATGACGGAGGAACACTGTACTCGTTTGGTAGGCGGTAATTCTCCTGAAGTATTTAAATTGTGACTGCTTGTTGCTCAGAACGACACTATAGCCAATCTACAAGCTCACAACGTGTCACTGTCTCGGGGTGTGTGTGTGTGCGCACACCTGTGTGTGCACACCTGTATGTGTGTGCTCGCAGCTGCAGTGCACAAATAATTAGAAGAGAGAGAGAGGATGAGAGCACGGTTAGCACTGTAGCACTCTGACAGAATGAAGGAAAAAAGTTTTATGTCTGAAGAGAATTCAACACACCATTTGTTAAAGGTCTTCAGATTTTAGCTTGCCAACTGTGCTTGTCTGTGTGTGTCTGTGTGTCTGTGTGTGTGTGTGTGTGTGTGTGTGTGTGTGTGTGTGTGTGTGTGTGTGTGTGTGTCTGTGTGTAGGGGTGGCTTGTGGGTGGATTGTCACGTCACTATGGAGTGGACAGCGGCCGGAGCATGCTACCGCACTGCAGAAGAAAGTCCAGTCTGGGCCTGTTGGTCAGGGATAGAAAAAGTCCGTTTTGGCGGGCCAGGCCGGGACCTGGTCGGGTCCCAACGGGCTTGCAGGGCTCTTGTGATCTTGCGGATTGTCACTTACTCTCTATTCCAAGAATGAAATGAGTGTTCAAGTGTGTGTTTCAATGTGTGTTCCACCATCATCACAAACCTCTGCATTTACGTTGTTCAAGTCGGCACCTTCTGATTTGATCACTCCTGGGACAGATTCTTTATTCTCCTGAAGAGTGGAGTCCTGCTGGTCAGCAGGGGGCACTGTGTGGCTGTTATTCTCCTGAAGAGTGGAGTCCTCCTGGTCAGCAGGGGGCACTGTGTGGCTGTTATTCTCCTGAAGAGTGGAGTCCTGCTGGTCAGCAGGGGGCACTGTGTGGCTGTTATTCTCCTGAGGAATGGAGTCCTCCTGGTCAGCAGGGGGCACTGTGTGGTTTTTGTCAGGTGACTCCTAGGATAGAAATCAAGGACATGTCAAGCTGGACCACAGTTCAAATGAAACCAAATCCAGCAGTAGAAGTATTAAACACTTTTACAGGATAGAATCATGTATTGTATCGTTAAACAAGACAAGTATCTAATATTTATTTGGAAAAGCTTATTAAAAAAGATTGCAGGTGATTTTACATAGCTGTTTTTCACTTCCGTTCCATGGCCGTGAATCGTTTGCCTTCAAAATAACAGTACAAAATGAAAAGATCGAGGCAGGAGTAAATTAATTAATTAATACCTGGCAGGGAATGTATTGACACATTCACTGCTTAATACCTGGCAGGGAATGTATTGACACATTCACTGCTTAATACCTGGCAGGGAATGTATTGACACATTCACTGCTTAATACCTGGCAGGGAATGTATTGACACATTCACTGCTTAATACCTGGCAGGGAATGTATTGACACATTCACTGCTTAATACCTGGCAGGGAATGTATTGACACATTCACTGCTTAATACCTGGCAGGGAATGTATTGACACATTCACTGCTTAATACCTGGCAGGGAATGTATTGACACATTCACTGCTTAATACCTGGCAGGGAATGTATTGACACATTCACTGCCATGTATTAAGAAATCCTTCCAAAACCGGCAGTGTTTTAATTTTCAGTCAAGAAAGAGGTCCCACTGGGACCCGAGATGTGAACCGGATGTAAAAAAAAAAAAACCTCTGTGTTGTGGAAAATAAAATAAATTGTGTAACCGTGATCATCAAGCTTTTTTTGACCCAAAACTCATTTTTCAGACTGAATAATGGAGTGAAACTAAATTAAAATTCCAAACATTCTGATAAGCCTAAGAGAATGACCGTGCCGTCATCATTACACACCTCAACATTGCCGCTGATCTTTTCATCATCCCCTGCATTTCTGTTGTCAATGACAATGTCTTCTTCTTTCTTCTCTCCTGGGACAGAGTTGTCATGTTCTTGAGGAGTGAGGTCCTCCTGGTCAGCAGTGGGTACTGCGTGGCTGTCCATGTCATTGTCAGGTGACTCCTAGGAAGAGAATTCAAGGACAAGTCAAGATGGGCAGCTCTGCCTTTAAGAATTTAGGCCTGACATCGAAATAAAAAAAAAGTCTTCTGAAAGAATATATATTCAAAGATTTGTGTCGCATTTTCACGATTTTTCTAAAATAGCAGACCTACAAGCTCATAGCGCGCCACTCAGTGGCGCGCTATGAGCTATTTTTGAGCTATTTTTCAATAGCTAAAGCATAACATAATGCTAACACCAAAAGGGGTTCCCGCCCAAAATGGGTTAAGAACGTCGTCCGCCCATGTCCCACCGCTCTTCTTAACCAATACAATACCAACAGATATATGCTCCAATTCACGTCTTGGGACAAAAGATGTGAACCAGATGTAAAAGTAAAAGAAAAAAGAGAGAAAAAATAAACGCTGTGTGTTGTGGAAAATAAATAGTGTAACCACGATCATCGTTGAATAAAGCTTCTTTTTTTAAACTAATAAATTATTATTTCTAAATCAGGCAAAATCTTCACTACTATATTATGAAAACAAATTGTGGTAATTAAAGCCCATTATTAATGGACACAAATTTTATTTGGGTTATTTCAGCAAGCCAATATTAATTTGATTTAATACCATTAAATGAAACTTTTTAAATTATGAGAATATAGGCTGTCCAGCACTGCTTGCTGATGATTGTTTTTAGTACAAAACCTCATTAACCCTCATTAACCTATTCTGACCGGGCACCCATTTTGGTGTCAGCATCATGTTGTGCTTTAGCTATTGAAAAATATCAGACCTACAAGCTCGTAGCGCGCCACCGAGTGGCGCGATACGAGCTTGTAGGTCTGATATTTTTGAAAAATCGAAGAACGACATTTTTAGAATCTGATCTCAGGTCAGAATGGGTTAATCAGACCAGTGTGTGTCCAGTGGAAACCTCGTATGAATCTGATCTCAGGTCAGAATGGGTTAAACCTCATTAAACCCTTCCCTGCAACGTGTTTGTGATTCCTTCACACCCACCTTTCCTAATTCCGTAGCTTTAAATGGCTGGCACAGTTCGATGACATCACTCTCAGAAAGCCTAGTGATCAACACGATGGGATTATAACTACATTCCTCTGCTGAAGTTTCCTTGTGAAGTTTAGGCCCGTTTCCTGGATGGGAAATTGGAAACAGACTTAGAATCACTGGCTTTAAACGGCATAAAATGGACAAAAAACTTCTGGGTAAAGAGGCTCTCGGGTTGACCTACAGCAGGGGTCCTCAACTAGAAATGATGAAGGTCCACACATATTTTTTTGAATAAGACCGAGGTCCGGTCCCATGCGCGGCGTCCATCGGAGAGCGGGGCTCTATGCCCGTTTAGTATGGTCAAGCCAAGCTTATACAAATCAGATCCCCTTCCACCCAACTAATAATGGGGTGCAGAGTGCAGGCCCGGAGTGGAACTCTAAATCAGGCCGGGAGTTATACGCCCTGGCAGGCCACACTGTGCGCGCGTAGCGCGTGCCAGAATTTTGGGGGCCCTTGGGGGACATTTTGGGGGCCTTTGCAGCAATTTCACATGAGAAATGTATACCATCTGATGTTATTTATATTATTAACTTAACTTTTTTTTTTTTTTTTTGGGTGGTCCGCAAAGAGGTGGTCGGACCGCGGTCCGCCAGTTGAATACCCCTGACCTACAGTATATTTTTTATTTTCTCCATGGGCTTTGGCATCACCTTACCTGAATCCTCAACACCTTTGGCAGCCAGTTCCTGGGTAGATGTCCTGTGAAGACACAAACACAAAGTCGATTTTTTTATCTCTGATGTGTTTTGTTAGAGGAGGAATGAGAGGGTATGTACAGCAGGCTTGTAAAAGAAGAGAACCCATCTAACTTACCCTTTACTGACTGCTGTTGAATCATCTGGTTTCTAAAAGAAAGGACACATGGCAATAATAAGAAAATGCATTCATTTATATACAAGCACATACTGTAAGTAGAGTATTCACACTTAAATTGATCTAACTGTATCTGAACCTCTATTGATGTCTTATAGCTCACAACCATCATTTCATATTTTGTTATCTTCAACACACATTCAAAATAAATGTCACTGATGGAACTACCACTAAATATTAAAGGAGAATTCCATACTAGAAGGCTTTCTTACCTTTCTTTGTAGTTGTTATGTCCCCACCAAAGAGGTCCAGGTGTTATTTTGTGCAAAAGCTCCTTATTGGCTGTTTCCCCTACCATAAGCCTTAAATGAATTGCATTGAATTGAATGGGAATTGAATGGGGCTATGGGGTGTTGTGCTAATTCGCTTATTTCCATCGCTCAAAATTATAATTTCTTTGTATATATCCTCTCTTCATAATGTAAATAATATCCCAAGCGGCACACTTTACTACTTCTTTCGATGGAAATAAGCGAACTAGCATAACACCCCATAGCCCCATTCAATTCCCATTCAATGCAATGCAATTCATTGAGGGCTTATGGTAGGGAAAATAGCCAATAAGGAGTTTTTGAACAAAAAAACACCTGGACCTCTTTGGTGGGGACGTAACAACTACAAAGAAAGGTAAGAAAGATAAGAAAGCATTCTAGCATGGAATTCTCCTTTAATATATAACTAAATTAATACAATAAATAGGAACCTTGGCTAAAGTGGCAGTAATGGGCTGGTCTCTGATGGAGAGGCTGCTACACTGGGCCAGTGCATCCTCAGTGCATTGGCATTGGTATGTTCCCATACAAGGAATTTGACATAGAAAACTCATAGAGTACTTAGGGTATACAAAGGAAATAAGAATATAATGTTACGATCTAATCCGTAAAAAAAGAGACATCACAGCACTCTTTAAAGCCCATATTTTATGCCTCTAACGTAAACATCCGATTAGTGCAGTTTGTTGGAGCCATCAGAGTCTAGAATCATTGCGCTCGGCACAAGAAGAATTAAGTTCATAATCAAATTGCATAATGTAGCTTTAAAACAAAGTCTATTAGACTCACTGTTTCATCAGCCTCGGAGCACTTCGTTTTGTTGGACTCAGGCTTAGGCTCTGTCTTTGGGGCCTTGGCTGACAACGGCAGTTTGTGTCTGGCAGAGTCATCACGTCTATCAGCCTCAGAGCGCCCTGACTTGGACTCAGACTTAGCCTCGGAGCGCTCTGACTTAGTTGTCTTGGACTCAGGCTTAGTTGTCTTGGACTCAGGCTTAGTTGTCTTGGACTCAGGCTTAGTTGTCTTGGACTCAGGCTTAGTTGTCTTGGACTCAGGCTTAGTTGTCTTGGACTCAGGCTTAGTTGTCTTGGACTCAGGCTTAGTTGTCTTGGACTCAGGCTTAGTTGTCTTGGACTCAGGCTTAGTTGTCTTGGACTCAGGCTTAGCCTCGGAGCGCCCTGTCTTAGTTGTCTTGGAGTCAGACTTAACAATGGAGTGCCCTGACTTAGTTGTCTTGGACTCAGGCTTAGCCTCGGAGTGCCCTGACTTAGTTGTCTTGGACTCAGGCTTAGCCTCGGAGCGCCCTGACTTAGTTGTCTTGGACTCAGGCTTAGCCTCGGAGTGCCCTGACTTAGTTGTCTTGGACTCAGACTTAGCCCCAGAGCGCTCTGACTTAGTTGTCTTGGACTCAGACTTAGCCCCAGAGCGCTCTGACTTAGTTGTCTTGGACGCAGGCTTAGGCTCTGTCTTTGGGGCCTTGGCTGACGGCTCGTCACGTCTAGAAGATTCATCGCGGGGATGTTTCAAGCTGTCACCGGAAGAACGTCCTGTAGCCGCAGATTCAGGCAAAATAAACAAGGGAATAATTAATGAATAAAGGAGATGGAGTCGTCAGTCTCTCATCATGACCAGGTAGCTCTAGGTAGTTAACAGTAACCAGGAAAGGTTAAGCACAGTACTGGAATAAATGTTACTTTACACCACTGGCGAGGAGTAGAAGGAGAGAGAGGACAATGCTGACCTGGTGAGTGTCTGTCTCTTCTCTCAGGTCGATGGCTAGTAGAGGAGGACGCCCCTCTGTGAGAGAGCTCGGGGCTGTCTCTTCTCTCAGGTCGATGGCTAGTAGAGGAGGACGCCCCTCTGTGAGAGAGCTTGGGGCTGTCTCTTCTCTCAGGTCGATGGCTAGTAGAGGAGGACGCCCCTCTGTGAGAGAGCTCGGGGCTGTCTCTTCTCTCAGGTCGATGGCTAGTAGAGGAGGACGCCCCTCTGTGAGAGAGCTCGGGGCTGTCTCTTCTCTCAGGTCGATGGCTAGTAGAGGAGGACGCCCCTCTGTGAGAGAGCTTGGGGCTGTCTCTTCTCTCAGGTCGATGGCTACCATAGGCGGCCCCCCCTCTGTGAGAGCGCTCAGGGCTGTCTCTTTTCTCAGATCGACTAGAGGCGGACCCCCCTCTGTGAGAGCGCTTGGGACTGTGGACACTGCTGGGCCGGGGGTCCTTTCCACGACCATGGTCTTCTGCTGGTGAATTAACAGAAGGAAGATGCAAAATCACATTTGATCTTAAGGACGGGTATACTAGCCATTATTAATTAATTACGCGAGGTGCTCATGACGAGTAGGCTCGTCTTAAGGTGTTTAATATCGCTATAAGATTGCCTAGCTATTTTCCATTTTTGCAATCGCCCCAGTTGCTGGCGAGCAACTGGTTGCCAGCTGGTGCTGGCGAGGCCCTAGCAAGTATCCCTCTTGCTAGGGCCTCGCCAGCACTGCGTGTGTGCGACCAACCACATTAGCTTCTGTTTTAGCCACAGCCTTTGCACGCTCTTTTCTCAGAAACTACGCCACTGTCCGTGGTTTTGAACATACCGCCGATGTTCGGAGGTCTTTTCTGATTATCCGGTGATCGTGATTGGAACATTGGCATTTTCTAGAGAAAGGATGGACCTCACTTTAGCTCGCTAGCATTGGTGTTATTGCTTTAGCATCCAAGATGGCACCCAAAACCGGAATTGCTTCTCATCACGTGGCACCCAAGCACCACCACTTTCGTCCACCAGGTGGCACTCATTGTGTTAAAGTCTACAGTACAGCGTCACATCGAAAGCAGCAGATTTGCAAGCTCAAAGCGCGAAGCGATGCATTTTGAGGTTGTAGATCTTCACAGGGACAATGCTGACCTGGTGAGTGTCTGTCTCTTCTCTCATGTCGATGGCTGCTAGAGGACGATCCCCCTATGTGAGAGTGCTTGGGGCTGTCTCTTCTCTCTGGCTCCTTTCCACAACCATGGTGTTCTGCTGGTGAATTAACATGAGGAAGATACACAATTGGTGCCGTGACACAGAATGTGTGACGTCACATCTGCTAATCAAAGCTAGTAGATGTTCAAGCTCGTGAGGCGTTATGATCTTGGCGTTATTTTATTGAATTTGAATCCTGAAATCCGACAGACGATTTACATCTTCAAACTGGGTGAATATGTAGCAGAGTGGCTCAGAGCCGACGCCTGTTGTGTGAATGTGTAGCAGAGTGGCTCAGAGCCGACGCCTGTTGGGTGAATATGTAGCAGAGTGGCTCAGAGCCGACGCCTGTTGTGTGAATGTGTAGCAGAGTGGCTCAGAGCCGACGCCTGTTGGGTGAATATGTAGCAGAGTGGCTCAGAGCCGACGCCTGTTGGGTGAATATGTAGCAGAGTGGCTCAGAGCCGACGCCTGTTGGGTGAATGTGTAGCAGAGTGGCTCAGAGCCGACGCCTGTTGGGTGAATATGTAGCAGAGTGGCTCAGAGCCGACGCCTGTTTGGTGAATATGTAGCAGAGTGGCTCAGAGCCGACGTCTGTTGGCCTCACAAGTCTAATATCTCCCCCAGTCTATAGGGAATCTTAGGGATATCCCTTTGGTCTAGTGGTTAAGATATTGGACTTTCACGTGGGAGACCCGAGTTTGAATCCCGGGCGTTACATTGGTGCCGTGACCCGGATCGTGTTTCACCTTGGAAGGACGATCACGAGCGGACCATGCGCCTCAAATTCACAGCAAAACAAAATCCATGTCCCACACCTGTGGGTGTGTGTGTGTGTGTGTGTGTGTGTGTGCGTGCGTGCGTGCGTGCGTGCGTGCGTGCGTGCGTGCGTGTGTGCGTGCGTGCGTGCGTGCGTGCGTGCGTGCGCGCGCTATGGTACCTCGTTTCAGTCGCTCACTCTCTCTCCCCGTTCTCTCTCTCCTCGCTGAGACAGACAGAGGGGGAGAACGCTCCTTGGTGGTTGGGCTGTCATCTCCACCCAGTGAGTGTTGTTCCCTCCTGCAGCGGTGAGGAGATGACAGTGGGGTGAGAAAGAAGGGAATCAAATATACAACTCCGTAAAAAGATAACAAGAGACCAAAATCGACACAAAACAAATAATGTTTTAGGCGCTAAAATAATTCTTTGGAAAACGCAAGTCAAACCGACCTTGGTACATCGGGTTTCCACTCCGGGTACCTAAACAAACAAAATATTTTCTTATTATGAATTACTCAATTACAGCAAAATAGATGTCAGCCATCAGGTCACCAGACAGACACACAGACCCTTTTGCATTAATTTAAAACGGCTGTGTCATGAGTACATGCACACAGAACTTGTGGGTAATAAATGCAGGCTTTTTGTCCCTTCTTCATAGAATACTTTGTGGAGTATTGCCAAAACGACCTAAACAAAACAAACATATTAAAAATGCTGGTCTTTAACGTGAATAAACAAAAGATATCAAGGCATCTACAGGACAATTAATTGCCTCCTCACTTGTTTTGTAAGTCTCTGCAGGAATCAGTGTGTTTTGCACTCTTGCCATGCTCAATCCAGTCCTGGAGAAAAACAAAAAGGAGAGAGAAATATACTGTATAACAGGAGAGAAAAATGGCAAATTATCATTTAGGAGCCGGTTATAATATATTACAACAATCAAAGTTGAAGATAGTGAGCATATTTAGAGATAGTAAGCCATATTTAAAGTAGTGCTTTTTTGCTGGCTATGTTAATACTGCCATGACTTACAACAGGTTCACCTGTGAAGGTGATAGCAAATACATTAGTCTTCCATTTCAGAAAGGACGGAGAGCTGAAATGTGTCAGAGAAATGTCACGTCTCAACAGCGTCAAGAACCCCCCCTTTCAATTCTGCTGGCTGCTGCACGTTACAATATACCGGCGGGGTGTGCCGGATAGTGCCGACAAAATAGCGGCAGAAGTTACACCAATACTATAGTGTCCAACAAGCATAGTAAGGCATCAGTCGGAGCAGATGTCTATCCCCGTTTCGCAATGCGCTAGCATCTATAGATGCTGCTAGAGATGGACTGCTGAAGTGGAACGTAACAGACAATCAGCTCAAACGTGCATTTTGCAACCCATTTTGGGCGGGAACCCCTTTTGGTGTTAGCATCATGTCATGCTTTAGCTATTTAAAAATAGCAGATCTACAAGCTCATAGCGTGCCACCGAGTGGCACGCTACGAGCTTGTAGGTCTGCTATTTTTGAAAAATCGAAGAACGACTGCCATAGCTTTTTCAGAAAACTGTCAGGATGTAGAAGACATTTTTTTAATCTGATCTCAGGTCAAAATGGGTTAACCACCCACATCTTCTGAGTGACTGAGAATAATCCATGAGGAAAGTTTATTCCATCAATTGGACTGGCCTCCAAGTACTTGGGTAGTGGATACTGCTGATCTGTAAGCTGACTGACATCATAGACTGGACCCCACTGGGTAATGACAAATACACACAATCAGTGCTTACATCTTTGTACTGATGTCATCATAGCACTGACATACTGCCCTCAAAGTACGCTGACAATGTGTGCTGATGATGGTCAGTAAGGCCTGCCACTAACTCAATGTGTGCTGATGATGGTCAGTAAGGCCTGCCACTAACTCAACATCCCCAGAGTTTCTTGTTGTGTCTCCCACTCCGCAGTTCCATATACTTCTATAATGGACCCCCAGCTGCCTATCAAGAGTGTGACCGCAGACCAGGACCATGGAGCGCTACCATATTATATTTACCACCACACTGTATTATCTTAACATTGTTATATTATCCAACATCATTGTTATACCATATCATATTATCATATGATCTTACACAATTACATTTATTATTGCCACTACTTGTATTTGCCTGTATCTCCCTCTCTGTATCACCTCCTCCTCTCTCTCTCTCTCTCTCTCCCTCCCTCCCCTGACACGGTCGAAGCAGATGGCTTGGCCGCCCACCCCAGAGTTGGGTTCTGCTTGACATTTCTTTTAAGTTCCAGCTAAGGGGGAGTTTTTTCGTTTTCACTGACACAACATTGCTTGCTCAGGGTGGGATCTCTGTCGGTTCTCTGCTCTACATGTAAACTTTACTGTGTTACTGTTGAGACAACTTGTTGTGATTTGACACTTTCATAAAATGTAATTGAATTGATCTACAACCTGACAAAGCATCACAGTAGTGTACTGTACTGACACCATCGCCATAACCTGGACAGTGCTGGGTATATAGTCTATATACTCCAACGTCAGATAACTGACATCATAGATGGGTACTTTGTGCCTATATCGGCCACACAACAATATTCAATAGGCACGTTTTGTCTGCTTTGCAAGGTTTAGGTTTAAGTACACACTACGGAGCATTGGCCAGGTTATTGGGTGAAACAAGCCCTCTATCCCTCTCACTTCCAGTCTGCCACTTCAACTCACCCTCCCCTTCTCCTGTCGATCTCTCCGTCTCAAACCATCTGAGCAGCAATCAGCTGAGTGAAGCTGAAACTGAATTTCCCCCCACGGTAAAGGTCTCTCCTCCCCCCTCTCTTGCTGATCAAGCTCTGGTCAGATGTCACACACAACATCGCTCCCTCTCACATTTGCACCGACGTTGGGATCGGTGTCAATATTTGGGCATAAGCTGGGCAGACAAACACCACCACAGACATCTTGAACTTGTCCGCAGACTCGCTAAAAGCCAAGGGCTCGTCTGAGGTAGGACTGAAACCCTCGTAAATAAGAAGAGCGCCACTGCTCCAAGCAGCTCAAAACAGTAAAGCCTGCAGCAGGGAACAAACTTACATTTTAATTTAAAGTTAATGAACATAAATAATTACCAGCCAGGGAGAGTTTTACCAGCCAATAAGGATAAGTAATGTACTGTAAATATTACTACATAATATTGTCATGCAATACAGGCATAAATAATATTTTTAAATTATATAAATTTATATTTTAATCATGATTAAATCAAATTGATTATTTTGCAAAGTAGAGTATAGGATACTCGGAAGCAGACTGAGAAAATATCCTTGGCTCTTCTGGCCATTTAAAGATGATGTACTATTGTACATTTTGCACTTGTACAGTATTTCCTCTCACCGGGCACTTGATGGGTAAATGATCTAGTATTGTACAGTATCCGACATTAAAACCAATAAGAATTGGTACTAGCCACTGGTTGACACACTAGTTTGGTTTCAATGAAGGATGATGACATTGAGAAGACAACTGCCTAGCAAAACAAATTGAAGAGTTAAATTCAGTGTGCAGGTATTCCTTTAAGGACACCCTTAGACATTGAGACGACGACACGTTGGCACTCACCTTAGCCTGCTGGCAGTCTATCAGACACAGGGTGCAGGTGTGAGGGTACACCTTTGGAAACTCTGCTGAGAAATCACATATCATGGAGGGAGTGGGTAACCTCAACCTGTGACTGCCGGCACGTGATTCTGAAAGGGAGGACCATGGAGCAGGACGTCTGGACATTGAGGAGGAGGAGAGGTCGCTCTGTATTTCAGATGAAGGGCTTCTTCTGTAGTGTAGGTCTGGACAATGAGATCTGGGAGGCTGGGGAAATTCTGCTGAAGGTGACCGTCTGCTCTTGTGAACTTCGCCGCTCGAACCGCGGTAATACAGGTCTCCAAACGTATTTGGATCAGCGGGCTGTGGACGAACCTGCCAACTTTCAGACATGTCCATTCCTTGTTTAAGAAGTGAGGACGCTGGTGGACAATCTATCTTAGTGGATATCATCTTTCTTTCACTAGATAGCGGCTCTCGTATGAAAGCCTCTCTGCTGCTGCTGACATCAGTGACTAGACTTGAATGACCATAGTCAATGCATTTTCCTGCGGTCTGGGCAACACTGCGGACGTTGGACACTTCCGGGGATTGCCAATGTCCCGAGCTTCTCTGGGAGCAGGAAGGAGGCGGCAGTATTTCACGGGCGGCGCGTGTAGCACTCTGAGAATATGAAGAGGAGTTGAAAGCTGCAATATTCTGATCATTTGATCTCCTGCTCAGCATGTTCTTAAGGATGTAGGGTAATTTATCAGGTGTTAGCTCATCCTCAGGGTACTGACTAAGAAGCTCCAGATCCTGCGTGGAGAGCCCAAAGCTAGCCAAAATATTCCCTGCACTTTCTGGGATATCCACTATATTCTGTATAGTCACACCTCGACTATTAGAGCCCCTCGTCTGAGGGGTAGGTGGTTCATAAACCGGGGCAAGCACACCAATTGCAGAGGGCTGCTGGGTCACGGTGCAGGGAGAACTGGAAAACATTTGGCCAGGCTGTTGTTGGTAGCTTGACCAATCCAGCCCTTGCTGGTGGCCCGGTTGGCTTTCAAAGCGAGGTCGCGAGGCATCGCCTCCAGACCGTGAGCCATCCATACGGTCCAACTCCATGCCCCTGTCCCTGGAGCAGCCATCCATACGGTCCAACTCCATGCCCCTGTCCCTGGAGCAGCCATCCATACGGTCCAACTCCATGCCCCTGTCCCTGGAGCAGCCATCCATACGGTCCAACTCCATGCCCCTGTCCCTGGAGCCCATGATAGGAGGGTTCTGGAAGTGGCTGTGCTGCTGCTGCTGCCGCTGCTGTGGATGCTGCTGCGGCTGCTGCTGTTGCTGCTGCTGCTGCGAATGCTGCTGCGAATGCTGCTGCTGCTGCTGTGCATGCTGCTGCTGTTGCTGCTGCTGCTGCGGATGCTGCTGCGAATGCTGCTGCTGCTGCGGATGCTGTGCATGCTGCTGCTGCTGTTGCTGCTGTTGCTGCTGCTGTTGCTGCTGCTGCTGCGAATGCTGCTGCTGCTGCTGTGCATGCTGCTGCTGTTGCTGCTGCTGCTGCGGATGCTGCTGCGAATGCTGCTGCTGCTGCGGATGCTGTGCATGCTGCTGCTGCTGTTGCTGCTGCTGCTGCGGATGCTGCTGCGAATGCTGCTGCTGCTGATGTGGATGCTGCTGCGAATGCTGCTGTTGCTGCTGCTGTTGATGTTGCTGATGTGGATGCTGCTGCTGAAGTTGCTGCTGCTGCTGCTGTTGATGTTGCTGCCGCTGCTGTGGATGCTGCTGCTGTGGATCCTGCTGCTGAAGTTGCTGCTGCTGCTGATTATGTTGCTGCTGCTGCGAATGCTGCTGATGCTGCTGTTGCGGATGCTGCTGCTGCTGCGCTTGCTCTTGGTGATGAAAAGGACTAGGCCTGTTGGGGAAAGGTTGTGGCGGCCCCTCCTGCAGGCTGCGGTGGTGATACATTGTGCTGGTGGTGATACCCCAGCCCCTGGCACCCACCTGCAGAATAGTACGGTGAGGAGGGTGAGCTGTGCCCGAACTTCAATCTGGACCAACTTCAGAGCTGCCACTGCAGCAGCACCAGCTGCAGGTCCAAAGAGGCAAGGGGGCCTCTCTGGTGCCGGTGGTGGTGCAAAAAGTTCTGCTGCTCTGGTCCAAACAGAGGGGGTGAAAAAGATAGCACAGCAAAGCTGGGAGATGGAAAACAGAAATATAATATTAAAGGTGAAAAGGCTTTTCCTTTTCAGTTTGATTTTTTTTTTAGATAAAGTCCTTGTCTGTACAGTGTACACCCCTTCGCTAAAGGTTGACACCGTATTCCTGTGTGTGGACTCATTACACAACAACCATTAGGCTACATCACAGAATAGATGCAGTGAGATTTGAGATCTCCTCCGTGTCCAATGGCTCCACCATGGCTGTCTTGCAGGACGGGATGTTATGCAAACAGTGGATCAATGAGAAGCACTTTCATCTCCAGGTAGCCTAAATGGCCTTAACTGAGAAAAGAAAACATACCTAGGCTTTACCCTGGGGACCAGCGACACACCCTACAATGCTGGCACACCACACTTGCAATCCACTAAATTGTTTGTTTTCCTGTACAGGTTCAAAACTAAAGAAGTGTAAAAACGTGGATTTCTTGTAAGCATTGCAGATGCAGCTAATCAACTTAATAATGGAAGCGACCCAATAGCTAGGGCTAGGGCACATGATATCTAATCACATGGTCTCAAACGCCTGACAATGAGTCCCTGGTTTGATTACTGGCCGGCCAAACCATTTGCTGCACAGACATCACTCCCTTTCCTGTCTCTCTCTCTCTCTGCTGAATAAAATACACTGCTATAAGAACTCTTTCTATTACGGGTAAGATTGCCTCATTGCATCATCTTCCATTTATCCTTAAACCCACACCCCTCGCCTAGCTCTTTCTCCCATCTACCCACAACTCACCCAAATACTAACGCCAACATGTCCTCCTCCTCTCTTATCTCTCTAGATGAAGCCCTAAGACTAGCGATATCCACTAGACTAGACCAACCCCCTGTCCTCCAGAGCCCCTTCCTTCCTTAATGCTCCATACCACAGGCCCTGATCTACTCCCTTTTATTACTACCATGATCACCAAGACACCAACACATCTGTATTAACGTCAGTCTGCCATGCCGATAGGCCATCATGTCAGTCAGAGACACGCCGCTCCTCAAGAAACCAAGCCTGGAACCCTCAGACATAAAATACTATAGACCAGTATAAGTCTAACCAACATTCTCTCCATCTCTTATACAGTATATGTCACTCAGGCCAGGAGTGTGCCCAACTCCTTATCTAGGCCTCAGCTCAGTTATTTCAAAGCTTGACTACTGTAACTCCCCCCGCCTCCCAGCAAGCTCACTTAAGCTTCTCCACATGATCCAGAATGTCACAGGACAGGCATGCTGCATGCCTGGTCCTTCAACCAGCCAAAATGTTCATGTTGGCCTTGTAGGCCCCATACTTATCCAACCCTACAACCCCTCCCGCTTAGATCAGTCAAGCCTTCCCTGAAACATCCGGGTCAACGCTCCACTCTCCTGGTCCCATATTGTGGAATAAACTCCCCTTGCAGTCAGAACTGCAGAGTCTGTCTCACTACACCTCACACTCTAGCACCTCTCTCAACATTATAAGTGCTACCTTTGTGGGAATTAATTCAATTCTGAGCAATCTCACACATACATCCAGGCCCTGGTGGTGTACTATAAGGTCAGCCTCACACCTGCCTGCCATGTTTTTACCCTGTAGTTTTAACCGGAACTGGAAAATGATGTACAAAATCAGCCTTTAAACCCTCCAGGGACACAGGGGTGGTCTTTTAGATGGGACCCATCTATTTATGCATCTATATCTATATGCATCTATTTGCATCACTCAAACTATTACCATATACTTTGTTTGTTGAGAATGGTCCCCCAGGGGTCTATATACATGGTTTACTCCATTTTCCCCTATTGACCAATCCGCCGAGCGGCAACCACCATATAACTGCGGTGTCAACTTAAGCAGCGATAACAAGAGCTGATTGAGTTTGCCGTTATGATTGTGCCCAGGGCAGGGCAGCGCTCCTTGGATTCAGCTTCATCTATAGATCACATTTCTACACTGAATTTAGCTTATCTACAAGATTGATGTAAATGATGACTATCATCGATAACTTATTTGTTGTTTATGTCCCCTGGATTTTTTTTGTGCAAGTTATCCTTTTAGCCCAAATGTATCACTCTACTTTGTGCGACTATACATTTTGCCTTTTCAATCAAACAAACAACCAACCACAACACCACTCCAGTGGCTGATAGCTGCTGGTATATTGTTATGTTATGTAAACTAACTATGCCATTCAGGTCCTAACAGGGTGCAGTGTATGTTGGCTCAGTGGACGCCTGGACGGACTGTTAAATGATGGAACAGAACCTTAATTACTATCATTACGTGTGAATTACTATTATGTTATTACATATGTGGCTGCTCAGGCAGAGCTGCCAACACTCCACTCCACATCACATCTCCTGCTGCATGACTCCTGCAGTACCATTTATCCATCCATACTAAGGCTAATGCTAACATTACAGCGGCTGCTGTGTGTTGGATCAACACTAGACTATCATAGCCGTGTATTTATTGACTCTGGCATTTGCGCTTACGTACGTATCATGTGTAAGTATAAATGTCAAACTAAGCAAGTGTCAGACTCGAGTAAATAAATCTTGATCGAAGGTGCTATTTTTAAGGCCTGGTCCATTGCGTTAGCGAGGAACGCACTGGACGCACAAGGAGTCCCTATTGCTCAAGTAGCCCTACATAATCATATGATATACATATTACTACTGTATTATAATACACATTAATAATCTAGCGGTATGTAAACAATGGACTTATAGTTCCGTTTGGAACCTCACCATTAGCTGCAGTTAGCGGGGCAACTCTGCTAAAGGCCATTTTGTCTACAGGGCTTTATTCATCGCACACATTGGCCCCTTGACCGGCAGTGACCACAGCGCTCTATAGTTTCATAACAGTCAAGTACGTTTACCTCTTATCGCGTATTGTTGTGGAAGTGGAGTGGAACTCCTTGGACTATATATCTCTCTCTGATGTTTACATATTTATTATCATCCATGGACCATGGTCGACTCGATCGCATCCTCCACACGCACGTAGCTAAGCTACCGATATGTTTGTTTTGCAGATGGGTTCCGGTTTTAGAGTATAATAATATATGAAGGTTCCGGTTCCCAGATTGGTTTAGTCTTTAGACGTAAAGCGCAGGCTGACTAATCGACAGCAGAATGTATAGTATCTGTTGCACATGACACATGACACAGACAGAGTGGTAAACAGAGCTGCCTGCTACATATTCATTAATATATCATATTTTTTGTTTTTAAGTGGTGCAAGTTGCACCACTTAACTGGATGTGGATTTTGGTGAACCCAGACTTTTCCTTTGGCACCATCTTTAGGCCAAAACTAGATTGCACACTAGATTTATCAAAATCAGGATGAACCCTATTAAATAATCCGGCAGCCAGCGGGTTTCTTTTGTTTAAAGTGGGAAATTTGATAGGCCTATATTGTTTTTTTTATTGGCCTAAAGTATTGTCATATGGTACATTCATGAATCCACTTGCTGACTGGCTGTCGGTGTTGATCATTTTTATAGGGGGATATACAGTAGGCTATGTGGCCAATACCATAACATGATCTAACGTATAAGGCAAGGTTTTCTAAATGTCATTATGCTTTAAGTAGCATAGCCTATGTGACGTGTCAGACTTGGGAGTTTTCATGATTCTGAATCCATTCCAAGCATTAGAGTTTTGCACAAAAGAACACTCCATATTGCCCAAATGTGCCCAAAAAGTGATGACCTTTTAGCAGTGCAAAACGAATGCTTGGAATGGATTCTGAATCATGGAAACCCCCTAGTTTGTCACGTAGAGACTCAGCCTTTTCCATAGCTCCAGTCATCACCCATATAGTTAACCTCTCCATCAAACAGGGACAGGTCCCCCAAGATTGTAAACTGGCCAAAGTAACCCCCTTGTACAAAAAAGGGAGTAAATTAGAACCCGGCAACTACCGCCCTATTTCTATTCTAAGCTCCATCTCGAAAGTGATGGAAAAAATAGTCTATGAACAGGTTGAAAAGTATCTTGCCACTAATAAATTGCTGTACGAGTTCCAATCTGGTTTCAGAACATCCCACTCCACTGACACATGCCTCCTCTATTTGAGCGACCACATCAAACATGAGGTGGATGCTGGAAAATACTGCGGCATGGTCATGCTGGACCTCCAAAAGGCTTTTGACACCGTGAACCACTCCATACTGGTTAACAAGCTTAAAGCTATTGGTTTTGATAGCACATCAGTGAGCTGGATGCAATCCTACCTGGAGGGGAGAGAACAGATGGTGGAGGTGAACGGAACACTGTCCCCTCCCCTCCCAGTGAGCTGTGGCGTCCCACAAGGAAGCATACTAGGGCCTTTACTGTTCCTAATTTATGTTAACGACATGACTTCAGCTTGTGACTGCAACTTGTTCCTGTTCGCAGATGACTCAGCACTGCTGGTCTCGGACAGGAACAAACTGCAGGTTGAAAAGACCCTCAGCTCTGAACTCGGTAGAATCTGCACCTGGCTCGCTGATAACAAACTATCCTTACACCTGGGAAAAACTGAATCCATCCTCTTCGGATCAAATAGTAAACTCAGCAAGGCAGATGGCTTCTTGGTTAGAGTGGGTGACAATATTATCACACGAAAAGATGAAATTACCTACCTAGGTTCCATCCTGGAGGCCAATCTTTCCGGTGATAAAATGGCCACCAACGTAATCAAAAAAGTCAATCAAAGAACAAGATTCCTTTACAGGATCTCCTCACTGGTCAGCAAAAACACCTTGAAGACCTTAACAGGAGCCCTCGTACAAGGTTTCTTTGACTATGCATCCACCTCTTGGTACCACAGCACCTCAAAGGCCCTTAAAACAAGGCTCCAGACCTCTCAAAACAAACTGGTCAGGCTCCTACTTGGCCTCACCCCCCGAACCCACCTCACCCCTGCCCACTTTGACAGGCTGGGATGGCTTAGGGTCGACGACAGAGTACAGCATCTTGCAATGGGTCTGGTCCACAAGATTCGATACACCACCAAGATACCCATGTACCTGTCTAAATACTTCCTTAATGTAAACGAAGTCCACACCCACAACACCAGAGGGAGTGCAACAAACCATGTACAACCCAGATTCGGCACAAACAAGGGACTAAATTCTTTTCGCTCCTATGCCACCAAAATGTGGAACGCCCTACCAACAGTCATTAAGACATGTGAATCCCTTGACTCCTTCAAAACCGCTCTCAAAGGGCACCTACGGATGGCTGCAATTCGAAACTGGCCTCTGTAAAATCTGAATCCCCCCCACCCCATTTTCCCTCACTGTATATAGTATCTTTTCCCTTTTTTGCTTCCCATATGATGAATTCCTGTTCTGTTCTTTACCTACAGAGAAATGTCTATTTGTATGTCTCTAAATGTTTGTATGTCTTTAAATGTTTTGATGAATTGAACAATGTGGACCCTGTTGTAAACAAGTGTAATGCTTAATTGGGTCGTCCACTCACAGTTGACAGTCTTTGTATTGAGTTTGTGCTTAAAATGTACTGTAAATTCTACAAACTGTTAATAAAGATTTCAATCAATCAATTTCAATCAATTCACACACATGCTACTTAAAGCATAATATAATTTGGACATTTAGCCTTATAGGCTGTTAAAGGGACACTTCACACCTTTTGCAACCAGATCTTATTTTAATTGTTTGGAAGAAGAGAAACACTTTCATGGGGTTTTTATGTGGGTAATGATATTAGATATTTTAGTATTTCAAAGTGTCCATGAAGTCATGGACAATACACATGTCACATGTCAATACAACAGCCGGTCAGCAAGTGGATTTCTTGAATGTATATATAGACAATATTTTAGGACACAGGTGTGTGTGTGTGTGTGTGTGTGTGTGTGTGTGTCCACCTTGAGTTCCCTCTTTTCTGCAGCCTACATTGTAAAATCAATTTTTTTTATTTAACTCTAAAAAGTGTACTGTACACATGACATGATGGGTCCATTTAGTTCCATTTGTACACTCAATTGAACACTCAATTGTACAATCAAATGAACACTAAGACCTTTACTGTACATGTATTCATAAATTACAGATTAATTGAAAACCTCACCTGGCTCACACTCATAATGAAACACAATTGTTGAACAGTTAAGCTACAAACAAAGTGCTATAGGCCAATAAGGCCAAGGCATTGTGCATTTCTATCACAGACGGAAATAAATGACACAAAAATGTAAAACCTTTCCTAAAATATCTAGAGACCTGATCAGCAGCCTGCAAAGAAACTCCATCCCAACCCAGACGCTCAAGGCCACAGTACCACAGAGGCTCGTGAAAATAGTAACTAGTTACCTTTTGAAAATAGTAAATAGAATCCTCTTAGCATCAAGTAAAAAAGCAATCACACGACGCTGGTGCCAACAGGACCCACCAACGAAAGATCAATGGATGGACATTATTGAGGAACTGTATGCTATGGAAAAACTAACATTCATACTTAGACTACAAGAGGATAAATTCTATAAAAAGTGGGAAAAGTGTAATCTCTTCTGTCTTCTCTCAGCCTAGCGATATTGCAATAGGATTTCACTGAATGTTCTTTTTTGTAAAATGAAAAATGCAGCCTTTTTTCTTTTACTTTTTGTCCTTTTCTTTTCTTTTTTTTCTTTCCGTATAGTCTTGTTTTTTTTTTTTTCTTGTCTGTTCTTCCTTCAATAAAAATTAAGTGAAAAAAAAAAGAAAATTGTAAATAGTAAATAAATAATATTACTCAAAACGTGAAAGTATTGTGTTACATTACTAGTTACTGGAAAAAAGTAATAATATTACTAAAGGTAATAATTAAGTTACTTTAGTTACGTTTTAACACTGGACGTTTCCACATTGAGTAAATGGTGCATTTATATAGCGCTTTTATCCAAAGCGCTTGCATAGATTGTGCATTACATTCACCCATTCATACACCGATTGCGGAGGAAACCTTGCAAGGCAAGGCATCAACCTAACTGACTCTGGGGGAGCCTGGGATCGAACTGGGAACCTTGCAATCTGTGGCATAACCATATCCGCCTTCACAAATGTGATGAGGTCATCACATTTGCCCATTGGAAGTTGCTGCACTCTGACCGTCATCTACCCTAAGCCATCCCAAACTATCGTAATGAGCAGGGGTAAGGTGAGTTGTAAGAAGGCCAAGCAGTAGTCTGATCAGTTTGTTTTGTGATATCTGGAGATCTGTTTTTAGGGCGGTACCATGAGGTGCAACGTCCACCGGGTAATTGCATGCCCGGTGGAAATGAGGCATCAGACTGCGTTAAAGCATTTACATTTCCCAACTCGGTGGATGTACAGGAAGGGATGGACAAACTTTGGCATGATGGTCATTAGATATGCTATAGAAAGCACAAAGTTGTAATGGTTAACGCTGAAATAATCTTTGAGCGGTAGAGTAATAAAATGTGGAAGATAGCTTACTAGCATTGCTATCAGGATGATCAGAATAATCTGAAAAGCCCTGCTCTTCATGTCTTTCCCCTCCCTACTGTCCCTCTGACCGTCTCCTGGTCCAGGCCGTTTCAGAGCTCTGAGGACCATGACACAGCAGAAAGACATCACAGAAATGAGCACAATGTAAAAACACAGCAAGACGTAATAGTGCAATGAATATTGACGGCCAGCTAGAGGGGAATATCCGATGCAGAATGCAAGCACTATCGGCCAGACAACGCAGGAACAGACCACCTTGTACCGAAGAGGTTTGTACCTGACAAACACAACAGGGTGGACCACCGCTATGTAACGCTCCACACAGATACAACACTGGAAGGACGGGACGGCGAAGTACACTAAACCGGAAAACAAGAAGAAAAAGGTGTGACACAGATTGTTGCACGTGTAGATCCAAGCAAAGTAAAGGACAGAGGCCAGCGAGAAGACGATCTCGGATACAGTCAGGTTGAGAGAAAAGAACTCGGAGGCTAACGTCCCACAAGCTCCGCTCAGAATCAGCCACAGGACGTAGCTGTGGATGGGGAAACCCAGGATGAGGTTGATGGCGTTGATAGCCGTCAGCACCGACTGGGATGGATATGCGTAGTCCCCTGAGGAGGACACGGAGATGGAACAGTTGTAGCTGCTTTTCAGAGTCATCACCGCCTGTCTCCTGTGACCTATAACCCGTGCAGAAGAGGCAGTGTGTGACAGTAGTTCTCACCCAGTTGTTGTGCATTAGGCCATGGACCCCCGTAACCCCGGAGAGTGTACAAATGGAACCATATGTTGAGATGAAAACATAGCATTGAAATATTATATCAAATATTACTTGGCAAACATCTTCACAACGAATCCTCTCGTGAATATTGCTAATATTTGAATAATTCTCACCTTTGCGCTTGGAAAGTGTTTGAGTAGAGTAGCCTACAGCTTCAGTCCCTTGTGTGCGTTGAAATCCCTGCATTGAAGTCCAGAGCGTCACCTCTATGAACAACTGTTTTTTTCCAGATGGTGCCGCTTACTCAAACATTTAGCCTTCTCATCTTTCCCTTAAATACCTTCACTTGTTTTTCTTTCGCACACCTGCACAGAGCAGCATTTCCATAATTGTATAAATGTTCCCATTGTGCAGTGTACACTTTGCCTACTCTGCGCGGTGTGTTGTTTTAACAACTTGTAACAACTGTACAACACACTGATGGGAGATCCCATAGAAATAGCTTCATGTAGTATCACATATCTGCCCAGAACCTTAAACCCTGGAATCAAGAAAGCTATCACAGTATCACAGTGGTAGACACCATAACATTCTTTGGGTCATCTTCCTTGTTATTCGCCACCTGCCACAAAGGTGGACATGATTCATGGCCTGAAACGTAGAACGACTGGTCACAATGATCAGTTTCTTCTTGTTCTTGATCACCATGAGTGGACCACAATGGAAACATTCCGTTTTTGGTGATTTGATCCATGTGGGCATTTTTATTGGTGTTATTGATGCCGATAACATTCTTCTATTCTATTCTATCGGAAGCACAAATCCCTTTCAGTTCATGTCAATTATCTTTAAATTTCTATTTTCTCCATTGTGTAGCCTACTTCCTTACCCTTCCCTTGCTTGCATTTTGCATACACACCTGAGCCAAACCATTCATGCCATGTTTGTGATGGAGAATTGCAAACATGCAAAAGGGGGAATTGAAATGGATTTGTTTAGCATGGTGTGATATGGTAAGTGTACTGTCTGACCTCTTCATACTCTCTGAACTAGGAATTATTGAATTTAAATTTATGAAATAGAATGGGAGCAATTGTGAAATAGTTTAATGCATGGCATAGTGCTACTTGGGCTACATGTTGACCTTTACGCAAATACGCAATGTTAAACTTTGGTAAAAAAAACAATTCTTCATGAAGGGAGGGGGGGGGGGGTTCTATATAAATTCCAGTATTAAGTTGTTTCAGTATTTGCTCTGATGAAGACATAAGTTGAAACGGGCAATGTGGCTGCTTTCGAACTACATTTTATGTAAATTTGGATAGACCGCTAAAAAACTTTTAGACAATTTTCAACCCATTTTTAGACAGCCATTAGACGTCTATTAGACAAAAGAATGCTCAATTGGATGTGATAGACTCGTCATACTTCCTTGTGGAGATATGCGCTCCACTCAGCACGTGAAGTGAGCGGTGCCTTTGGGGGTCTTTCGGTCCCAAATGCGCATGAATGTTTGTCAATTTGTTCTTCCTCTTGCGAAGGACTCACAAAGCGACAAACCAATGTGTTACATTTCATTTGTAAGGAAATGTTTTTCGAGTTTTGCATTGCGGTTTCGTGTTTCATCAGATCACCTACAGTTAACTTGTCTTAGCTTTGGAACTGTTTTGGCCTGAAAGTGTATAAATGTGTAAGAACTTCTGCGCAAATTGGCGTTGTTATGCAGTTTGTGTTTGGTATGCAATGTCAGACCATAGATCAGCCTATATAATGGTATTTCAGACATCAACACACATATGAGAGCACCAACTGAAATAAACCTAATGAAAATAGACATTTAGGCAAGATGGCTACAGAACCAAATGCTACTGTAGTCCCTACGATATTCAACAGACTAAGATCTATTCCAGCAAACAAGGAATGCTTTGAATGTCACGCCAAGAATCCCAGTTGGGTCAGTATTCCATATGGAGTGTTCTTGTGCATTGACTGCTCTGGGATTCACCGTTCGCTTGGAGTGCACATCAGTTTTGTCAGATCCACTGGGTTAGACTCCAACTGGACTTGGTTCCAGCTTAGATGCATGCAAGTTGGAGGCAATGCCAATGCAACTGCCTTCTTTCGCCAACATGACTGCACAACAAATGACACCAAAGCCAAATATAATAGCCGTGCAGCCCAGATGTATCGGGAAAGGATTAGTCAGAAAGCCATTGACGCTTTGTCTAAATATGGCACAGAACTATGGATCAACTCATCTGTTGGTAATGCTCCAAATGCAGCCACAGCCTCTGAGAAGAAAGAGGAAGAAGACTTCTTTGCCGAGCACTCACAGCCTAATGATTGGAACATGGCACCTACCACCGTATCAGAGCATAATGGTCAAACCTTTGTCTCTCCACCCCTGCTGGCAGAGGCAACAACCACACACCATTATACCACAAACCCTCAATCAGAGGAATCACCCAGCATTGATGGACTGAGCACACCATTTAAAGCCACCATCGATGTGAAACCCTACATTACTATTGGCAAGAAGCCCATGGTTGCTAAAAAAGGTCTTGGTGCAAAGAAGGGTCTGGGTGCCCAGAAGGTATGCAGCAAGAGCTTCACCGAGGTGGAGAAACAAGCTCAGGCAGCTGAGAAGCTTCGAGAAGAGCCTGTCGCCGAAGCTAAGGAACAGGCAGAGGAATCCATTGTGCCTTCCATGCGTTTGGCCTACAAAGAGCTGGAGATTGACAGGAAGATGCAGGAGAGGAAGATCAAGAGCATGGGAGGACAGAAGAGAGAGCAGGCTGAGAGGCTGGGCATAGGGTTCGGCAACAGGAGTGCCGTGTCTCACTCTGTGATGTCGGAAGTACGGGTGATTGAACAAGAGACTCCTATTGGTGCCAAATCCTCGTCTCGCTCCAAACTGAGCATGTTTGAGCCTACAAATACCCCTGGTCCAACTAATTATCATCCTAAGGACAACCCATTTGCAGTGAAGCGAGACAGTTTTGAATCTCAGTGGGACTCGGAGGGCGGTACTGCCTCCTTCGTGTCCTCCTGGCCCCTGGAGAAAGAGGATCCCAAAGAGCAGATCACCAAATTTAGTACACAGCCAATCGGATACAGGCTTCCCACCAGAAAGAAAGATGAGGTATCAGCGACTGTGGCCGAGTCGAGCGATGCTAGGCAGAAGTTCGCCAACGCAAAGTCCATCTCCTCCGACATGTTCTTTGGCCGGGATAGCAGCGCTGACTATGATGTAAAGGCACGACTGGAGGCCATGTCCAGCAGTACTTCAATCAGCTCTTCTGACTTGTTTGATACTGGCAGTCACCAGACCTCAGAGCCATCGGGCTTCGACAGAATGCTCCCATCCCCCAAAGATGTTGCAGATTTCAAACACGGAGTAAAGACTTTAGCTGGCAAGATGGCTGTGCTGGCCAACGGCATCATAAATACCATCCAGGATCACTATAGTTCCTAACTTCCTAATGATGAGGGTTAGGTTTAGGGTTAGACCTCCAGGTAAAATCAAATATTACAATATGTTATACAAAATACCTCCTTATCGATATTGTGGCTATAATATGGGATACATTACTGACTATATCAATATTCAAAACCACATTGTGCTATTTTCACAATTTTTGATGCTAGAATATACATATATCCATGTATGGACATCCAAGGACAGACAGATACAGAGATCTCATATTTGATGGTTGGGACCTGGGAACCTGCAGCACTTACAGTACATTTCGTTTGACTTGGTTCCAGTTCCACCCATGGATATTGTGAGAATAGTCTAACTATTGTGAGCTTGTAGATAGATCGGCTATTTTCACAATGTTTGCCTCTTAACATAATAACGTAATATTTGCCAATTTGGCATGAAGAATAAGGCATTCTACATACGCAAGCTTTTGTCAAGTGTAAGTGAGCCTCTGAGCAGACTTGAGAAAGAATCGACCTCCCGCAAAACTGACAGAAAAACATTAATGAATCAAACTACTAACAAAACGAAGTGCGTAAATTCCTTTACAGTCAAATATGTGTAATAGGCGTAAACACTCTTAAGTGAATCAGGCCCTTTAAAATATTGTAACTTTAGAAATGTGCAGATACCCTGTATACACTTCTACTGTATGTTGGTTTGTCTACTGTTGAACGAGGAAACAATTTTGCACATTAGGCTAATCATCTGGGGACCCCCCAAAATCATTTGGGGACCCCCCTGCTGGTCACAGCTCCCAGTTTGGGAACCACTGCTTAACAGTAGTGCAGTGGGCCAGGGAAGTCGTTGTTTCTGCAGTACAACCTGCTCCTTTCCAGGCCCCAGTAGATTGCTATCTGCTGGACCTTTTTGATCCTTCCTTTAATATCATTCATTAGGCCTACTATTAGTTTTTTCTCTTACCCATACCTGTACGTGCTTTAATGCCTTTTCTTAAAGGAGTAGTTCACCCAAAACATGACTTATATTTTCTATCAAGTTCACACCCCATGAAGCCTTGAATTCATGGATTATTTTTGTTTTGTCCCATTCCTAAGCCAATAACCTGATGACCAGCAGAGTGTCTTACTGGGCAGCCATCCGGTCATGGACAGCTTGGACAAACGGTAAGGTTGAGGTCCAAATTGGACCCACTTGGTTCCCGCTGGCCACTTCCCATGTGGATCCTGAGATGCACATGAATACAATTGTACATTGTGGCTCTGAAAGAGCTAGTCTTCAGATTATTTATTAAAGGAGACATTGCTCATTGCTAGCTGGTATCTGGGGTGAAACCTGCTGCCGTTCTGTTGTGAGTATATGAATGGCTAGCATAGCACTTACCGGGTGTGTTCTGTGTGCGCCCAGCCCCATGTAAAACTTCATGTTAATGTGTGGCCTCACTGGCCTGGCAGCACATTTTCAGCATGAACGCATGAGATCTTTGTACAGACAGCCACTACATCTGTGGATGTTCTGTCAGATATTTGCCTGTTCCTCACAGCAAACGTTCCACCATGGCAAACAACATACAAAACACATTTCCCTTAACTTAATGAGAGGGCAAAATATGTTGCGCTGGCTGGACAGTGACTGCAGGCTATCGGGCTGCAGTGGCAGTACTGTGGGAGACACCACGCGCTATGTTGGTTTCTCTCCATGTGCTTATCTATGCCATACAGTTGTGCTGTTTCAACATTTCTTACAGTCTGATTTCAATCTGGTCCAAAAATGGCTTCAAGGGCAACAAGCTTTTATTGAATAAAAATAAGTCCTGCAGCATGCTGTTCGGCCACTCACGTAGTAGTGCAAGCTCCTCTGATCTATTGATTTAAGTTTGATGATGGTTCTCGTCTGGAGAAAGTAGACTCATTTAAATACCTTGGTATCATGCTTGATCCTGAACTTTCCTTTAAATCTCATATCGATATTACCATAAAAAAACATACGGCGGTTTGTGCTCACTAATATAACCTTCGATCAATTGTTTCTTATTTGAAGTGAAAAAAGAATAATTAACCAAGTAATACTTCCCATTGTAGATTATGCCGACATTGTCTATCAGAACACTACAGAAACCATTCTCAAACCTCTCTGTATTAAATGCACTCTTACATAACTCCCTATGCAGATTTATGCTGAAGTGTCCAACTGTCCATACAGAACCATTCCTTATCAGTTCACTTGACTGGCTGCAGCCTAAGGCAAAAAGACAATTTCACTGGTACCAATTCCTCTTTAAATGCGTGCACCGTAACTGCCCTCCATACTTGAAATCACTAGTATTATATACATCCCATGCTCACTTAGACATACACAACATGACAACATCCCTACTTTACTATTCCCCAAATAATAATTTCTGAATCTGGACGCACGTCATTCCACTACAAAGCCCCGTTTGAGTGGAACTATCTTCCTCTTTCTCTCAGATATGTTACCTCTCCTCTCCTCCTCTCCTCCTCCTCTCCTCCTCCTCTTTCTCTCAGATATGTTACCTCTCCTCTCCTCCTCCTCTTTCTCTCAGATATGTTACCTCTCCTCTCCTCCTCCTCCTCTCCTCCTCCTCTTTCTCTCAGATATGTTACCTCTCCTCTCCTCCTCCTCCTCTCCTCCTCCTCTTTCTCTCAGATATGTTACCTCTCCTCTCCTGGCCGCTTCAGGACCTTGTATTCACACCTCACACCGTTTATTTCTGACCTCTATACAAGTCATGTCCAAAAAGAGTTGGGGGGATGGGGGAGTGGGTGGGAGAGGATGAGCAAGCTAACTATATCTGTACATGTTTGTATTGTCTATTGTGTACTGTACTGTCTATTCACTGTACTGTATGTAATGATTTCCCTGTGTGTACTAGGACCCCCTCTAAAATGAGATGCTGCATCTCAAGGAGAGATCCTTTCAATAAAGTTCTGACCAAATTCTGACAAATTCTCCTAGCAGATATGGGGGCTGTACTAACATCCCGAGCTGAGCACGCCCTACTGTCAGTTGATAAAGAGCAGTGTTGCATTGCCCATTGCACGCAGTACTCCGGCGTCCACAAATTATTTTTCAGGAGAACGTGCACGGCTGCACGCACGTCACACATGCATCGATTAAAAACAACCCTTGAGTTCACATCTCAACAAAGTTTACGAAAGCTGCCGCAGTGCAGAGTGTCACACCATCGTGAATTAACATATAGGAATGAGCCTGCTTGCATATCAATGGCCCATTGTTGTACCTGCTAAATCTGTAGGCGTACCACCAATAAAATCACCAAAGCAACATTGATTAAGAGAAAGACTGATGGGCGCAGCTATCAGTGAACAGAAACTGTCCACACTCACAAAGTGAATCTTTTTTACCACAGCAGCAGCAGCAATCATTCATGACACAAAGACAAGTTTCGGCTACTCAGGCCTTCATCAGTATTTGGTGCTGATGAAGGCCTGAGTAGTGAGTACTAGTAGTACTAGTAGTACTAGTAGTAGTGAGTACTAGTGACTAGTGTCATGACTGCTGCGTTAAATAAATCAGCTGACTGAATAGGTTGGTACAACCACAATGGTCTCATGGTCTTTGCCACTATCGTCAGGTTTGTATAATGTAGTGCTAAATGCAATCTAAAGTAAATTAGTAAATTCATTATTTTTTACTGTCTTTATCACTTGTGGCCATCCCAGGGGTCGAGAGTTTTTGATTGATTGAATATTTCATCAACAGTTTAAAAAAATAGTACAGTGGTACAATGTATAGGCTACACTGATGCTGTAAGGATAACAAAAAGTTCCATTGTGGTCCTTTGTATTCAATTCATCAAGCCTTTTAAAGGGGACCACTACGAAGACCACACAACACTAGTCTCTCGAGACAGACTGTTGACTCAAATTCAAAGGAAAAGAGGGCGCTGTTTTTCCTTTATTTGCTGATGGTTTCTCAGATTGCTACAACACCAACATCAGAGTCAAGCTCAACTATAATTGAAAGCCAAGGAGAGGGAGTCAATAAAGATTTTAAAACCTAATCAGATCCTTAAGGCAGGTATGGTTGCTGCAAAACATATTCCCCTGCCCACTTTGACAGGCTGGAATGGCTTAGGGTCGACGACACAGCATCTTGCAATGGGTGTGGTCCACAAGATTCGATACACCACCAAGATACCCATGTACCTGTCTAAATACTTCCTTAATGTAAACGAAGTCCACACCCACAACACCAGAGGGAGTGCAACAAACCATGTACAACCCAGATTCGGCACAAACAAGGGACTAAATTATTTTCGCTCCTATGCCACCAAAATGTTGAACGCCCTACCAACAGTCATTAAGACATGTGAATCCCTTGACTCCTTCAAAACGGCTCTCAAAGGGCACCTACGGACAGTCTTTGTATTGAGTTTGTGCTTGAAATGTACTGTAATTCTGCAAACTGTTAATAAATATTTCAATCAAACATATACTGATACCCTGGAAGACTCCAACGTCTCCATGTTTCAAGAGTTGCTCTCCATTGCTAAGCTTGAACAAATCCGTCATGAGTCCGGACAGAATACACAAGCTAAGTTCCAAAAAATGGGGATGCCATTTCTTGCCGTGTTTGTCAATAGTTGAGTATTATGCTCTGTATATCTGGCTGCTATGGTGCAACCATGCGTGTGTGTGTGTGTGTGTGTGTGTGTGTGTGTGTGTGTGTGTGTGTGTGTGTGTGTGTGTGTGTGTGTGTGTGTGTGTGTCTTGTATGTAGTGTTAAGCTTACTTACTTTCATTTGATGTCTTGTATTGTTGTGTTGTGTCATGTTACTCTTGTATTTGACAAAAACTCTAAATAAAGTTATGTAAAATAAAAATAAATAAAACCTCAGCAGATTGAATCTAGAGCGAGCTATTCCATAAACAAACCTGAAAAGTTTTGTTTATTTGCCTAGTTCTAAATACATCCAGCAACAAACCGATCAGCCGATCTCGTAGTTACTACTACGACTACTATTATGTAGTTAGGGTGTGACAGTGCAGGAGCTCAGCTAGAGCATAAAGAGTCTAGACAGACACGCTCTAAACTAAACTAAACGTCCTTCAAAAACAAAGATTAACTATTTAAGGACGGTCCAAATCCAGTGTGACAACTGATAGAGATCTCAGCTCCTTTGTGTCCCGACGTTGTGGTTGAGCCACTGCAGCACCATGCTCAAAACCAATGAGAATGAGTCATTGGATACTATTCATTTAAGGAAGTGCTTTCTTGGGTTTAAATCCTCTTAACAGACCTTGCATTGAACTGTACTCTCCTGTGGCAAGCGTGGTTGTCTTTGCAAACTGATAATAAAGTATTCCATCAAGCAATCAAATTGGAACATACTTACAGCAGTGTTGCTCAAATGGGGGTACTTTGCTCACCCCAAGGCATACATGGAGGTAGGCTACTAGGGGTGACTGAAAGAAAGTGGAAAATGCATTTTATGTCACCGTAATATTAAAGATTGACAAGCTTTGTATGAACCTTTGTTTTCACTCAGAGTGGCTGACATAAAACACTAGTGGCTGACATAATTGTGACCCAAAAAAAAGACTGTAGCACTGACTTAAATGACAGGACTTGAACAGTTTCAGTCAGAGGAAAGAATGGCTGCATTGCTAATGAGATAGGACTAAGAAACAATACATGGAATAGGGCCTACACATTAAGTGGAGAAAATGGGAGTGGCACACACACACACACACACACACACACACACACACACACACACACCGAGAGAGGGAGAGAGAGAGAGAGAGAGAGAGAGAGAGAGAGAGAGTGGAATGTGGGGCAGGTGTGTGTCAATGCATCTCAATTCCACTGAAGCTGAGGCTAAAATAATCAATTGAATGCCGTGTCTGTCTACTGAACAGAAATGCTTCTTCCTCCTCATGTCCGGCCATCTTCAGATCTTCTCTATCACATCTTGACCTGTTGGGAGAAAAGTTTAAAAAGTAAGTGGACATACACAGAGGAAGAGAGAGAGATAGAGAGAGAGAATTGCAATGGGTGGTAGAGAGGGGCAGAGTATGTATTGTGCAACAGAGAGAGGGGAGAGAGAAAGAGAGAGAGAATGCATACCAGAGCAACTGCACCTGTAGAGCCGGTTGGATTGGTTAAGCTAGTAGTGGAGAGGCGGGTCACCTGTAGTTGAGAGGCTGTCGTTACAAGACAGAGAGGAAGAGGTGAATTCACTGTTAAAAATAGATTGGGGAAGAAATTCAGTTGGAAGAAAGTGGGAGACAAGGCCTACTGTAGTTACAAAAAGAGGGACAGCGAGAGAGAGAGAGAGATCATCTTTGAGATCATCGTCAACTTTTGGAAGTATTGTATACTCATCACTCACTCTGGAATCTCAGCGGGACGCCTCGCCTGGCACTGCAGGTATGAAACCTTACCACTGGAAACCACTGATTTCTACACGGTAACATCCTTTTTGTCCATTTAACTCAGAGACTGTCGTATAACTCTGAACCGTCTCAGAGTTATAGAGACACGAGGGTCCACTTGGTTCCTTATGGAGCCATGACGGTTACATTTGTACAGTGTCACAGACACAAGGGTCAATTTCGTACATTCTCTGAGCTACACATGGATAAATAAACACATAAAAAGATTATTTTTGAGTGGTGCTAACCGTTCCAATGAGTGGCTTTGCTTGTATGTCTGTCCAGTGTCCAGATTGCAGATTGTTTGTGAATGTGTTTGCAGACACCAACATTTACATCATTATTCATCATGATGAAGGGCACCAAGATTCAAGATTGCTTTATTTGTCGTTTTGTCCAACTGCAGCTTCGGAAAAAAACTAAAGTATGATTCTCATAGTTAAAAGACAGCACAGACTCGTACAAGAATAAATATATCAATTGCAAAACAACACTCAAACAACAACAAAACTACAGGAACTCATAAAAAAGCATAGCCAGATAAATAAAATAAAAACATTGTTTTGTCAAAACATTTGTTTTGTCATCACTCCTCTAACATAGGAATGCCTCCACGAGTTCATGTCCATCTACCAGGGAGACTAGAGTTCAAAAGTCTGATCGCCTGGGGAAAGAAACTGCTCTGCATCCTTTCCATCCTGGCACTGATGCTCCTGTACCGTTTCCCAGAGGGGATAAGGGAGATCAGGCTGTGAGAGGGGTGGGTGGTAGTCGCTCTCCTCATGCATCTCTGCTGGTATATGTCTGCCAGGGAGGGCAGGCTGTGAGAGGGGTGGGTGGTAGTCGCTCTCCTCATGCATCTCTGCTGGTATATGTCTGCCAGGGAGGGCAGGCTGTGAGAGGGGTGGGTGGTAGTCGCTCTCCTCATGCATCTCTGCTGGTATACTGTCTGCCAGGGAGGGCAGGTTGTGAGAGGGGTGGGTGGTAGTCGCTCTCCTCATGCATCTCTGCTGGTATACTGTCTGCCAGGGAGGGCAGGTTGTGAGAGGGGTGGGTGGTAGTCGCTCTCCTCATGCATCTCTGCTGGTATACTGTCTGCCAGGGAGGGCAGGCTGTGAGAGGGGTGGGTGGTAGTCGCTCTCCTCATGCATCTCTGCTGGTATATGTCTGCCAGGGAGGGCAGGCTGTGAGAGGGGTGGGTGGTAGTCGCTCTCCTCATGCATCTCTGCTGGTATAATGTCTGCCAGGGAGGGCAGGCTGTGAGAGGGGTGGGTGGTAGTCGCTCTCCTCATGCATCGATCTCTCTGCCAGGGAGGGCAGGTTGTGAGAGGGGTGGGTGGAAGTCGCTCTCCTCATGCATCTCTGCTGGTATATGTCTGCCAGGGAGGGCAGCGAAGTACCAATGATCTTGCTGGCTGTTCAACCGTCCTGTCCAGCTGTTTTCTCTCCTCAACTGTGCTGTTGCCATACCAGGAGGTGAAGCAGTAGGTAAGAATGCTCTCAATGGTGCCTCTATAAAATATGGTCAGGGCTGGGACAGGCAGGTCGACTCTCTTCAGCTGAGAGGGGGTAGAGACACTGCAGGGCCTGGTGTTGCTGTTGGGGGCCAGGTTGTCCGTCAGCAGTACTCCCAAGAATGTTGTGCTTGTTACCCTCTCTATGGCTGAGCCATCGATGGTCATAGGATGCTGTTGTTTGTGGCCATCCACACCACCACTCACTTCACACAAGTGTGATCTTTCCGTGTAGTCACGGTGAGATAGCATGTCTCGAAGTGGTCAATATTGCTCAATATTTGTTCAATGTTAATAGCCCGAGAAGCACCGTTGCCACTTATCACTTAATTTGCTATCAAGCAAAACAAACAAAACGTGGCCACTTAGTGTCATTATCAATCTTTGGTAGCATTTACTTAATTGAAATTAGATTTAAGTCTTATCCTGTATTTGGACTACATCATACTGTACCTATCATAGGAGCCACATGCCTGCATGCACCTGATATGGTAACAATTTACTAAGAGCTTTTGAGTAAATAAGGAGTCAGAGAACCATTACATACCATAGGCCTCCACTTGAGAAACATAATCAGAAAAGGTCAAGTTGCAACACATTTTCAGTGTAAATTAGGGTTAATGGGACAGACCTCATTGCTGAAGTAATATTAACAAAGTAATACATTTAATTTGCTTTTATTAATGAATTACTTTATTTAATTGAATTACTCTTTGACCTATACACAGGTTTAATGTTTGTCTTTGTTATAATGTGCCTCATTACGTCATATTGTCTCTTTATTGTTAGTGGCGTTTAATGTTTGTGTTGGCACCGTTTGTTTATCACCAATCAACATGAGTTAGACTTTAATATATTAGCGCCCCTCACTTCACACAGGTGTGATTTCTTTCCAGAGGGACCTCCTATGCCCAGCTTTGTGTGTTTGTATGTACCCCCTAGGGATGATTTGATTGGCTGAGCACCACGGAATTGAGGATAAAGAGTGAGGACAGAAAAGTGAGAACAATTGTGATTGGCCGGTATGTGATGATGTATGATGATAAGAGCGCCCCTCAAGTCACACGACGTGTGTGTGTGTGTGTGTGTGTGTGTGTGTGTGTGTGTGTGTGTGTGTGTGTGTGTGTGTGTGTGTGTGTGTGTGTGTGTGTGTGTATATGTATGTGTATATAATATATATATATATATATATATAGGCCTATATATAATTAATTTGTTTTTTAAGTTCAGGCCTATATATAATTAATTTGTTTTTTAAGTTCCTATCATTGTCTATTCAAAGCTTATCATTCCCCCTACACACCAACCTGTTTTTGTAATTTGCACTGCTTTACTGACTGTAGTGTGTCACACTGGTGCATGTGTAACAACCAGGAATCAAAACAGGGCCTCCCATGTGGGAAGGGACGCTACCGCCTCCGTAGTTCCACCGTGTGAAGTTATGTCACACAGTAATGGAATTATACAGTCATGACACCTGTACTGTTTGAGTGTCTATTGCATTATGTAACCGTCTTAAACCCTACTTGTTTAAGTTGTTTGGTTTGACTGGTGTAACCCAGGGCTCTACACCAAATGTCTTTAGCTGAAAATAGCTGATCTACTACAGAGACACAAATAATAGTATGGGGAAATTGCAGACCTACATTCTTTACTAACATGTATGTGCTGTCCAAAATGTTAAATATGTTAAATACGTTATTCAACAAAGAGACAGACATGGGCAGAAGCAAACCATCCAGATGATTTTGGCAGGGCACTGTTATGATTACATTCAACAAAATAATTCTAATATTATTATGATATTATTATACACACAAGACATTTGCTGTTGACGGGACGAGTGGTTTGTGACAGACAGACAGACAGATTGTGTGATTGATTTAAAGTCTAGTCAAAACTAAACCCAAATGCCTCACAAGGAAACGTGAGGATGTCAGGATGTGTCATGATTGAATTGTGACCTTTATCTAACAGGATGACATGCAGATTTTCCGTATTTCCGCATTCCATATTTAGCTCACATTTGTGTGTTAAACAGTCCTCATGGTCAGTGATGGAGTCTAACTGTTCTGCAGTCAAGCCTGAATTTCCTGATGTTGTGAAATGGTGTGTGTGTGCAGCATGGTAGAGGGGTGCACCATGCACGCTGCACTTACTGTACACAGTGGCAGTTCTACTGTACTTACAGGTGCACAATGTACAAAGATACATTACTTCAGTCACATTCCTTTATGTAAAGGGTTGCATTTAGAGAGAATGACAGAAAGAGAGAATGAGAGAGAGAAAGTGTCGTGAGTGGCGAACCAGTGACGCCCTAATGTGGCCCCTAAGATCTCCATGGGTTAAATCTGTATGCATTCATTACATTATTGGAGTCGCTGTATATTGTGTTTCTCCTATAGCAGCAGTAATGAACTGAAGTAACCCAGAATTGAACTGGAGAAACGCTTTACGCGTTCACGCTGTTGACCTTGGCTAGAAATGAACTGAATGAACCCTTTACGCGTTCACGCTGGACAGATACGTGTCCACGGACGTGATCGCTCGTGCCCCTTGCTATAAGCACGCCTGGATGGGGTCGTAATTCTAAACATGATGCTTTTGAAAACCGAGGTGTTAAAAGTATGAATCTGCCTTTGTTCAGCCAGAAGACTTTTGCTTGCGCGCCTCTAAACTTTATCTCATACTCAACCAGATAACCAGAATAGGGAGTTGTGCTTGTTAATTTTTGCAGGCTGACCGAGGACTCTGTTCTGAGTCCTCTGCTTCCGATCTTTTCACTATTTTGTTTGTGTTTTTCCTGTCACTCCGTGGGGTAAGTTTAGTTTGATTTAACAACTTAATTCTTAGCGACAGCCTGCCAGTGTAAAAAAGCCACTTTCCCAGAGTGGGGAGGAAGACGGCAAGGTATGGGGATCCGGGCGCGCCCCGATCCGCAAGGTATGGGGATCCGGGCGCGCCCCGATCCGCAAGGTATGGGGATCCGGGCGCGCCCCGATCCGCAAGTACAGGAATGGTTCTTTTTGATGATAATGATAGCAGCCCGCCTCCGACCTCCCTCAATCCTTCCACGGACGGAGAAAGGGAGGACAGGCTGGAGAGACTCGCATACAGTGCCGGTCCAAGGAGGTCATATAGTGGCTATATTTCAACATCTTAGTGGAGCCGGTTGAAGTACATTGGCCACGCATGTATACTGTATTCTAACATTTAACCCCTTGTGTGGAAAAGTGGAAAAGCAGCTATAAATCTCTGCCTCATAAAAGCCATAGATTAAAAGTTGCGAGTGTGTTTATATATCTTCCCCTGTCTGTATCCCTCAATCCCCGACACCTCATACGAAGTGAGCTCGGGACGAGCGGACATGTGGGAGGCATAGGGAGTCTCCCGTGCTGGCTTTGACTTTACGCACACTGCATAAACTTGTGCTTGTGAACGCGATACAGGATAGTTTTAAGGTTTTAATTAGGGTCGCTCCTGATAGCCTCGTACAAGCAGGCTATCAGCGGCGGGTAACTGAGAGTGTGTACTTAAAGGTGTTATAGCATAATATAAGTTATTAATGGCATATCTAATAAAACATAATATTGTGCTCACGTCACACAACAGCTCTGTAGGGGAGCTAGCGGCGTGTTTCCTCCTCCGCGTCATCAGTGCCCATACCCGAAGGCGGGGTTGGCGAAAGGGCCTTTCTGTGTGGAGTTTGCATGTTCTCCCCGTGTCCCCTAGGGTAGATACCCTCACAAAAAACATGCAGTAATCCTGGTCTCTAAACTGCCTCCCCCTGGCCAGCCGGGACGCCTGATGGAGGGGAAAGGAACTGGTTGGAATAACGTGTTCCTTCCACGCGCTACGTCCAACCAGGGAAACTCCCCCCTGTCAGGTGTAAAGGAGCAACTTGGACACTCAAGCATGAAGGAAGCATGAGTTAAGTCCGTTGCTCTCCCTAGGTTGGCAGAGGGTGTGTAGAGCCCAGGGTCACATCACAGGATGATTGACACAGGGGTGAAAAATGGGTTACAAAAATCGTGGGACAAAAAATATTAAAAAAGAAAAAGTAATGGGTTTATCTTTCGAAGAGGTGTTTTGAACACCTTGGCTACTAGTGATTTGTAGCACAGCTATTTTGAGACGAAGAGAAGACAGTGAAAGTCCTGGCATACTGGGCTACTATACTGCTTAGCAAACAAGAGTAGACCAGTGTTCAGGCGGAGAGGGTGATGAGGCAAGTGAGTTGATCAACTATTATTTGATGTGATTGTGCATAAAAACTAAAAAATATATTTTAAATTACTAACTCAAGACAGTGCTCAGTGTGAATGGCCCTTTAGGCTGCTCAACAGCGCCACTTGAAGGCTGCATGCTCAACAGCGCCACTTGAAGGCTGCATGCACAACAGCGCCACTTGAAGGCTGCATGCTCAACAGCGCCACTTGAAGGCTGCATGCTCAACAGCGCCACTTGAAGGCTGCATGCTCAACAGCGCCACTTGAAGGTTGGTCACCCAGTGGTTTTGCAGCTGTTGAGGCCGTGCTACAAACATACAAACATATACTGTACAGACATAGAGACATACACAAACATTGTCAAACATTGGAGCGGTTTGGCACCGCTCAAAAAGGTTGGTAGCAGGACGTTGACTCGCTGTCATGTTGTGAGCTTGTAGATCTGCTATTTTACTGCTTTCGCAGGACACTGACACACAACAAAGTATAGAAATAGGGCATGAATTTATGGAGAACGAAAAAAAATATATAAATGTAATGATAATGTTTCTTTCTTACAGCTCATTGGTAAAGTGGTGAGGTCATGGCCCTGTCGGCAGCCTTCCTGAGCGAGGACCAGTTCACCTGCTCCATCTGCCTGGACGTGTTCACCAACCCGGTGTCCACGCCGTGCGGACACAGCTTCTGCCTGGCCTGCATCTCCTCCTACTGGGACGGTATCAGCAGCACCAAGCCCTGCCTCTGTCCTCTCTGCAAGGAGGCCTACCGCAAGCGCCCCGACCTCCAGGTACGCACTGGCTGCTACTGGAAACATACAGCAATATAGAAATACTCCTATTACAAGCGAAATGCACTTAATGCACGGAACGTAAAAGTGCAAAAGTATTGGCATAAAAATGTACTTAAGTACCAAAAGAGCCTTTCTGTGTGGAGTTTGCATGTTCTCCCCGTGTCCCCTAGGGTAGGTACCCTCACAAAAACATGCAGTAATCCTGGTCTCTAAACTGCCTCCCCCTGGCCAGCCGGGGCGCCTGATGGAGGGGAAAGGAACTGGTTGGAATAACGTGTTCCTTCCACACGCTACGTCCAACCAGGGAAACTCCCCCCTGTCAGGTGTAAAGGAGCAACTTGGACACTCAAGCATGAAGGAAGCATGAGTTCAAGTCCGTTGCTCTCCCCAGGTTGGCGGAGGGTGTGTAGAGCCCAGGATCACATTAGATGATTGACACAGGGGTGAAAAATGGGTTACAAAATCGTGGGATAAAAAATATATATTAAAAAAAAGTACCAAAAGTACCATTATGCAGAATGTCCCATTTCAAGTTAAAAAGTATAACAATCTTCATTGTTTAACTGTTTTTTGTTGTTTATCACATTTATATGTCTTTTTTATTATGTATTGTATGTGGAACATTTACATTGCCTGTTATTTTTTTCATTTTATTTAACAGAACTACTCATCATTGTCGATAATATTCTGATGTCATACAAAAAATGCCTAATAAAAACAGTATTAAAAAAAAAATATATATATATATAACAATCTTTTGAAAATAGCAGATCTACCCAAGCTCACAATGCGTAATTGTGACGCATTGTGAGCATGTAGATATAAAATGGCCGAAATGTATATAGGGCTGAAGTGGTTAATGTATGTTTTGCAATAATAATCAGAATGTAAAAAATAGTAATAACTAAAGTTTCAAAATAAATGTAGTGAAAGTACAATATTTTCCTCTGAGATGTAATGGGATAGAAGTAAAAGTATTGGAAATTGGAAATACTCAAGTAAAGTAAAATACAGTACTTTTTCCTTAAATCTATATCCCACCCATTTCTTCACCCAGTGTCAATTATCTAATGTAATCCTGAGTGCTAAATCTCCTCTGCCAACCTGGGGGGGGGGGGGGGGGGCAGTGGACTGACCCCATGCTTCCTTCTATGTATGAGGAGTCCAAGCTCCTTCTTTTCACCTGACAGAGGAGTTTCAACATTTAATGCCAAATTGCCCTGGTTTTCACCACAATAATGTAAAAATAATGGCAAAATAATTGCCAAAAGTAGCGAAAATAGACGTTTTTTATAGATTAGCGTCCGGCTTGGGCTTTTTATTTATATCTTTTTATAATATGGTCGCCCCAACCAACCTCCAGGTCAACAGGACCCTGAAGGAGATCACGGAGCAGTTCAAACAGTTGGCCGACATGACAGCAGAAGGACTGGCCGTTGGAGGTGGAGGTGGAAGGGAGGCGGAGGAAGGTCACTCTAGCGCTCACCATCCACATCACCACTCCCTCAGGCCGGGGGGGATGCCGGGGGGGATGCCGGGGGGGATGGCAGGGGGCCTGCTTGCAGAGTTGATGACGCGCCTGCAGAGGCCTGCAGGCGACAGGACACCGCCTCCTCCAACCCTCTCCCGTCCTCAGTCCACACCCATCCAAACACAGACCCAGGTGGGAGATGTCCCACCCCCGTCTCCACGCGACCGGACAAACAGCTACAGCTACACGCACACGGACCTCCCTCCACCCTACTCAGAGTCACCAACTCCTCGCAGGTATTGAGATCTAACACCTAATTTATCATCAAAGAAAGAAAATTGACAATTGAATAGATTGCCAAGACCTCATTGCCAGTAATGGTAAACAAAAAGGTGGCTCCACTGGAATTTCCTGACAGTTTTGATGAGGGAGATAAGATAACACACCCACTGCAGCAACTGTGGTTATAGTAGCCGAGTTTCACTGTGTTAGTCAAGCCCAAACCACACCGGTATAGTAGGGACCCCTTCTGACAAAACCGTTTTATAAGGTCAACCACACCAATGCGACTTTAGCGAGGTTACAGATGCTGCACATGGTGACACTTCCCTCACCACATTTTAAAAGGGCAGGATACCCTATAGGGCTAGGCTGTTTGTTTTACGTTTTGGGAAAGATTCTAGGACAGTTTTATAACCGCTGTAGTCGCCATCTCTGCATCCATTGTGTTGAATGAATTAGAGTAGACGGACCCAGGACTCTTTGGAGATGATCTCCATTTATTCTGACAGAATGACACAAAATACATGGTCTCCTCTCCAGATTAGTTAGTGCATTCATTTAGTGCATCGACTCCTCTCTAAACAAGCAAGGGACAGAAACTGTTAAATAACTAGAAATGTTGCAGTCAAACAAACACTGTATAAGTAATTTGCAGCTCCAATTCTTATTTTGTTATACAGGGATAATAACAAAAGACACCCACCTCATTCCAATATGCAAATAAACAAGGAAGAGGTGGAGGTGTAGCAGGACATGTATACGGGGAACAGGAGGAGGGGACCACTAATGCACTGTAATGTACCATATTATACACATGGAGTCACTAATGCACTGTAATGTACCATATTATACACATGGAGTCACGTACAATCACTTATATTTGTATGTCGTTTTGTGTGATTATATAACATTATATTAATAAGATTATATTAACACTATTAACAAGATAACATGTAGTTAAATTAATACAGACACTTTTACATTGTACCTGTAGATCTCTGTAGTACCAGAGATGAAAGATAATATCAAATGGGGGTCTGTTGCTTAACCCATTCTGACCGGGCACCCATTTTGGTGTTGGCATCATGTTATGCTTTAGCTATTGAAATATAGTCGAAGAACGACTGACATTTTTAGAATCTGATCTCAGGTCAGAATGGGTTGATCAGACCAGTGTGTGTCCAGTGGAAAACTCGTATGAATCTGATCTCAGGTCAGAATGGGTTAATATGCATATCAAACTGTGTCCTTGAAATAAATAAATACAACATCTAATATACACAATACTATTGGCCACTATCCAAGGTACTCGTTGAGCGGCCCCTCTGACGCCTCCCTCCACCTCCCCCTGTGTCCCCTGCACCAGAGGGGACTGGAGTTCTTCTGTCGTACAGACCAGACGTGTGTGTGCAGCGTGTGTCTGGAGACAGCCGAGCACCGAGGGCACAGTGCTATCCCCGCCAAGAGAGAATGGCACATCAAGAAGGTACTGTATGTCAGGGGGGCAGAGATTTAGAGAGAATGGCACATCAAGAAGGTATGTCAGGGGGGCAGAGATTTAGAGAGAATGGCACATCAAGAAGGTATGTCTATCCCCGCCAAGAGAGAATGGCACATGTGTGTGTGTGTGCACGTGAGTGCGTGCATGTGTGCGCGCTTGCATGCACACTGTCATGCACGATTTGTGCTTTGCAGCCAGGCAGTCATCAATGTATGAAATTAACTTGTTAAGTTAATTTATATTCTGTAGCCTACATCATTTTCATGATGATGAATGTACTAAGGCTTGTAAGAGCCACAGTTGCGGGCATGTGTGCAAAGTGATTTAATGTCAAGCTTTAATGGGTAATTTAGCACCATAATGCAACAGCATAGTGCTTTTATGAACCTGGCTTGTCCACCATGCAAGGACGGAATAGAACAAGTTCTGCCACTGCTGTCTGGCAAAGGATTTTAAAGGGAAAATAGCATTGCTTGCATTCCATTCGATGCCGTAACACTGAGCAACCGTCTGTGTCTCTGAAACATAGCTAAAAGGTTTACGTGAATGTGACAATGCTAGTAACGTTGGCAGACGTGATATTGTCCAAAATAATGATCTCAACTTAAAAAACATGAATCAGGGAGTCCCGGGATCAATGAAATGCACCATGGGAATTGTAGGAATACAGAGAAAGGCCAGAACAGACAGAAATATGAATCTTCCCTGTTTATATGGGTTTGTATATGTGTATTGTTTCATCTTTTCCTGCAGTCCCAGTTAGGTATCACCGAGGTGGAGCTGAGGGATCTGATTTCAGAGCGAGAGGGCAAAGTGGAGGAGATACAGACTTCTCTGCAGCACATACAGGTAAACTGGGATCACCATCACCAACTATTGGAATGGCTCACCTGGTTTGTTAACTAAAACACTTTACTGAACCACCCGCCGTTTTCTGTTTGGACCCAGGCGTGTGCGGAGAGAGAGACGAATGGCAGTGTCCGTGTGTTTTCACAACTCGTCACCAGTGTGGAACGCTGCCAGTCTGAAGTGTTGGAGGTAAGCAGCTCATAAATAAATGCAAGAGTACAAGTTACATAGTAAGATACTTTTTTTTTTTATTGTCTCCGATAAACAAAACAAAAAAGTCGAGTCGAGTTAAAGATAAAGTTAAAGTTACGTTTTGGCCTATGCGGCCTTCATCAGGCTATCATACATAAAGATAGCCTGATGAAGGCCGCATAGGCCGAAATGTTGCCGTTTCCCTGAATAAAAGTAGGTCACTGCATTTGAAGACAGTGTGCGGATGTTTGTTCCTTTTTCATTTTTGGGCACTGTATCCTATCCTACGCACCTGTCGCCTGTAGGTGTGCAAAAGCCTTGCTTTATAAAGATACAATCCATAACATTCATGTCCTATCTAGGATTTGAATCCCAAAATGTGCGAGTGCCGACATGTATAGTGTTGAGCTCTGAACACAGGATATAACATTCTTAACCCATTCTGACCTGAGATCAGATTCATACGAGGTTTCCACTGGACACACACTGGTCTGATTAACCCATTCTGACCTGAGATCAGATTCTAGAAATGTCAGTTGCTCTTCGATTTTTCAAAAATAGCAGACCTACAAGCTCGTATCGCGCCACTCGGTGGCGCGATATGAGCTTGTAGATCTGCTATTTTTCAATAGCTAAAGCATAACATGATGCTGACACCAAAATGGGTGCCCGTTCAGAATGGGTTAATAGAAGAGGTAGAACAGGTAGACTGGACGCAGTGGACGCCTCCAACTTCCAATGGATGTAGTTATTAGTTAAAACCCACAGACAAACTTAACATTTCAAACTGGTGTCCAGATTTGGGGCAAGAAATTATAGGGACATTTCTCATTTTTATTTTCAAATGGTAAGGGAACAAAGACGTACAAGCTCAACTGTACTTTTGTTGCTTATCTTAATCTTATCTCAACATGTCACCATGCAATGTGTTGTGAGCTTGTAGATCAGCTATTTTCACTACTTTTGGTTGACCACACACACATATTATGACTGTGTATAAAATAGCACATTTATTTATGGGGGGTGGGGGGGGGGGTATATGAAGATACAAGGATTGCTCGACAGCGACCATGTGAAAACAAATGATATGAGTAATGTGTTTGATATGATAACAAACGATATGATAACAAACGATATGATATGAGTAATGTGTTTGTCACTGTCAGGTGATCGAGATGGCGAGGCGTTCGGCAGAGCACAGAGCACAGAGTCTGCTCAGAGAGCTGCAGAAGGAGCTGGATGACCTGAGGAAGAGGAGCACTGCACTGGGACAGCTCGCTCAGTCTGAAGACTACGTCCTCTTCCTCAAGGTAACCACGGTGACCATGCTTTTGTTCTTGCATGCTTACTGCAAATCGCTCTGGATTGAGAGCGTCTGCTAAATGCCTAAATTGTAAATTGTAAGCTATGACGAGTTCGGCTTCATTTCATCTCACCACCAGGCGAAAAGCCTGCTGAAGAACTGCTGTAGAAATTGCCCGTGGGGCAGATTCATGCTGTAATGCGGTATGTCCTTCCTAAGAAAGCCGTCTTCCCATTTAGGCCTGAGGCCGATTCTATGAATGCGGCTTGCCTTCTAAATCGGTATAGTTCTCACACTTTGAAGATCAGAAATAGCAGGTGTACAAGCTTGCAGCAGCGCGGCATTAAGTGACACACTGTGAGCTTAAGTATACAGTATCTGGCATTTTTTATTAGCCAACTATACAATCTAAAATGCCCCAGATGCGTTCCCAGGTTTAACAGGTAATTTTCTTTGGCTCTCCCCAATTTAGTCATTATGCCAATTGATTCCTCCCTACACACATGTATGTGTGTTGTCTGCACTGCTGTTGTATCCTACTGGCTGACCTGCCGGTGAGGAGCCCTCGCCAGGAGGACAGTCTGGGCAGGGTATTATAGGACAATAGCAACAATAGATGATTCTACGGTAACTAACTGGTGGTGGTGACTTTACGTTTTCTTCAAACTATCTCTTGTCTCCAATCGCTCCCTGCAGACTTTCCCTGCGCTCTCCAGCCGTCTGGTGACCAAGGATTGGTCGGACACCCATGTGATGTCAGAGCTGACCTCAGGAATGGTTCTCAGATCTGTTACGCAGATGATGGAGCGATTCCAGGAGGATCTGAGGAAACTGCCAGAGATCTGTAAGTCCACACACCTGAAGGGCAGCGAGACAGCCAATTTCCAAAGATTTTACACAGTTTTCAGAATTTTCTATGTTGCGAGCTTGTTTCTAAATCCTGACAGTTTTCTGAAAAACCTATGTTTCTATGTCAGTGGTTCTCAAACTATTTGATGTCAAGGAGCCCCAGAATTAGATGTAACCCCCATCTGAAAATATGTTGTTCCAGAGATCCCCCCAGAAGCAAAGATTTGAGTTAAAAACGTTCGCTCTATATTCAAAGATTTGTGCCACATTTTCACGATTTAATTTTTTTGCAGATCTACAAGCTATGAGCTTGTATATCTGCTTGTAGATCTGCTATTTGTGGCAAAAAAAACTCCATTGCAAGCATTAGATTTGCACGAAAAACAATCCTTGGCTTGGGCTATAAACAGCCATAGCCGTCATCACAAAAGTGCTGAGGTCAGCACATTTGGCCAAATACATTTGGCAAATATGGCCCTAATCTCCATCACTAGCAGTGGCTGGAGGTCTCCCTACTCTTCCAGTGAGGCATTTAGATCCTGTGATCAGGTAGGACACCTACTGGTTGACAAGTAGTACTGCCTCAAGGTCAAAATTAAATGTCTCCCATCAGTACTAAGCAGGCATTCTCCATACCAATGAGCATAGACCATATTATTCACACACACACACACACACACACACACACAGCAGCCATCTTGCCATTAAGTTAATGAAATGCCACCCCGTGGCCACCCAGCTTTTTCAATGCAAAATGCCAACATGGCTGCCATGTGGCTATTAGCTCAAAGGTCGGAGTTTTGGCACTCACAGGAGGGGAAATCCAGCTCAAAGTGCTTTACAGTGCAATAAACAAAAAAGAAAAGCAAAAGCATTATGACAACAATAACAATACCATGTCCTTCCTACGAACAGGTCGCAAGTCCCCATCGGAACAATCAGTAACCAGGTCCAATCCAAGTAAGTTCTCACTGACCAATAGATTTGATTGCCTAGTGTTTAATTTCACTTTCACTGGATGATTCAGAGAGTTGCTGTTTCCATTAGGCAATGTGTATCTGTGTTGCACCCTCTGTTTCCACCCATGTTTATTGTTTTACTCTTAATATGTTATATTTGTCTACTGAGTGTATAGGACTTTCGTTCAACGCTGTTGTCTTATGTGCTCTATGAATAAAGCGGATTGGAATGGATTGAATTTAGTAATCTTTAACTTCACCCTTTTCCATCTTTCTCTCTCCTCTGCAGAGGTCAGGAGGGTTCAAGACTATGCAGGTAAACGTTCAATTCAGTTCTAAACTAAATTGTTATATTATGATATTATCAAACATAAATATCAAACATATCAGACCCAAAATGTAATACATGTATTCAATCCAGTCGTATATACTGTACCAGAACCACAGATAAAATATTCCCAGCATTTGCCATAAACGATGAACATGATATCAATAGAAATGCTACAACAACTAATAGAATACGCACATCACTTGGTTGAGGTGTGGAATGAATGTTGGATTGCATTTGTTTATGGAGTTCCATGTGCGTTTGTGACATTCAGTCATTGTCTCAGTTATCTGCCGATGATCAATTTAACTATGAAATCTCTCTCTCTCTCTCTCTCTCTCTCTCAGCTGACATCACTTTAGACCCCAACACGTCTCATCCACGTCTCATAATATCTCTGGATGGTAAACACGTGTACTGCGGTGACCGTACTCAGGCACTGCCAGAGAACCCGGAGCGTTTCGACAGGGTGGTGTGCGTTCTCGGCCGCGAGGGCTTCAGCTCTGGAAGACATTACTGGGAGGTAGGTACAGTAGTACGCTTCCCCAAACAGTTATAGAGCCCATTCTACATGCATATACTGATTGTACAATCAGTGGTGTAGCCTACTGTAAATAAAGTAAATCAACTAGTAACTAAAGTTTTCCAATAATTGTAATGACAACATAGAAAAGGTATTCACATTTTTAAAAATGTGTAAAATGTCAATGCTGCAAAGTCAAAGTCTGGTAATCAAAATATACTTAAAGTACCAAAAGTAAAAGTACTCATTATGCATTTATCATTATAAGTCTAAAATGTATGAAAATAGCAGATACAAGCTCACAATGCGTCAAATAGCCAAAGTTTAAATAGGGCTGATGTGGTATTAATATATGGTAATGCAAATCTACAAAGTAACTAGTAACTAAAGTTATAATAATAATTGTAGTGGAGTTAAAAGTACAATATTTGTCTCTGAGATGTAGTCGAGTAGAAGTATTGAAGTAGTATTGAAAATTGGAATTACTCCAGCAACGTAAATTTTAAAATACCTCAACTTTGTACACAATACTTGAGTGCATGTCCTTAGTTACTTTCCACCACCGAAGAAATGTGTGCATACGTCATATGACCGTAAATGTCATCTTTCTGCTCCAGGTGGAGGTTGGCGGGAAGACCGACTGGGACCTCGGAGTGGCGAGTCGGTCTGTCAATCGCAAGGGCAAGATCACTGTCAGTCCCGCCAACGGCTACTGGTTCCTCAGCCTGCGGGACCGGAACGACTACGCCTTCCGCACGGAGCCCTCCACCACCCTGTCGCTCAGCCTGAGGCCCTCCCGGATCGGCATCTACGTGGACTGTGACAAGGGACTGGTGTCCTTCTACAATGTGGAGGCCAAGGTCCTGATTTACACGTTCATGGACACTTTCGGCGACTCCATCCACCCGTTCTTCAGCCCCTGTAACAACAAGTCTGGGAAGAACGACGCTCCACTCATCATCTGTCCTATCGCAGTGCCAGAGTGAAACGAATGCACGGATTAAAGCTGTGTATTTCAACCGCGTCCGCCCTAGTTTGCTTCCCTACACCTGTCTGGCATACAGTGCATACAGTAGATAGCTCACAAAGTAATTGGCTCCTCAGCTGTCCCCCAAATCTCATTACAACAATGGATGGTCTGGGCAGGCCCTCTGGCATACATTAGCCCTGGGCCTGCATTAGCATAAGCTAGCCCACATGTCCTGTGACTGTTCCATACACACTAACTCACTAATACATATAAAATAACAATATAATAATACTGGTACATACGAGTAATATTACATAATATTCTATTACACCACAATCCCTCTTGGAAGAGCAGTAGAAGTTTGGTCTCCCAACCCCACGGGAGATCAGATCGAATCTATGAAACTTACGGTTTGCAGCTTTAAGAACAAATGGACCTTTCAGTCATGTTACAGATAGACGACTATTGTAGGCTGATATACTTCTATGAAAGACATTGATTAAAGTATTAACCTCAGTACTGTATGCCCTCCAATATGCTTTATACTAATGTATCAGACTGGGCTGAAACCTGCCCAAATTTGGATATGTCATAGATGTCATAGATGACCGACTCAAGCCCCCAGAAGTAGAACCACGGTAGAAGCAGTGAAACAGTGAAGTCGCCTGATGGTCAAATCTGGGATAGTAAAGGCTCATTCATAGTCTGGATTTTCGGTGGTGAGGTGACCACCGGAGCTGAAATAATGTTTAGAGGTAGTGATTAAAAACAGAGGGCTGGAGCGGTGGCGGTGGTTTGCTCTCCACCGCGGCTCGTGACGTCATGTTGTAGTTCGGTGGTCACCTCACCACCGAAAATCCAGACTATGAATGAGCCTTAACACTTCCGCATCTAAAATGCTACTGCGCGTGCCGTCTGAAACCCTAGTGTGCTCAAGACTATTGTAATTAAGTAGAGCTTTCTTCCCAGGTGCTTCAAATGCCACTGAGCAACTTTGAAATGAATAGCTGGGGGCGTGGCAGTCCATCCTCTAGATATATTATATAACTATATGGACTGACTTGAGTGACTTCATAGAAAGAATTTCCCTCTACACCAAATCCCTTTTTATTATCTTTATTTTTTTGTCCAATTGAGAAACCCATAACAGCCCAGCCCACAACAGTTTCCCCTGTGTGCTCATCTGAGCCTGAAGCTGTAAAGTGTATATTACAGAAACAACAGCGCACTGCGAATGCCTCCATCATTCTATCAATCTGCTGGCCTTCTCCCGGAGTACGAAAGCTCCATAGAAACTGTCTAAAGAAAATGACAGAAATGGAGAAACACATCATCAAGCAAATCTGCATTTCTGCATGCATGCTTGCATACAGAAAATGCTACGGCACAATATGAGTTCAAAACAAAACCACCAAATTCAGATCTGAGAACTAATTATTATAATCATTAATTGCACATTGAATTTAATTATGAAATGATCAATTACCCTTCTGTGCCAATCCCACCGTTTGTAAACTAATCTGACTGACTGTACATTTTCCTAGAAGTCTTTGTGGTATGAGATACAGCATTGCCAGAGAATTCATTAGTACAAAACAGAAGAATGAAGGCTTCTTCCTCTAAAGGATTTCATCAACACCATTTCTAAATAAGAACCCCTGATCCTTTCTAGAATGAACTAGAACAGTTGAACACTTGTCATGTTTACAGGCTTGAATTCAGAGGTCATTAGGAGGGTGCTTGTGCTTCAGAGCTCATTTTCTTGCGTGACAGGGTAGACGATAAGTCATAACTAACGTCACTAACATGTACCTCTGCTCTAACTTCAAAAGAACAGGATATGGCTTTCTACCAACGTTCCATTCATGAGTCAAATCATCTTTTCTATCCTTGTGTGTTGTCTATTGAAAATTGAGACAGAACTGCTGCAGGTAGCAGCAGCAGCATGCCATATTATCATATTACATATGTGTATGCGAGTGAATGTATGTGTACAGTATATGGATAGGCAGTATATATTTTTACTTTTCAATCCGTCTTATTTTTAATAGATTTTTATAATGCATAATGTCTTGTTTTTGAATGCTCATTATTTGTATGAGCATTACATTGCTTTATTTTTAGTCTGCTGAAAGCAACATTTAGGGATGGGGTCATGCCTATGTTCCCTCAGCCCTATGTTCCCCCATTCCAAAACAGACCCTATGTTCCCTCAGCCCTATGTTACCCCATTCCAAAACAGACCCTATGTTCCCTCAGCCCTATGTTCCCCCATTCCAAAACAGACCCTATGTTCCCTCAGCCCTATGTTACCCCATTCCAAAACAGACCCTATGTTCCCTCAGCCCTATGTTCCCCCATTCCAAAACAGACCCTATGTTCCCTCAGCCCTATGTTACCCCATTCCAAAACAGACCCTATGTTCCCTCAGCCCTATGTTCCCCCATTCCAAAACAGACCCTATGTTCCCTCAGCCCTATGTTACCCCATTCCAAAACAGACCCTATGTTCCCTCAGCCCTATGTTCCCTCAATCCGATAAGTGCAAGTGTAATAAATGTAATAGTATAATAAGTATAATAGTGTGATAGTGTAATAAGTATAATAGTGTATAGTGTAATACAGACAGCATTTTTTCTCCCAATGAAATTGGCTGACACCTTGTCTCGTCTCGTCATAATAATAGGTTCATAATAATAGGTTCATAATAATTACTAAAATTAATTAACTTATAATTATATCGGTCGGCCTCATGGTGGCGCTATAACAGCCCACTTTACGTTTTGGCTTATAACTCTTGAACCATATCGTGTGTACGGTTGCAAGTTGGTCATCTCCGTCAACTTTTTGCAAGATTCTATAACCTGGACGTGGCAGAGCTTGCTATGACTCACGTAGTCCTGGGTGTCGCCTCTAGACGAGGCAGGTCACGTACATAGACTTTTAGGTTCGGGTAACTTATGTGAGTTGACCCTGGTATACCTATAGGGCATAGGGCATACCCCGGAGCATCAAATATTTGCAAGAAAAACTAAATAGGTCAAAATGGGCAGATTGTTTTACAGCCCAAAACACGCCTTCATTGAGTTGAGTGACAGATGACATGACAAGCCTCTGTTACGGCACTCCATTAGGACCCCAGAGAACCAATGGGGTAGAAGACTCCTTATATTAGGACCCCAGAGAACCAATGGGGTAGAACACTCCTTATATTAGGACCCCAGAGAACCAATGGGGTAGAACAAACGTTCCGTCCTCACTGCATGTTACACTTTGCTAGTGCAATTAATTCACAGTATAAAATGTAAACCTTCATAAAACTAAATTATTAAATAATTAAACAGACTCTTAGGTTAGGTTTAGGTGTGCTTCCCCGTGGGAGGTTAGGGTGTGGGTTTGAGATGGTTAACATCGGTAGACTGTAGACAACTTGACTGCGTGTACTGTACGTGCGTTTGATTTGTGAGTTCTCTTGGCACAGTGCCATGGGTGTGTACGCATAACAAAACCATGATACTTCTATGCAATGATTGGTATGAAAAACATAATTGAAGCTGAGAAGTGTCGGCTATGTGGTTGACACGCACTGTGAGAAGATGATTTCAGATATGTACCAGTGCCACTGTCTGCTATTTTGTTTAAATCTGCATTACACCTCAAGCAGACTGAAATTATGAACCCTTTTGGGTGGTATTTTGTCCATAAAGTGATGCTATTCTTGTGTGATCCTCAACACAGGATTTGATATATCCAGACTAAAATTATTAATATTGCCGCCACCAACCAATAACCATGATAATACAGCAGCTATCTCTGCACCCGGCGAAATCACTTTGCCAGCTTGTGAATGTGATGGACATTTCCATTAATATTTTATTTTTGCCACGGACATGCAAAACAAGTGATCAATGATATTACCAGAACACAAATGTATAGCCTATAGTACTAATTGACTCTTGACATGTCATAGTGTCTACTCTATTCCACTGCGCTACACATGTTAAAATAAGTCATTTATCAAAACTTATTTTTGGGGAAAAGCCGATCTACAAGCTCACAACACATTACGGCATGTTGTGACCTTGTAGATCAGCAATTGTCCTTTCTTCTTAGCCTATAATTACATGCCCAAAATTGGGATTTCAGGGTTAAAGTAGCTATATAGTTACCCAACTTACCCAGCAAGACTGGGAAGTTATCCACTGTATACTGGCAGGTGGCCGTCCTGAGACAGGCATTATATGTGGCATAATGCATGGTCCAAATATATTCCATGTTTGGGATTTCAATAAATGGGTCTTATACAGTAAGTAGGCTACAGTTGCAGTCCGAGAAAGGGACACTTAGCTGCAAAGGTGAATGGGTGCGCAGTATTACTTAATATTAGGTTATTGCAGATGGCCTTTCAGAGGACAGTGTTACTTGGGGACATGAGGAGACAGGATGTTCTACAAGCTAAACTAGTTTTGTGTTTGTCAACGTAGCTTAAATAGTGGGTGTCAGTTCATTAAGGTGTGTACTGTACTCTATGTTCATGAGACAACTATGCAATGGAAACATACCTGAGATTCAAAACAGATAATTAAGTACTGTTTAAGGAATGTTTCACTGTTCACTGTGTTGTTGTGGAGCATTTGCTATAACAAAGTACATAGACTAGACCCCATGCAGTAGTGTCATTGCTGTAACTTGGTATCTGTGTTCTGTTGCTGCAGGGTGAGCTACTGTATGGGTAGCATTATAGTATAATTGGTGCCTTACAGCCCCCCCCCCCCCCCCCCCCTGTCTGTTTTGGAATGAGGGAACATAGGGCTGAGGGAACATATAGGGCTGAGGGAACATAGGCCTGAGGGAACATAGGGCTGAGGGAACATAGGGCTGAGGGAACATAGGGCTGAGGGAACATATAGGGCTGAGGGAACATATAGGGCTGAGGGAACATAGGCCTGAGGGAACATAGGGCTGAGGGAACATAGTGCTGAGGGAACTTGGGTACGGTCCCTTAGGGATCACACTTCTTACATTTTTTAAAACACAGATCGACAGATTACAATTTTTAAATTGTGTTGCATTACAGTATATTGACAATAAAGTATTCTATTCTGTGTGAAGATATCATACAGTAGAGTACAGTATCACACAACGAGCAGAGTTATCACCTTTGTTATCACATTTTCCGCCACTAATCCGAATGAAATAAATGGAGTCTAACATTATATAGTGTTTTATTGTTGGTGAGAATGCAATTGAAAGGTGTAATCGTGTGTAAAGCAGCAACAATGTGCTAGATTGGCTGTTGTTCAAGGTGGGTGGGCTAACAAGGCCGTGGAATAAAAGACGTGAGTCTGCCATCCAGCATTGCTTTGTTTTCATTCTGCACACATAGCGTGTCAGGTGGCTCGACAAAAGAAAAGGTAAAAACACTGAAATACACTGCATGGCACTGGTGGATTCTCTCACCCATTTGCTTACTATGAGTCAAATAAAAATAATGTGTTTTTTACTGCCTGACTGTCACTATGGGGCGGGGTAGGCAGCCGGGAAAAGGCTAATATTACAACATAAAACCGCCCCAAAATGCCCAAAAAACGGCCTAAATGTTGCGTGCGCACTGGGCGTGCAGGGGGGGCCGTCGAGCTTGGTGCCCAGGGGCCCTCAGAGGTGTTAATCCGGCCGTGATTAGCCCTCAACGTATTAGAGGCTTTTTAAATGTATCCTTGCTCAGAATGTGCATGAAGCCTGTCTCGATGGGACCTCTCTTCATTACATAGGCTTTGAACGTCCACTCGTCCAGTGAGGCCAAAATGTTGCCATGTTCACATTTAACACCATAAAGGCAAAGAATGTGTAAAGATCACCCAGTGTGCCCAGTCTTCTGACTAGGACGTTGTGGGAGCACTGGGTGATCTACACAAACATTATATTTCTCTATCCGTAATGAAACCTCTCTATATGCAAAGTGTCTATGAACTGGAAAATAGAATAGAAGCGTGCATAACAATAAACAATAGAAGCAATAGCTGATACAAGTAAAAAGGCACTTATAGTTGTATGAAGGTGATGCCATTCCCAGGGGGGGGGGGGGTAACTGACATGGTTATATAACTATATATTTAACTCCAGGTGGAATGCGTTCACTTCAGCATAATTTCATGCTTGCTCTAACAATTAGCATGTGCAATGGTGCTTGAATGTGATTAGTCACGTTATGAGTGTCAAAACCTTGATTCCCAACAGAGTGGAAATCCCTCTGGGAGCAAAATAAATTGAGAGGAACTTTTGCGACGAGGTGAAGTTGTGAATTTTGCAACTGCATCGGTGAGCAACATATATCAAGGCCCATTCTTTTTAATTTGATGAGATTGAGCCTCTCAGAACCAAAATGTATGATTTTGTCCACAATTCCATGCTGTATTTGATGTTGGTACCATTAGGAGAGAACAGGAAAGACAATTCTTCTACATTCTCTAATTGTGTAGATTTCTTGTAAATGTAGTAATGCAGATGTTTAACAATAATGTAACTCTTGAGAGCTTAAAATGAAACCAAATTTCGTTTCATTTTATGTTCTCAAGAGTTAATTAAAGATCTATATCATTTGGTTACTCTCTATCATTTAGCTGGGGACCACCTGGAACCCCCTCAAGGACCACTGGTATCACTAATATCCCTAATATGTATGGCATGGTGTAGTACAGTTGAGTTTGGGTTTTGCACCCCAGCCTACTGACAGGAAATATGCTGAGCTGTGTATCGGACGGTTATTCTCTTGAAACCATCATGGAAATCATGGAAATCATTCACCCACATTTCTTATCTCTTTACACAACTAACAGTAATAAAACAGGGGAGTAAATTATGCCACTCAGTCAGTCAGTCACACATCATGATGATATATATATATATCAGATCTAATTGTGAAAGTACAACAGAGTTTAACGTTATGCGACAGCCGTTCAAAACAAAGTAATTTGCTGAAGTTCCCGCGTCGGTTTCAAGTCACTGCAAACTTGCTGTACCAACAAGAATCACTTGTAAACCCAATCTGCTGCATGATAATTACATGGAAAATGTTAAATGAAGCAGAATTGAACCTATTTTACATGTTATTAAAATTGTGAGTGATTTGTGGGGGAATTTGTGATGATGATTGTGATGATAACGCCTGGTGGATAACTACTCTGCTATAGGCTATAATGCCCCAAATAGCTCTCTATTGTGATAGTAATAATTGATAAGTGATTAACAGCTAGGGGTCTCCCTGTCTCTCCAGGTCTTCAGCAAACTAAATACATTTTCAAATTTGGATACCAAGTGATCTGATAGAGGATAAGCAAGTTAAAATGGAAGTGATGAAAATTTATTTATGGAAGTAAATTATTTTGGAATAACAAATAACCCAACAAATCCATGTGACCTGTATGTGTTGCTCACACCCAATTAGGAAAGAGGTAGGTAAACCCCAGAATGAGTATAATTATGAATAATAATGATTTTTTGTCCATGTACGGACCTGTTGATGACTCCCTGATCTGCACGTACAAACAACGGATCACTGGAGCAGTGGAACCCGTTTTGTTGTTGGTACTTGTGTTGTTGATGCTGTGTTACAACAGATATGTGATCAGTCCTGATTTTAGTGTTACGGTGAGTGTGAGTGTGTGTGTGTGTGTGTGACTGTGTGTGTGTGTGTGTGTGTGTGTGTGTGTGTGTGTGTGTGTGTGTGTGTGTGAGATGTGTGTGTGTGAAAAAATAGAGTTATATATAAGGGTGTAACCTGCTGCCTAGAACAGACAGGTTAGTGCTTTCTGCAACAGTGAAGACCAGTGGAGGACAACAGATATTGGATTAAGTGAGTAAGATAATAAACATTTAAATGTTTTATATAGTATATAATTGTCATCACTTAATCATAATGCAAAATATGTACATTATTATAATATATGTTTACTAATTAAATTAATTCACATTTGTTGATATTTGTTGGTGAGCCAGTCAGATGAGAGAGAGGTAGGACAACATGCAGACGGGAAAGTGACTTAACTCAATGTTAATGCCAGCATATTCATTTGGTGCAGTTAAACAATGAAAACAAGTAATGTCTTAGTTTTGTATTTAACTCTTGAACAGCACTCAATAAATCAATAGAGAGTCCTAATCAATCTACAATTTCAATTTTCATTCTGCGGATTTTCTCCCTGGACCCCCTGGGGCTTAACAGGTTAAGTTGACAGTCATTATTTGTCACATAATTATTTGTGTAGGTCTCTGTTGTAGCCTAAATGTGATTGTCTCATTGAGTAGAATAGATTAAGTAAGCAAAGAGACATCTAGGTGGCATAAAATAAGCTGACAGGGTATTGTACTGTATGTGTCCTCATTACTGCACTAGAGACTCTTACAAGTACAACTAGTTTGCGAGGAGGATTGTTTACACGGGTGTCATTTGGGGTCTTTCTTTTATGCGTATTTTCTCCGCCCCGGAATGTTTTTCTTTTCTTTTTTCCCACTGATTTAGATTGGCTGTGAATTCATTTTAATTCACACTCTCCATATCTCTGTGTGTGTGTCAAAGTCATACGATTAGTCACACACGTTACCGCAGTGAAATGTGTTATTTGTTCTCCACATTTGACCCATCTCTTGGAGCGGTGAGCCGCAGCGTGCGCCGGGAATCATTAGTTGATTTGACCCCCAATCCAACCCATTGATGCTGAGTGCCAAGCAGGGAGGCATTGGGTCCCATTTTTACAGTCTTTGGTATGACCCGGCCGGGGATCAAACCCCCGACCACCCAGTTTCAGGGCGGAAACTCTAACCACAAGGCCATTGTCTGGTAGGGTTTGTGTGTGTGTGTGTGTGTGTGTGTGTGTGTGTGTGTGTGTGTGTGTGTGTGTGGTCCTTTAAGGTTTACAGTTCACTAGGGCTGACCTCGATTAGTCGAATAGTCGACTAATCGATCGGAACGGGTCTCAGTCGACTGACCACCTCATAGTCGACTAAAAAAAAAAAAAAAAAAAAAAAAGAAAACCTTTTTTTTTTTTTTTTTTTTTTTTTTGCCCCAAAAAAATGTATATAAAAATACAATATTTACAAAAATATACAAAAATATTGTATTATTCCACTAGGTCTGTGGGGGACATAAACACATTTGAACATTCTGACTGTTCAAATCTCCAATGTGCATCTGGAGTGTGTCTGCCTGTGTGGCAATGTGCCACTGCCTGTGACTTGAATCGCACAGTGTGCTGGCCTGATAGACTCCAGAATCTCAATCTCACCTGCTGTGCTCAATCTGGCTAATGACAAGCCTCTCAGTTGTTAAAAAGAAAGATTTGAACAGTCAGAATGTTCAAATGTGTTTATGTCCCCCACAGACCTAGTGGAATAATACAATATTTTTGTATATTTTTGTAAATATTGTATTTTTATATAAAAAAAAAGTCGACTATTAGTCGACTAACAGCTAATTTATTCATCTATCAGTCGACTATACAAATCCTTAGTCGGGGACAGCCCTACAGTTCACTAATGTCACTTATACTAGCAAAAAGACTTGGAAGTTACAACCAATACATGTCAACAATGACTTGACATGTTTGAATTATTCCTACACTCTTGAATGTAGATCACTTTATACCAATACTTTAAGTTGTAACATTCTCTGAGAGAACTATTTGGGCCGTCATGGTGGACGTGCAGTTACTGTCCTTTTCTGCTCATTTGAATGAGTGTATATAGCATAATTTGTCTTCATATGCAGATATATTATAATAATTCTCTCTCTCTCTCTGTCCGGTCTCTCTCTCTCTCTCTCTCTAGAATGGAGAAGAAATCAAGCAGCATGGAGGCAGGTGAAGGAGGTATGCACATTGCCAGGAGACATACAACACATTTAAATATATTATTTTATTTTTCCAGACAAACTAGGGTGAATTCAATCTAATTAATGTTATTGCCACAGCTATTTATTTAAAGTCTCAAATATTTAGCAACCATTACCACCTTTTATATTTTTTATCCACCAGCTCTCATAAGTGACGAAGAAGTTCGGATTGTGCTGATGGGGAAGACTGGAGCTGGAAAGAGCGCCACTGGAAACACCATCCTGGGTTCTGAAGCTTTTGAATCCAAAGCCTTGGTTCAATCTCTGACAACTAAATGTAAGAAGGTCAGAGGAGTTTTGGCTGGTAGAAATGTCTCTATTGTTGACACACCAGACCTGTTTGACTCAAAGATCAGTGAAAATAAAACCCTCAATGAGATCAAACAGTGCATTTGTTTAGCTGCTCCTGGTCCCCACGTGTTCCTGATTCTGATCAAACTGGGAGGATTCACGGACGAGGAGAAGAAATCAGTTGAAATGATTCAGAAAGTATTTGGTGAAATGTCAATCAAATACTCCATGATTCTCTTCACTCATGGAGATGAGGTTGAAGATGAAATTAATAGTCCAGAACTACAAGAATTAATCAGAAAATGCGAAGGCCGCTATCATGTCTTCAACAACAAAACCAAGGATCCCTCTCAGGTCACTGAGCTGCTGGAGAAAATCAACAAGATGTTGAAGAAGAACGGAGGCAGCCATTACACCACTGAGATGTTCCAAGATGTGGAGAAAGAAATAGAGGAAGAAAAAGAGAGAATCCTTCAGCAGATGGAATGGCTGGAAGAAGAAGCAAGAGAGGAAGCTGAGAGAAGGAATGCATTCATCATGGGTGAAGTAATTCATGTTGAAGCTACACCTTTAGTTGATTCAGGTATCGAGAGTGATGCATGGCAGGGGGATTTGGTTAGCATGTGTGCCTCTGCTGCATTGAGCGCTGTAGCAGGTTGTGTATTGACTGGTCCAACTGGACAACAATCCGAACAAGAGCGTAGTGAGAGATTGAAAAGATTCATCGAGTACGGGACTGAATTAGGACGTGCTGTGGGAGCTTTGGCAGGTGAAGAAGGCAAAGCAGTAGGGGGCGCAATTGGGGGAGGATTCGGAGCTGTTGCTCACTTAGCGTTTAAATGATTTGCATGCATTGTATTACTGCTTGTTTTTTATTGTCGTTGCCCTGCTTTATCTGTTCTTATCTTTGTACCACTGCCTTCTCCTGATTTGACACTGTGCTATTGTCCTATTGTTTTAAACTGCATGCCTGTTTTAATGCTGTTTTGTTTTGCTTTTGTTTTTATTATTTTTTCTGCTCTGTAAAGCACTTTGAGCTACATTTATGTATGATAGGTGCTATATAAATAAAGTTTATTATTATTATTATTATTATTATTATTATTATTATTATGTACAGTATACGTCGTTGATTGATTCCCAGAGCTGTTTTCATGTAGCCTGGGCACCATTTCGGGTTCATGAACCGGTCGGGAGCGGATGATATCGCTACGTTGTAGTATTGTTTTGTAGTCCGCAATCTTCTGGAACTTCCTTTTCCCTCAAACCGATTTTTCTCAATAAAGCTACAGGCTACGAGAGCTTTTATTGTTATTCTTCCGGTTTGAGGGAAAAGGAAGTTCCGTTTGATTGTTAGTTCCTGCCTGATGACTACAAAACAACATGACATAACTATATCATCCGCTCCCGAACCGGATCATACGGCACTTTTGGAACAGAGACCAGGCTCCTCCGAGGTGGAAAGCCTGGTGAGGCGAGGTTCGTTTTCATGGGTCACAAGTAAACTACTCCCCCCCCCCCCCTATAGCCTATATCCATATCCTATATCCATATAATGAAAAATATTTTCATTATTTTGGATATAGGCATAAGTGATGAATTCATAATGTATCTTTTTATGTTTTGGTACCACTGTTGAGCTGAAAAGGTTTGGGAACCCCTGATAAAAAGTCAAAAACAAAGGAATCCACAATAAACACCAATTTCAAGAGTAAATGTTTTGAAAAATTGCATGTCACAGATACAGCTAGGCCGATTAAGGGGGTTCAATGTCTTGCTCAAGGACACTTCAACACAAAGCCACGAGGAACTGGGGATCAGCCTTCTGAGTCTCTGTCTGCCATCCTTATCTTATGTTATGTTATATTAATGTAAAAATGTAAAACATACTGTATGTGAAATAAAGTGTCTATATACAGTATACAATGTTTGGTTCTGATCGTCGAGCAGTTTACCGGTCATACAGACAAGCACACAGACAGACCCTCTCATAGACAACTAGCTAACCCAGGACAACAGTGGGCAGTTATAACTAACAGCTGCCATAAGGTCAGAGGTGTAATGCCAACGGCTCAGTGTAAGTGTTTACAAACCAGGATGGTTTGCAACCAGTTTTTTTTTCCTTCTATTTTTTGCCATGCCAGTGTAACCAGGTGTGTAACCAGTGTATGTAACCAGGTGTGAAACCAGGTGTGTAACCACTCCAGTGTAACCAGGTGCGGCAAGGAATTTACACTTAAACATTAAAATTGTACGCAGGGCCGGCTGTAGCCTGGCCCACTAGGGTGGGCAGGACGAATATATGGGGGGGCATCATCCCTGCACGCACCGCATAGTGTAATAATCCATCATCTCAGATTATCTATCTATTTTATCCTTCTTTGACCAACAGTAACCCAATTTCCATCCGCACCCTGTTGGCAGTGGCGTGCAATTAGAGGGGCAGGTGCTCAAGTGAAGAAAAGAAAGGGCACCTTGTGCGGCGAGTGGAACCACTGCCTTAATAGTGTGTGAGATTTATAGATTTTTGGGCATAAATAAGCTTTTAATCCAGAATTGATCAATGTCACCATGGGCCACATACTGTACACTGTACAAAACAAAAATAAAATTAACAAAAAAAAACGAACATTCAAAAGGGCACATGTCCAGAGGGCAAAGGGGCAGGTGCTCTAGCACCACCTAGTGTGCACGCCACTTCCTGTCGGTTAACAGCACTTTATATGGCAAACAGTGTTCAGGTGGGTTCAATTAAAAAGAAAAGAAAATGCTGTCCACCCAATCAGAACTGATAAATGGTACTGATATTTTGTGGTATGTTTTATATTGGCTACAAATAAATATTCTCCATAACTTTTGATTGGGTGGGAAGGACACACCGTCACGTTTTGATTGGGTGGGAAGGACACACCGTCACGCACATTGATTGGGTGGGAAGGACACACCGTCACGCACGTTTTGATTGGGTGGGAAGGACACACCGTCACGCACATTTCATTACATGGGAAGGACACACCGTCACGCACATTTCATTACATGGGAAGGACACACCGTCACGCACATTTCGGTGGGGTCTGCACTCTGATATTTAGCATTGATTAAAAGCAAGAAATCATAAATGAATGGAGAAAAAAGAAGAAAAAGGAAAGAATATACTGTGTATGAATTGAATTGTGAGTCTGTCCAGCGCCTCAGTGAGGTGCATAAAGTTAATGCGAGGCCAAAACAAATGTATTATGATTATGAAATACTGTATTGTTCTTTTTTATTGACTGTCCACGTCAAACGGTGAATATCAGCAGTCAAAGGGCTTTTATTGCAGATGATTAAAGTAGTGTCCTTTGTCTTTTTTTAAATGTTCTGTTTATTGCTGAATTTGGAAAAAACTAAGTTCATGGTTTTTGGAAATAGGAAAAAGGATGACCAGGTGGAATTATTCATAGATGGAGTGGTCATCGTCGCAAGAGTATAAGAATTTCGGTTGTTACGTGTAATAATGGATGACAAATTAACATGGAAATCCCATATAGCGCATGTTAAGAAAAAGATCTCAAAGAGCATTTTTATTTTAAACAAAGTGAAGCATGTGCTAGCAAAACAAGCAATGCGAATATTTTATTTTTCATTAATTTCTCCATATCTTAGTTATTGTGCTGAAGTGTGGGGGAATACGTACATGACTACCACAAAACCATTATACTTATTACAGAAGAGAGCAGTACGAATCATGCACAAAGTGCATTATAGAGAGCACACAAAATGGTCTATTTATAAAATCGAGGGTATATGTCGTGAAGCTACAAACCTTATTAATTATGTTCAGAGCAGTTCATTTACAACAGCTATTCGAACCCAGTTCAGAAAGTGGGGAGTAGGAGGAAATTTGATTTTATTAAACATAAATTTGCACGGACCACTCAAAGACTGAAGTCTTCGATATCAGGAATCCGAACGTGGAATTCTCTGGATGACAATTTAAAGGGTTGTACAAATATTTGCCAATTTAAAATAAATTACAAAAATCTAATATTTAGGCAATATGAAGCCGACGAATAGGTTAGCTATCATTTCTTGCACGTGTCATTGCTCAACTTCTTGCTTGTTTTGTTTTACTCTTTAGTTTTTTGTTGTTTTATTATTATTATTATTTTTGTCAGGTATTTATAAGAATTTATTCTTTTTCCTGCTCCTTTTCGTCATGGGTGTATCAGATAGGTATGAAAGACAAATTAATTATGAAAGACAAATGAATTGTTATCTATTATGATTTGTACTGTATTGTGATACACTATGTGCGAAATAAAATGAAATGAAAAAAAAAAAATCATTTTGTTTTTTTACAAATATAGAAGTAAATTGAGAAATACAAACAGTGTCCTTTGTCCTTTTGATAATTATGATTTTATATTGTTTATGCAGTAGCCTATATATGAATCTGTCCAGCAGCAACAGTTACCTAAAACATGGGTTCTCAACCCGTGGGTCGCGACCCCTCTGGGGGTCGCCAAATTATTTTGGGGGGGGTCCCCAAATTATAAAATAAATAAAACTGAATGGCTGGAAAATGGAAATGAAGAGTTACGTATAGGCTACACATATACACCTTCCCTAATGATTATCTAGTTTCAGTAATATGTCTCTAATATTAAGGTTAGGCCTATTGCCAGTCAATATATATTGGGGGGCGGGGCGGGGGTCCCGATACACTGCCAAAGCATCACCGGGGGTCCCCGGCCAAAAACGTTGAGAACCCCTGACCTAAAAGATGATCGTCCGTGCCAACTTTCCGATATTCACAGTTTGACGTACTGTAGGACAGTTAATAAAATTAACAATTACTTCATTACATAGCCGCAATTTGCAACTCTAGATTTTTTTACAATCTGTTGAATCTAGAGTTGCAACACCCTCCATCCACTTCCTATTCATGATTTTCGGTTTCTGATCTGCTGGTCTTAAATTACGTTAAACTCACCAACATGGCAGCTGTAGTCCAAGCTTGAATTATCCTCTTTCAATCTGCCGAGCTTGTTTTTCATAAAAATCCCCCGTAGACATGTTATGAGTTACTTTCTGTCCAAAATATTCCAAGAGTGACATTTCCGAGCCGCCATTTGTATTTTTGCAACGTGCCGTAAAACAAGATGTGAGGGCGAGCGCTTGTTTAATAGAAGGCTGTGTGTGATGGGGCGTCGCACTGTGTCTGCCTCTTCTTTGGGTGTCTTACCTGCGCAGGTAAGATTCTATTAAACAAGCGCTCCCCCTCACATCTTGTTTTACGGCACGTTGCAAAAATACAAATGGCGGCTCGGAAATGTCACTCTTGGAATATTTTGGACAGAAAGTAACTCATAACATGTCTACGGGGGATTTTTATGAAAAACAAGCTCGGCAGATTGAAAGAGGATAATTCAAGCTTGGACTACAGCTGCCATGTTGGTGAGTTTAACGTAATTTAAGACAAGCAGATCAGAAACCGAAAATCATGAATAGGAAGTGGATGGAGGGTGTTGCAACTCTAGATTCAACAGATTGTAAAAAAAATCTAGAGTTGCAAATTGCGGCTATTCATTACAGTAGTTTGGCCATACACACACTGTGAAACACACACACATACATATACACACACACACACACACACACGTACACCCATGAAACGCATGTGGCTGTACTGGATTATTCTACAGTTCAGCCACTGAGCCACCTTGTTGTGCATGAGAGTAACTATATGAGTCAATAACAAGAGCCATTCTAGGGATAGGGTTGCGAATGCACACTACAACCTACCGGAGTGTTGTGGAGCTGTGCAGTGCTCAATGCTCATGGGCTCCTCTTCACCATGGTTAATTTGCGTTGATTGATCCCCGATCCTTTCAGGCTTTCACAAATAAATCCAAAAGCACTGTGACTTCCATGCAATCCATGCCATGGCCTTAAAGTATCCTCCGTCTTCTCTCAATCTCTGCCATGTCGCTGATCACTTATTGCTTACACACCATGAGCATGTTGACAATGTATGACAAATCAATGTAAAGTAAACAAGACCAGTCCGTCACCCGTGTGTAACACAAAGTGTTATTGACTAAATTGCAAAGCATCTGACTGTGACTCGGTCACCGGGGGCCAAAACCGGGGGCCATTGTATCAATAATAAATAATAATCAATAATAATAAATTGTAGTGGTGCAACCCCTTAGCCTACGGAGCTATGTGTGGGTGGCTGGCTGGGTGCGTCTGAGCACGAAAACAGCATGGTTGTTTTTCACCACCTTCCTTAAAGCCAAGGCCACAAGTTTTTAGCCCCCCTAGTGGTGGGTTCAAATAATCTCTATCTCAATATGGTCCTTCCATCCATCCACATTGCTCCCAAACATAGATTAGATTGCCAAATCTAAAGGGATGAAATACCATGAAACGTGCTGTGTGCATGCATGCTGAGGATGGATACTTGTTTTGGTCTGTAATTGGCTTTTCCATAGCGTGGCACTAGGCCAAAATTGTCAATAACACATTCAATATAAATGTAATGGGCAGATTGTCAAGAAAATTAAACCGTCAAACACGGTTCAACATTAGTTTGACAAGTGCAGGCAGGACTTCAGCTCCATATTGTATTCCAGTGATTAAACATGTTTCACAGTTATATTCATTATGAATCTTAGTGGTGCAATACCACTGGCAGCATGAGTCATATTACACTGAGTATATATCCTCCTTTAATTCAAACGTCTTGGTCACATTTGGTTTCACCTAAAACAAATATTGCAATGATTTGATTCTGTGTAATGACATGGCAGTTTTTATGCTGTAATTTTGAAGAATCACCCACTTGAAATACAAGGTTATGTCACAGCTGAATTCTGATTGCTTAAGGTAGGTTAATCCACAAATATATTAAATAGAATAAATATAAATTAAATAGATAAATAAATAAATGTAAGAGATTAATACATACTAGAATCCACAGATGTATTAGGAATGTAAAATGCTAAAATACAAGTCTCCATCCATAGATATATCATGTTTGTGTTCTGTAAACCATAACCTACTCTAAATGGATCATAACGTTTTATATATTTTCATATTATTAAGTATTAATAATGCTAAATGCTAATACATTTTTCTAGCCACATTCCTAGCAATCTACGGCTTCACACACAGAACAAGTATTCTTATTGTTCTTCAACGACACAGAGACAGGGGGGTTCACCAGCCATGGAGTTGACCATCTGTGGCAGGTTGAGCATCTTTGCTGATGAATTACATCAAGGACAGCAATGTTCTATTTCAGTGGTTTTGAACCAGTGGTCCTTGAGGGGGTTCCAGCCAGGTGGTCCCCAGCTAAATGACCAAATGGACCGTTATAGATATTTAACTCTTGAGACCCTTACCCTTACGGGTCCATTTGGTTTCATTTTACGCTCTCAAGAGTTACATTTTGTTAAACATCTACATTACTATTCATTTACAAGAAGACACACATATTACATGTTACATGGTTACAGTGTGTGTGTGTGTGTGTGTGTGTGTGTGTGTGTGTGTGTGTGTGTGTGTGTGTGTGTGTCTGTGTGTGTCCAGATCTGATTTATGGCTCCTACATGGATTATTCTTCCAAGTACCCTACCTGATAATCTAATGTGAAAGACTACTTATAATTATAATTTGGATACATTTACAGGGCTATACTATTAAACTAAATCATTTAACTATTATTTAATGGTATGGTGGTTAACCCATTCTGACCGGGCACCCATTTTGGTGTCAGCATCATGTTGTGCTTTAGCTATTTAAAAATAGCAGATCTACAAGCTCATATCGCGCCACCGAGTGGCGCGATACGAGCTTGTAGGTCTGCTATTTTTGGAAAAATCGAAGAACGACTGACATTTTTAGAATCTGATCTCAGGTCAGAATGGGTTCATCAGACACAGTGTGTGTCCGGCGGAAACCTCGTATGAATCTGATCTCAGGTCAGAATGGGTTAAAAATCACATAAAAAATAAATTATACAATTATACATTATACAAAATAAATAAAAACAGTTCAGGTCATTCTCCTGTCGTTGGCGTCATTTCACTCCTCTTTGGCTACCACAGTATGACCCACACAGTGATTCTCAACATGCAGGCCAATGAGTTGCCATGGTGATACCGATAAACAGGAACTTAAAGCTATACTATGTTAGTTTCATTGATCCAAGCCGGAACGCTATCCATGGATCGATTAAAAATGAACCCTGCTCTGAAGAAACTGCATGCGGCCCACCCACCCACTATGGCTTTTAAGATTCTTTTCTAAGTGGGCCCTGATCCAGAAAGGTTTGAGAACCACAAAGATTAGTATGTCATAAAGATAGTGTCATATCCTCTTAGCGTCACTGCTGTGTTTGGACTGCTGGGTCTTCTTCTTGTCACCACCCAGGCACCTCACTCCCTCCAGCAGCATGGGTGTTCCATGGTGAGGGTCTGAGCGCAAAGAGAAAAATAATAACAATACATTTAATAATAACACAATGAATGCATTGCTGTGGTCACCTCACCTATACAGCTAAAGGAAACTTTGTCATTGAGAGCAGTGGGGGGAACCATTGAAAGCACTGTCCTTAAGTACAATTTATACTTTTAGTACTTTTTTAAGATTTGTTTTTGGCTTTTTGCCTTCATTGATTGTTATTAGTGAAGAAGGAAAGTGGGAGGGGGAGAAGGGGAGAGACATGTAGCAAAGGTCGTCATGAACAGGACTTGAACACGCAACACGCTGTCAGGCCAGAGCCTATAGGCTAAGTGGCATACGCCTGGGCCACTTTGTACTTTTACTTCTCATTGAAAATCACATTTCCTTTTTGTTTGAACGATGAAAAAGAAATAGACATTATATTCACATGGGTTTGAGAATGGTTCTAACAGTCTTTAGGGATCATTCAGCAGCACACGTGGTAACATCCTAATGCAAAAAGGAGGTTTTCAGTCATACATTTCCGCAAAGAAAGAAAGAGGCAAGAGACTTGCAACAAATATCCAAAGATAATTCAGAATTCCAAACAATTCCAAATTATTCCGACATCCCAGTAGTCAGACAAACATTAGGTTAGTGTGAGGCTAGGGTTAGTAATTGGTTATTTATTTCATAATGTGTAACCTTTGTGTTTGTGTGTGCGTTTGTTGTTTCCTTGCGTCAATGAGGGGATAGTGGCAAACACAAATAGACTACAGGGCATTCCGTAAACTTCTAGGTCAGGGCTTTGTCACTATTCACCAATAGAAGGCTATGTAGAAGACCTGGTTCAATGAAGTTAACGGAGATGACACAACTCTCCAATTGAAGGATCTGGTTCTGGTAGGTACTACCTACCGATGACTTTGGCCTGTAGTCGCACTCTCAGACTGCTGTCTCTTCTTCCTCTGGTCACCAGAGTGATTTCCTCCTGTAGCACCCCCTCGTGGTGAGTCCTGTACTCACACGACACCTTCAACCCTCCTAAAGATGGAGGGAAAAACAAACCACTCTCTGAGATGGTCCTGATGCTCAACTTACTAAGTACTAAGCACGCACGCACGCGAGCACACACACACACACACACACACACACACACACACACACACACACACACACACACACACACACACACACACACACACACACACACACCATTTGAAGAGATTTTTACTCGCAGACCCAAAACTAAAGAATATATATGTTGTAGTTGGATAAGATTTTGTCCACCATTCCATGCTCTATTGATGTGGTACTGTACCATAGAAGAGATAACAGGAAAACGATAAAAATAACAATTGTTTTTGTGTAGACTTCTTGTATAAGTATAGCCTAATGCATGTGTTTAACAATAATTTAACTCTTGAGTGTAAAATGAAATCAATGGTTTAATTTTACGCTCTCGCTTGTTAAAGATCTAATAAGAGACCATTTGGTTACCAACTCTCCATCATTTAACTGGGGACCACCTGGAACCCCCTCAAGGAGCACTGGTGGTCCCCGGACCACCTGGAACCCCCTCAAGGAGCACTGGTGGTCCCCGGACCACTGGTTGAAAACCACTGTCTATTCGGTTTTGAATGGTGTTCTCGTTCTCAACACTATGTTAGTTCCATTGATCCAATTAAGCCGGAACACAATCGATTGATTGAACATTAAAATAAACATGATATATGAAACTGCAGCCCACCACGTGACCAGTGCCGTGTTAAGCTGTCAGATGGGTGGGAGAAAAGCTTGGGAACCACTGGCCTGTGTACTGTAGCTGCAACTGCTGCATTGCATCTTTGGAAAAGATCCATCTTCTGACAATTAACATCAACTTGTCAATGACAACGTCAATAAAGCACTTAGAGCTGAAAGGAGGGGCAGAGAGGGACAGTCACAAGATAGAACGAGGGATTAGGGGGAGAGGACACAAGAGGAATGAAATGAAGAGGATAAAATGGAGGTGTGCGGTGTGACCTGTCAGTGTGCATGCATATTGAATATTGAATTCTCCAGTAAAAGAGCAAACCACTCACAGTTTAAATTATTTATTGACAAGAGAATGGAACTTTCAACCTGGCGTCCCTGTGGCGAAATCTATACATGGAGACACTGAAAAACCTGCAGTTTCATGTATGTACATATATTTTTGTCCTTTTGTGTATGCATACTGTGTGTGTGTGTGTGTGTGTGTGTGTGTGTGTGTGTGTGTGTGTGTGTGTGTGTGTGTGTGTGTGTGTGTGTGACGTGTGTGTGTGTGTGTGTGTGTGTGTGTGTGTGTGTGTGTGTGTGTGTGTGTGTGTGTGTGTGTGTGTGTGTGTGTGTGTGTGTGTGTGTGTGTGTGCGTGTGTGTGTGTGTGGGAGCAGTTGTATTGATCGGTGATCTTCTGGGCTGCTGGTGAAAGTCTGATGACGATAATGAGCCTAAGAACGACGGCTAAAACCTGTCTATATGTGACCAATATGTGGAGATTAGCTTGTTGGCCAGAGAGATAAAACCAAGATCAAAGTACCAGATCTACAAGCATTGCGACACGTTGTGAGCTTGTGGGTCAGCTGTTTTCGGCAGCCGACCGACAGCAGATTTGTTATAGATATATAGCGGGGCCTAGCATGTAGCCCTGTAGGGACTCTGGTCAATGGGGGGTTTATGGGCTTATCCCATTCTGAACGGGCACCCATTTTGGTGTTGGCATCATGTCGTGCTTTAGCTATTGAAAAATAGCAGATCTACAAGCTCATATCGCGCCACCGAGTGGTCAGAGGTCAGAGGTCAGAATGGGTTGATCAGACCAGTGTGTGTCCGGCGGAAACCTCGTATGAATCTGATCTCAGGTCAGAATGGCTTAACGACGAACGAAACACAGTGGCCAGCGTGTGCTGCCTACCGTCCAGTGTGGAGGTGATGCGGTTGACCTTGAGACTGCTGGGGTTGGAGGAGGGGAGGGAGCACAGCTCTCTGCCCAGCGTGGGGACATCAGGGACGGTGAACATAATCTGGTAACAGTGGTGGCTCCTCAAGAAGCCAGCCTGGAGAAATGGAAGGAGAGGGAGGGAGAGTTAAACGGAGGGACGGAGACGAGGCTGTGTGTCTGTGTGTGTGTGAGGTGCATGCGTGTTTGTGCGCGCACGTGTCCACGTCTGTGCGGTATAATTAGATTGATGTAACATTATTCTTCTGCATTGGAGCTGAGAGCTTCTCTGTCTCAGCATCTATTTCTGTGACGGCCTTTCCCTCACCTCAGAACAGGTCTAGGACAATTATGTTTGATCAAAATAGCTGTGGCCTAAACATTGAAATTCGATGTTCTCACTGAGCACTGTCACTTCTATAACTATAAAAACCGTTTACACCAACTATTTAAAAAATACAATGGTGAACGATATAGTTAGTGTTTAGTGTAGAGCAGGCCTTTAATATTTCCATGTTTTCTCTAAACTTCCTTAAAGGTTGCATGTAGCCAATGAAAAAACACAGTAGAGTACATCCTGATATAAGCCAGTTAATTCCTCGCCACTGTGTGTTGCCACTGCCCTTGTACCCTACTGACTCACCTGGAGTGAGGAGCCCACAACGGGAGGACACAGTGCCTTTGTCCCACTCCTCCCGCCCCAATTTTGTTGTGTTCACAAATAGTCCCTGCTGCTGACAGGTGCCACTGCTGACAGCCAGGTGCCACACTGGCCCGTAGGAGTACATGCAGTCATGCAGTGACAAATATCACCCTCCCTGCGCTGACAGCGAGTGCTGTCAGCGCAGGGAGGGTGAATGTTTGTGAATTTGAAGGAGAAGACACAGAGCGATGGTGAGGGATCATTTCAAAGATGAAAATCTGAACACTGTCAGTGTTATTAGATCACATAGGACGGTGACTTGGTCGGTTCAGTATATTACCCAGACCTACCTCAGACCCAGGTTTATGTGTACAACACAAGCATTGATCACTACAATGGGGAAAACCCTGGTGGGTCGATAGACGCACCTTAACGAGGTAGGTGCCATCTTTCTCTGCGATGGCGACGATGGACTCGTTGGAGTGGTCGTCGCGGCGCGTCGGTGAGCCGGGTGGCTCGTCATCATCAGGGAACCGCACAGAACCTTTGGAGGTGGAACCTAATCCGGTGGAGAAAACGCACGCACGCACGCACACAGACACACACAGACACACACAGACACACACACACACACAGGTTAAATATACAATCTAAAATGTAAGTCTAATTCCTAAAACCAGGAAGATGGTCCTAACAATGTCTATTTCTGAAATTCTTCAGGGGACATTTGGCTCTCACAAGTATAGACACACACACACACACACACACACACACACACACACACACACACGCACACACACATTCTTCAATAACTACCTTTTCGTCCTGTTGCCATGGCAATATGTCTAAGAAGCGGGAAATGCCAGACAACGTCTTGTTGATGTCATCATCGACCTCCTGGAGAAGAGAGGGAGAAACAGACAGAGAGAGAGACAGAGAGAGACAGACAGACAGACAGACAGACAGAGTGTGAGAGAGAGTGAGAGAAACACAGCCAGAGACAGACAGAGAGTCAGTCAGTGTTGAATGTAGGCCAATTGTTGCATAATGAGCTTCAAGAGATGGAGGTGTTTTGTTTTTATCAAGTATGACAGTGAATCATCAATATGATGTGCAGAGTGGGAACCACACTGGTACTTGAGTGGTACTTGAGCCCCCCTCTGGTGGTACGCAGAGGAGTCGCTCAAAAAAGAAGGAAAAAGTGGAATGAAATGTTTATATAAATACAGGTAGTTCTTCTGACCAAGCAATTGGTTGAAATAGGCTCTCCAGACGTGCTGAAATGAGCATGACGGCACTATAGCCGTTAATAGATTAATCACATTAGAAATATTATTAGATGTGCTGGTTAGACAGAGTTTCGTCAGAGCAGCAGCAAAATTGGCTTAGGAATGGAACAAAAACTAAATTATTCAAAGAATGATTTACATTTTCCTTCTGTGTTAATAGCTGAATAGGATGGGGCAGGTCTACACTCCTGTATTTCAGTTATTATGGTGGTACTTGATATAAAAAGAGTTGCAAACCCCTGGTATAGTGTATATAACATGATCGTATGTTGTAAGTTTAACCAGGGTAATAATTTGGATTTAGTATAGTAGTGGTGTCAAAAATAATCAATTCAGCAAAGATTCAGCCATGCATGATTCTGCATCAATACAGAAATTTGCCATGTTGTGCAGTGAGTAATATAGAAAAGTGTGATGCACCAAGACGCATTGTATCGTAGAATCTATTAATCTGATTAATCGCAATCGAATTGAATCATGAGGGCAGTGCCAATGCACACCTCTATTGTATATAGGCAGCCTCTTCTTATCTTTGATTACTGTGTTGTGTTTAATATACCTGTAGACGTTGCTGTTTCTTTCTTATTTGTGCTGAAATTGTGCTGATTGTATTCTAATTTCTATTGTATTTGACTATGTCGTACAGGTAATGTTTGTTTTTGGTGCTGACACGCAGCAGTACATACACATCAAGGACGTTTCATTACCAGCCTCTTGTACTGAGGCATGCAAAACGTGAGCTCCCTGAAAGCCATGGTATTGATCTATCATCTTACACACTCTTTTCTGATCTGATCTCAGGCTTCCAGCAACCCCCAGTGCCTTGCAATTATTACAACTCTTCAGAGACTAGCCCTGGCATTCAACTGAAAAATATAATGAAACCCAAACTTTGGTTAGGCCAGTAGTGACCGTGATTAGCTGTTTACAGACTGACGGACGGACAGACGGACTCACAGGAGCATCAATCAACATAATCCCTTGCCATAGGCCGTTCCCGGCATGGCGGGGATAATTAATTTACACACAGGGACAAATTGAACACTGATGGTCAAAGTATTTGCAACACAACACTAGTTTTCAAACAAGTATTGCCTGGCAATTGCCTGGCAAAACACTTAATAATATAGTAGCCTACACGTACTTTTTCACAGACCATTAGCTTTTTTAAAATTGTATGTTATTTAGTTCTTTTCACAAAGTACCTACAATGAATACAATTATAATGTTTCTCTCTCTTCTGTTCTCTGAGCACGACGCTATCCATGGTGCTGAATGGCAGACATGCCAGAGTGAAGCCTTCAGAACCGTAGACTGTCTCAAGTGATGTACATGTATGCACACTTCTAGAGTTTACCTTGAAAGGCATTTAAAAATGCTTGTTGTGTTATTTACAAGATGCTTTGGCCACCAATGAATGTTTGCATACGTGTCTTTCTTGGAGAATTATTTTTAAAGACGTTTAAATGATGATTCTGTTTGTCATATAAATCTAAATTCAGAAAGTCAGAAATGATTGTATACTGGCCATTGATGTTTTCAAGTGACCTTGCCACACCTTAGCCTTTGCTGAACTGGCGCCAAAGAAATGTACTTTCATGTGTGCATATTTGTGAATTTCAACATAATTAACATACAGTACAGTAACCACTACTAACCACACAAATAGAGATGTTTTTACCTTAATACCACTATTGTCCTTGGCAAGAGGGTTGGCAATAAAATGGAAACTATTAAATTGGCCATTTGTAATCTTTAGTGGTGGATAGTAACTAAATACAGAGTATTGCACTTGCAGTTTGAGTATTTTATTATTATTATTTCATATTTTGAACTTTCACTCAACTATAACCCACTAGGAATCCAAATATTAGGAATGAACCACTTAAGCAACTTCACACCTCCCCTGCAATGCTGTTGCATATCCCAGCAGGGGCAGGGGGACGTGCCTCACACTTTATAGCAAAACCATGATGTGAGTGAAATGACTAAATGAGATGGCATCTCCCTCACCTCGCTAAAGCCAAAGGAGTAGGCCTACATTAATCTTTGCTTAAAATTAACAGCTATCCTGACCTATCGGCAAATTCAGCAATAGCGCTGCTTGATATTGTGCAGTGAGAGAGCGCATGCATGGTGATGCAGATGCAGATAGACACACAGACACACACACACACACACACACACACACACACACACACACACACACACACACACATACACCCAAATTCAGAAAACCATCCCCAATTCCCCAAAGCTCCAATATGTTTAACTGCAGCATTTCAAAACAACATTATATGAACACTGAACTCACTCACTACATCGGAGATGTGCTCAGTGCTCCTCCATATTTGTAGCAGCACTCACAATAATCTTCCATGATACTTCCAGCTTCCGTCGAGTGTCCAGACTGTCCCACGTCGCCTCTGTGCAGCAGCACTTTGTGCACCACTCCCCTCCCAACAGAGATAGAGGCAGAGACAGAGAGAGTACTGACACCCACACACACACACACACACGCACACGCGCACGCACGCACTCTCTCTCTCTCTCTCTCTCTCACACACACACACACACACACACACACACACACACACACACACACACACACACACAGACAGAGAGAGAGAGAGAGAGAGAGAGAGAGAGAGAAAGACTACCTGTACCAATTTGACAATCAAACATACTTCCCGCTGATTAGCCTACACCAATTAAACACACAAGGAGAGTTTGGAAACATGACTACAAGTACAAATGTGCAATTAAGATTCGTGCGCTTCTGTGATAGAAGGATGGAACGCACCCATAAAGACGAATTATCATTGTGTATATTCCTGCACTATATAGCTGTATCGAGTGATCTCTCGGTACATAGAAAATAGAAAAATAAAATGATTGATATCTTGTGTGTGTGTGTGTGTGTGTGTAAACATTAAATGGGACAGTCTGCATCGAGTAGCCTACTTTTACTTGTAACAGAGTATTCCTACATTGCAGTATTGATACTTAAAAGTGAACTGATGAAGTATACTTTTGTAAAAACCCTTTAGTACTTTTCCCACCACTGCTGGACTCTGGCTATAGTGGGCTACGCTGTATGGTCCGGCGGACCATTGGTCCCATTCTGGACCGGCTGTAAACAATAGTCCAGTTACCCTGGGACGGGTAAACATACCGGTAGTACCTTTCCTTTCCTTACAGTCTGGCGATGCCTGATAGGCTCATAGGACTAGACTCATAGACTGGACATCAACTCGCTTTACAACGTGCATATCCGGTCGAGAGCGGATACGGAAACAGTCAGTGTGTGCAAGCACATAACTCAAAGATAAAACCGAGAAACCACCGGATACAGTAGGCGGTCTCTAGGCCGGATATGAGCACGGAACAGCAAATAAAAACCAAACCTGTCAACCAATGCGCACCGACCGAGTCTCCCAAGCAGCCAATCTGCGCCGATCTTCAGCACTTCGTCCTCGGTGACCTCCGCCACTTCCTTCCGGGGTGTTTTAATTCTCAGCTCAGTCACCATAGCAAAGCAGCAGCTCACACACACACACACACACACACACACACACACACACACACACACACACACACACACACAGACACACAGTTTAGCCTTAGCGTTAGCATTATCATTCCAGTTCTTTTAGTCTAATATATATTAGAAGGTTTCGTAAGAAGCAGAACCACCATGGCGCTGCTGACGCCCCTGTTGGCGTTCCTCTATCATCTGCCGCAGGTGTACAAGTGGCTGCTGAAGCCCTACTATGTGGCCTCTCTCTTCATGTCCGTCGCCTTCCTGGCCGTCCGCAAAACACCCGGCGTCTGTGACCGCCTGGACACCCAGAGAGAGGACGGCAACTCCTGCGACTTTGACTGGGTAAGTGTGTGTGATGCTGTGATCCGAATGATGGAAGAGCAGTAGACAATGGGTGGCAGTGGCGCCCAGCCCACCAAAGCGATCTGTTAGGAGTTATGACGGTGGCTTTCAACCCTTTTCATGTCAAGTTCCATTATTTGTTCGGCATTTGGGCCACGGTCCACCATTTGATGAGATTTAGCCTCTCAGACCCAAAACTTAGAATATTGTGTTGTGTCGTTGGATAAGAGTTTGTCCACAATTCCATGCTGTATTAGTATTGATGTTGGTATACCATTAGCCCCTCTCGGAACCCTACATAAAGCTTTTCTGTCAGAAACTTCAGTAGCATTGGGTTCTGCTTGGAGGGCTAGTATACCATAGGAGATAGCATACCAATTCTACATTCTCTAATTGTGCAGAATTCTTGTAAATTAAGTAGTACACATGTTTAACAATATTTAACTCAAGAGAGCGTAAAACATTTTATATACACTCAAGACGAGTTAAAGCTAAAGTTCCATTTGGTATACCAACTCCATCATTTAGCTGGGTCCCACTCCCACCTGGACCCCCTTAAGGACCACTGGTGGTCCCCGGACCACTGGTTGAAAACCACTGTTATGAATAATAATATGATGGCATTTCATCACTGACTGGTGGCATCCATCATATCAGATCTACAAGATTACTATGTGGTAGGTTAAGCTGGTATAGATCTTCTGCTATGATGATGATATATCAGGACAATGACAGGATATGGTGGTGTGTGTAGGTCGTGCCAAGGTCAGAAGAGTCCCTAATTGGGCCTATTAGTTTGCCAAATGTGTCCATGTCAGGAATGTATGTTCAGTACCCACGGTTTTTAACCAGGTAGATTAGATTTAACATGTGTATTAGGCCTATTGTTTTAAGATATATATATATTTTTTTTTTAAGATATTTTTTTGCGGCTTACGCCTTTTATTGATTTTTGAAGGGACAGACAGTAGGCTGACAGGAAACGGGAGAGAGATGGGGGAATGACATGCAGTAAAGGCCGTGTCGGGTCCGGGAGTCGAACCCGCGGCACACTGCGACTGGATTACCAGTCCGGTGCCCAGACCGCTACGCTACGGCCTGGGCCGTTTTAAGATATTTTGTCTGAAAAACTGTAAAACAATGTTTACATTATGCACTCATGAGGAGGACACATTATGATAGGCCTAACGGTACAAAATGTCAGGTCAGTCTACAGGCTGAGTGTAGACCTTATCATATTTGATATATTCTGACCGGGATACAATATAATGACAGACCTAGGCCTGTCTGCATTATAGTGGAGGCCTGGGGAGCACTTTCTGAGACCGATATAACATTTAGCAGAACTAATGGACCCATGATGCATTATATTTAATTTAACTCTGAGTACTGTGTACAAATGGAACTATCGTACATGGACCTGTAACTCTTAAGACGTTAGTGTGACTTATGTTCCAGCCGTGGACCTTCCATGAAGGTTGTGGTACTTTTCTTGTCACACAGAAATGGAGGAGAGGACACATTGGTGCTTCTCAATCATTTTCATGTCAAGGGGCATGAAATGTCACCAGTTGAAAAGATTTTGTGCCAGGGACCCTCATAAAAATATATTATTAGATTTGGCATAGAATTACATTACAATAACAGGACTCAGACTTTATTTACGGGGGCCAGTTTCGAATCGCAGCCATCCGTAGGTGCCCTTTCAGTTTCAGAGCGATATTGGGAGCCCTTGAGGCTCCGTTTGAGAGCCACTATCTGAAAAGAGAGGTTGCCGTTTGCTGTTGACACCGCAAACAGCACCTGCGATGAGTTAAGGTATGTCAGGGTCTGGAGGGAGGGTTATGTGTGTAGTACAGATGGAGAAACGCTGATAACAATCTCTCCTATTGTCTTCCAGAGAGAGGTGGAGATCCTGATGTTTCTGAGTGCCATCGTCATGATGAAGAACAGGAGAGCCAGTGAGTACAGTACACAATGTCACATTTAATTCCTACACGCCTACAGCTGTTCACCTACAGTAGCTTCAACTTCACTTCAGCTCTGACGCATTGCAGTTACATAATGGACTCGCATGTCAGTCGATTAAATGTTTCAAGCCCACCACACACCGGCTGCGTCCGCCGCGTCGCCTGGCGCGCCGATAGAACCCAGTTCTATTTTCCAGGCGGCGCCGCGCGGCAACGCGTCGCAGACTGTGTGTGTCGGGCTTCACTCAGCTAGAGAGACTGATGACCGTCTCCACTTTTGATGCTACAACTGGGTGAAAAGTAAACCAAGAGAAAAGACACAGGGATAGTGATGTGATTGGTTTGGTTTCCAAAGAGAAGTGTGCGTAGGTTTGTTTTGAAGCTGTTCTCGACACAGTTTCAGCAACTACCTGTTTGATGTCTGCCAGACTTATCGGTAGGCAGAGATCGATGATCGTCTGGCAACACGAGACCACATGAATAATAAGAATAGAGGTGAAAAACATCAGTCTGCTCAAAATGTGTGTACTCTTGAGTACATCAGACACTAACTACATCACTTAACAGCAGCACGCCTTACAAATATATGTATATATAGTGTGTGGGAATGTGTGGAGTGTTCGGAGCATTGGACCTTAAGTGTCTTACTCAGGGACACTATATATACACAGTAGGACCTTCTGATTCCCAGATAGCCTCTATACTCATTCAGCTATTCATATACTTGTTTTATTCATTAATACTGTGTGTGTGTGTGTGTGTGTGTGTGTGTGTGTGTGTGTGTGTGTGTGTGTGTGTGTGTGTGTGTGTGTGTGTGTGTGTGTGTGTGTGTGTGTGTGTGTGTGTGTGTGTGTGTGTGTGTGTGTGTGTGTGTGTGTGTGTGTGTGTGTGTGTGTGTGTCAGTCACGGTGGAGCAGCATGTGGGCAACATCATTCTGTTCAGTAAGGTGGCCAACACGATCCTGTTCTTCAGACTGGACATCAGGATGGGTCTGCTCTACCTGACCCTCTGCATAGGTCAGTACTTGACCGTTTGTGTCATGTGTGTTTTTATGTATGTATGTAGACGGTGTCGACTTAAATCTGACAGAGAGAGCAAATGTTTACTGTTTATTATATTGATGATGATGGAAACTAACTCATTAGTTAGACCCCCGTCTCTCCAGGTCCTTAGCAAACAGAAAATAAATGTTCATGTCAGGTTACCAATTTGATCCAATCAGGAGAGAGAACCCCACAAAGTTAATTATCAACTTCAATTGCATTGCATTCCAGTTCCAAATTTGTCTCAACTAGATTAGTCCAGGGGCCACAACTGTCTAATGATTTTGTATGGGGGCCCGGACAGCGTGCACACTTCACGCAGAAAATGTGTGTGTTTTCAAACATGTATGTATTTTGTGCTTAAACACGAAGATGTATGTATATATAATACATTTGTGTAGGGGTTTGTGATTGCTGTTGGAATGTAGATCTATTTAATCATTATTTTAACTATATAAATATCACTACAGCACCAGCATATTATATAGCCTGTATGTATGCAGTGACTGTGATACGGTGTGGGTCTTTCATGCACACAGGCCTCAGATATACTACTAATATACTACACTGTTGAATGAATGGTTTGTGTTGTTGCAGTGTTTCTGATGGTGTGTAAGCCTCCTCTCTACATGGGACCAGAATACATCAAGTACTTCAGTGATAAAACCATCGATGTGAGTAGAAACGCGGCTAAAGCATGCACCAATCCAGCTCATTTACAAAAGCTCTGCACTGGTTGATGAAGAGAAGGTCTCTTCAAAGCTATTGTTTATCCACTGGGAAAATATATATTCTGTGATCTTTTTTTGTTGCTTTTTCTTATCGTGTGGATACTGTAACACGTGTACCGGCAATACCTGTGTATAATGGACCTGTGACCACCAATGTATTAAATAAAAATACCACCAAGGTATTAAATCTGGACTAGTATTCAGTAAGGTTCGGCTCTGGGAGCATAAAAGAGTAATGATTATGAGACCACACCAGTATGTAGCGTGTAATAAAGAAAGGGCCGGCTTGTTTAGAAAAATAGTTGAATGAATGATACCAAACAAAACACACACACACACACACACACACACACACACACACACACACACACACACACACACACACACACACCCCAGTAAACAATAACAATGAGCTCAAACAGTGTAACTTGTAGTCAGTGATTAGATCACTATGATCTCTCAAATTAAACCCTTTAAATATTTTGGGTGAAATACCCTTTAATTTAGGCTACAGGTCCTATGGGTTTGAACCTATGGGTTTTAATCTACCTTTTTATCGTCAGGTTTTTATCATCGAGTGCACCCTGGTAAGTATCTTTTTAGTTAGTATCCTTTTAACCAGTGGTGTCATGTTTATTACTGGTACCACAGCGTTTTAATGATGTCACGTGCGTGCACGTGCATGTATGTGTGCATCACGGCATGCACACAGAACGGCTGATATAGCCTAAGCCTATTGTTGAATAGTGTGTGAGAGTTTTAGACACAAACACAAAAGTAGACTTAAAATAGTCAGATAAACATCTTTACTGCGAAACTAAAAAGTTTGCTTTGGACGAATGAATCTGTTCTTTGATGGAGGAGGAGGCATTCTTCTGGTGTGCAGAACAACAAGAAGAACCTCGCGTCACCAGGTGCGTTAGGTGCATCTTCAATCTAGGGGGACGCATTCTAGCACGCACATGCACCGTTCCGTCCCTGCGTGTGCACGTCAAAAACATACTGGTACCACAGCGTGGTACTGCGTTCTACGAGCATGACGCCACTGCTTTTAATTGTAGATCTTTTTAACTCCTTTACTGCCCCTAGTGTTAGCAATGCTGTTACTGCAGCATATGCCGCCCGTCCAGGCCCACTATTCAGGCCCACTATTCAAAATAATTGCCATGATCCTAACGATGTTCTCACCTGTGTTTGTACATTCAGGACGAGTTGGAGAGAGACAGTCGAGTGACGTGGATCGTGGAGTTCTTCGCCAACTGGTCTCCAGAGTGCCAGTCCTTTGCATCAGTCTATGCTGATCTCTCCCTAAAGTAAGATTAGTAATTAGTTGCTTAATGGAAATAATTTGTGACTGTGACAATATTTATTTCAAACATCCTTCTTTATTTCCCCCCCCCAATGCGATCAGCGTCTGCAAAATGATTATAGAGATGCCATGTTTTCTAGTCTAGGACGGTCATTAAGTAATTTATATATACTCACTCAACATTTCAGGTATAATTGTGCCGGCCTCAAGTTTGGAAAGGTGGATATTGGACGATATGGAGAGGTGTCCAAAAAGTAAGTATTTTCTTGTCTTTCAGTAAATAGATGTTCATGTCATATAACATGGTCTCTTCCCAGCTCATCATCCCAGAGGAAAGATGGTGGTAGAACATATTCAATTCCCTTATTTCATCCCGGCCTCTGTCTTTCTTTCTCCAGGTACAGAGTGTCAGCCTCCCCTCTGTCCAAGCAGCTGCCTTCCTTGGTGCTTTTTCAGGGAGGGAAGGAGGTGATGAGGCGCCCCCAGGTGGACAAGAAGGGCAGAGCAGTGTCCTGGAGCTTTACAGAGGTGTGTGTGTGGGTATAACCAGCAGAATAACAAACCAACTGATATCTCGAGGTTGTTTATTTCCCCAAGACAACGTGAAAAACTGCAACACAAAACATAACAATATCCTTTTAAACACAATGAAACATGAAATATGAACGTCCTTGTTGTTGTCAGTCAATCATGATGTCCCTATTATATGTAAACAAACACAATGAGATGTACACAAACAACACTGTTTACAAACAAAGAAAACAACAACATGTAACATACCGTGTGCGTCTTCTGCAGATTATTTTAGGAGAGCTACGTTATCTTCTCTTATATTCTTTATTTAAGGACACTCTTTTAGACGTGGGAAGAGCTCCTTGCACCACTGAAACTCCAGCTTGTTCTGACTGAGTTCAGCTCACACAGGTGCAATCAATGCTGCCTCACTCTAATCACAGGGCTCTGCTCCTGCATGCCCTTCTAGGTCATAATGAACACAACAAAGGACCAGGCACCACACACAGCATGCAAATACAATATGTACCCAAATAAACATACATATAATGTTCACATATTTCAGAAAGGTACGCAATAAAATGGAATATTACAAAATACCCATTGCTGGGACAGCTACAGTGGGGAAATAGGTTCTCAAAAATGTTTGTGTCAAGCACCTCCAAATTGATATGGCCACCTGACCACAGCGATCACATGCAGCGTGAAGTGACGCATTGTGAGCTTGTAGATCTGCTATTTTCACTAGTTTGGGTCCCGGGCTAACGTCTAATTTCTCTTTTGGGCCGTGGGCTATAAAAGGTTTTGGAACCACTGTTCTATAAAAGGTTTTGGAACCACTGTTCTATAAAAGGTTTTGGAACCACTGTTCTATTTGAACAAACCTTCTCCCTTCCTTCCCAACAGGAGAACATCATCAGAGAGTTCAACATCAACGAGCTCTACCAGAAATCCAAGAAGCTCAACAAAGTCAAGGGCGACAAGGCCATCCAATCACAGTTCCCGCCCGTCCTCGAGGAGGAGGAGCCAGAGCAGGAAGGCGCCCAGGTGGAGGATTTGGAATCAAAGAAGGACAAATAAGGATCTCTCTCGGAACGCCTCGGCTGTTTGGGATGAAATGTTTCATCCTAACTTCTATTCCTCGTTGTTTTCTTTTGCTCTCTCGTTTTTTTTTAAGCGTTTCTTCACTCCTCCGAGTCCTCCACAATGTTTCTACACCGACATGGGATTCATATTTTCAAAGGAATGTTATTTTTGTTTTCGGCAGGATGGAAAGCCCTCTGAATCAGATTACAGACTATAACACTAAAGCTCTCCATTTCAAATCCATGCACCCTGACTGTCTGGCAGTAGAGGAAGTGTGAACTTAATAACTATATATGCTACTTGTATGACAAATAACAAAAAATAGCAGATCTATAAGCTCACAACGCACTGCAGCTTTTTGTGTGCTTGTAGATTTTGTGAAATTGTTTTGAATTGTCTTTACATTTCCGCTTATTGTCCCAAATATGGATGCCAAGTGGGATGTTCCATTTGGAAAGCGAAACAGTGAGCATGTGTACGCTTAAAGGTCTTTATACACCAGGGGCACGACAAATAAACTGTCCAGAAATTGCTCGCGAGAATTTCCCATAAATATTCATATAGTTTAATGCCTCATTCATACAGGTTGATGCCTTAATTTGCGGTGAAAACCCGACCTCATTTTGAATAAAAAACTGTCTCTTTATATTTGCGAAAACATTTTGTTTCAGGCAAATTAACCGCACGAATATAGTCGCACGTGTAAAGTCCTTAATGGTTAGTGTATGCTTTGAGCGACAAGTGTCAAACGATGCGTCAACATTTCGTTTAGTAATAGAGCATTCAGACTGCAACTCTCCGAAAGCATCGCCATAATTATTTAATCTTCTCAAACAAATTAAACAATTAAGAGTATGCAACATCTTATGTAGGCATCTGCGACACCCTCAGAAGGCCTACGGTGACACATTCTGGGTTGTTTTGATGTCACTTTCATCACTTGACACTTATCGCGCAAAGCCAAAATTGGAGCATGTGTTTCATTGAGGATGTAAGTGGAGCCAACATTTAGATCAGTTCAAAGGCTTGTGAATATGTTGTGTAGATGTGCAGTTTGTGTGGGTTCATGGCATTGTCATTTCCATTTCTGAACCCATTAAAACATGACGTTTGACTGAATACATCCTGATTTAGTGAAACCATGCAGTGAAATTGACGAATAAGGGAACATGTTTTGTAATTTCGTTTAGAATTTTGACTTTTTCCTTCTTTTTTTTTAATATACCTAATCTAATTTGCTAAATTGCATTTTTAAAGATTTTAATATAAATGTAATTCTAAAATGTACATAAGTAGATGTTTGAGGGGGTTTTGTGCTGGCATGTAAATGAAGTTTTAAGGGGTGCAACACCAGGGAGCCAGGTGGTGGTGTTAAAGCCAAGGTCATTTACTGTGCAATGCCTTTCAGGACATGCTGAGATGAGCATGCATGTTTTGACATTCCTTTTATTTCTAGCATTAATTCATTTTATTTGTTTGTGTTTAGCAAACGACGTCAGCAGAATAGTCTGTACCGTCCACCATTTTAAACTTTTGATTGTTGTGCAAGTTCAGCACCATGGTGTTAAATTAAGACTTAAATTAAGATTATTTTCTGTGTATCATGCAGGCAATAATTTTCATCCTAACAGCAGAATATGTGAGTGAAAAAAAGACTATTTACACACTATTCTCCAGTCCATGCTGTAACAGGCTGATCAGACAAAAAAAAAAAACGTTAATTTAACTTTGAGAGTGTACCCTGCTGTAGTTTTTAACCTGTACTGGCTGAAACCAATCAGCCCACGGTTTCATACCCTTGGCTTTCAAGGGGCCCGTCAGAGTTCAAATAACTACAGATTTTACTGTGCATTATTATTAATTACTGTGCATTACTAAAACATTTCAAAAGTAGTCTAAATTCTGGACAGGGCCACCCAGACGGTCCATATAGCATACCTACAATACCCACCATTCCAAGTCAAATGCCAGTCTGAAATATTATAAATGCATGATCGGAAATATGGTCAAATGTTTTATGCTGCTACAGTATTTAGTATTTTCCTTTTAATATTGTTGGCTACAAGAGCATCCTAGTTATTTGTTATAGGTACTATCCATTCCATGTTTTGTTTTTGTATTTGTTTTGGAGACAACACAAAGTTACCAGTAATTCTTATGCACTGGAATTGCTCATTTATTTTATGATAAAGCTGAATGGTGCAGGATCATGTGTTTTTCTGGACATTTAGCCGTGGCCGTGGCTAATTGTCTGACCACTTTATTTTATTTGTAAAATGACGAAAATGTACCGTTTCACACCAACAGTGGTTGGTGCCGTCATCATCATCGCCTGTTCAGTTCTGCTGTTTGTCCTCAACACTGTAAAGTGGTATCCCTGAAGGGGCATTTTATTACTAACTCTGTGTACGTGTGTTTAACTGATTGACCCTTCACTTACCATGCTGCGCTTTTGTTTTGTTGTCAGGAGGCCATCAGTCTACTGTCCATATTCTTCTGGCATCACTTTTGAGTTGTATGAATTGAGCAGCCCAGTGTGTACCGTTAAGTCCTCAGGGTTAATTTACTGTAACTCTGAGAATGTTACCAATGGATAAATTGGCACTGAGGGTTTTAATTGGTGCTCATGCTGAAAATGAATGAAAGTCTGATCTGGGTTTTTTTTCTTCCATGCAATAAAACAACGTGCACATGAACCCTCTCATTTGCTCTTATCGGTGCGTATTTGATATTACTATTGAATTAAATTCATTACCAGTGTCACGTGACAAGAACGTGTCACGGTGGAACATGTTATCTTGTAGATCTATTTCACAGCACATCATCTTACTACGTGACATGTTTTGGGACACGTTTTTAATATCAACCAAAAACAATGTATATCCAAGCATTTTCCAAAACATTTGATTAATTCCAAACCTTGAATTCCCGGCCTGGAAAACCGTTTTTCTAATAAAAAAAATATTTCCAGGAATTTCATGACAGTGGAACCCTCAACCCTGATACATTGACTTGTTGTGCCATCATATTATGGACACCAGCACCATGCCATTATACTCCATACATCTGGCCAGCTCGTTGGTACCTTACGCTCCTGCATCTTTCTACAGTACATCCACATGTTGGGTCCCTGTGTCCGAGCAACAAAATAGCGTTATAGCATTTGTTCACCAGTGTAACTGTTGCACAGCCTAAAACACAGACACACACACAGGCCAGGGAGGAGGGCTTGTACAGTACAGCACCACTCACTTCAGACGGGTCTGATTTTTTAATTGAAGTAACAAAAAAATCTCGTCTTTTTCTTTTGTGTATTTTGTATGCTTAATTGTAAGATTTTACAATTAAGCATACAAAATACACAAAAGAAAAAGACAAGAAAAAAACAAACAGAAAACACAATTAGCAGTCAAAAACTACCCCTCCACATTCTGCTGTTGACAATTAGTGATTATATCATCTGTAATGTATTACAATTACAAATTGTTAATGCAACCATCTTTTAATATATATATAAAAAAAAGTAGTCCCATATTTCATGGAACTTTCCTTTGACATTGTTCCTCAATCGAGTATTGGAAAGATGCAGGTGCTTCAGTCATACGTAAGTTGGGTCTGTGATCTCTGCTGTATGAGCTCTTCCAGTTTCTCAGTATCAACCTAGCTAGCTGCAGTGATAAGACCTGCAGTCACTAATGCACGTTGTGCCCTTAGAGTATATATATGAATAGAGAAGGCACCCAGAGGAAATATTGAGGCGAAATGGACATAGTGGCCGAATGAAGGTATTGCAGCCTGGCCCCAAACACATGAACGCGCTGTCCGTTGACTATCATTGTACACGTTCACGACGGACGACGCTCGTGCGCGTTCAACGGCAGCGCGTTCATGTGTTTGGGGCCACTCACCATTGCAATCCGTCCCAGAATGCACTCTGTTCCTACCAGGAAGGAGGAGTGAATCCGCCTCATGCGCTTTTGAGCAACTTAATGCAAGTGGATAGGAGGAGAACTCGGGTGTCTTCTCTATAGATATATAACTCTATGGTTGTGCCTTGGGGCCTCCATAGCCTCCAGGCCTTCCTCACTTTAAGATCTTGCTCCGTTGAGTTGACCCATGAGCCCAGGTATTTCCAAGTCCTTGACTTCCTTCAGAACAGTGCCTCCTGTTCTTGTCCGAGGTGGATGTTCCGAAGGGATTTTATAGGTGACTTCAGGGAAACCTGAATTTAATTGGTATTCAGTCAGAGGCAAACCTTGGCACACTCTGGTCAGGAGGCAGGAGCTCCTGTTCCACGTGGTCGGAGAGCAGGCTGATGTCGTCAGCGTAGTCCAGGTCTGTCATGACTACTGTAGGGTGTCGTCTTGACCTCCCTGGTGTTATGGTGAGGCCAAGATCATGCTCTCGTCCACTGATGGCCTTCCTTAGTACATAGTCCAGAACTATGACGAAGAGGAAGGGAGGGTGTGCCCTTGCAGTACCCCAACCAAGATATCAAACTCCTCACGTTGTCACGTTGTGAAAATAGCCCATCTAAAACATGGCCAAAATACAGATCTCTCTAGGTGGTCCTCCGATGAGCCCTCCATCGTTGCTTCCAGTCATCCCGGTTCTCCATACATCTGGCCAGCTTGTTGGTGCTTTGCTTTGCGCCCCCGTGTCGTTCTTGAGTACAACCACATATGTTAACCCATTCTGACCTGAGATCAGATTCATACGAGGTTTCCGCCGGACACACACTGGTCTGATGAACCCATTCTGACCTGAGATCAGATTCTAAAAATGTCAGTCGTTCTTCGATTATTCAAAAATAGCAGACCTACAAGCTCGTATCGCGCCACTCGGTGGCGCGATACGAGCTTGTAGATCTGCTATTTTTCAATAGCTAAAGCATAACATGATGCTAACATCAAAATGGGTGCCCGGTCAGAATGGGTTAATGTGGGACGTCCTCGTGAGCGGTAGTCACCTGCTAGTCAGTCTCATATGAAAATAAAAATATGGATGCCAGTTTGAAAGAGGTTATACATGATTACTGGAAATATTTTATAACATGCCTTTAACAGATAATTTCTTTAAATATAATTAAAAAAAAACATATCCCCATTTTGGGCATGTCATTATACTGTAGGTGAAAAGTAAATAAAGGTATAAAGTAATTGAAATGGTTAATTGATGTATAAAAACTCGAATAAAGAGTTGTGACAAAAGACATCTGATAATTGAGTTTATTATCAATTCTCAAACACATACTTACGCACGCGCACACACACACACACACACACACACACACACACACACACACACACACACACACACACACACTCTCCAATGGAAAACAAATTTAACACATTGTCTTAATCAAACTTGACAATGTTGTGTTGCATGCCAAATACACTTGACCCCAGCCTCAACTCTCTACCATCCATCCTTGTGGAGAGTAGGCTAGTGTCCTGTAACTTTCTCTTTAAATATACTAAAATGAAAGTAAAACGTATTGAAATGAAACATGGACAAAGAGGATTTCTTCTTGTTCTGTTCTCGATTTAGCCAATGGAAAGTTTTACTTGCATGTGGTTCGATTGACTTAGCAGTCCAGGGAATGCCAAACTAATTTATTTGATTATTTTTCAACTTGGCAAGAAGACGCAAACAGGACTTTGCCTTCATTTCAGAGATGTTTAGGGTAGAAGAAATACTCTCACACACGTCTTCAAATGCAAAGAAAAAGTAAAGTTTGATGGGAAACACACTTTCATGTCATCAGGTTATCTACCGCGTCGTCCCTCAAGCCAGACAATCTTTTCCACAATCTTCCAATGCTACATAGACTTTGTAGCCTCCTCGTCGCCTTTGAAATATTGTTTCTACCAAGTAAGTAGCAAGCTATATTATGCTTCGGCGAATTAGATTTACAGTAGTTAGGACAAATGTATGCGACTAAAAAGACAAAACAGAAGTGGGGCTTCTTTGCATTTTCTGTGTGGCGGAAGCGTTTGAAAATGGTGGGAACCATTTTATTATTTTGTGCCTGATTAAAGGTTCCGGAACAAAAACGTTGTGTTTTTTCCATGTATGTATTTCTTTGCATTTGAAGACAGCGTGCTGGAGTCTTTCTTCTGCCTTTTCGGCCCTTTGACTTCTCTGATGACCCCGTCATAGGCTACTTGTGCAATGTCTCGCTCGTTTTAAAGATGTTTAGGGTAAAATTTAAGATGGAAAAAATGTTGGATTAAAAACTATATATTTCCTTGAGGTGTGCTTAATTTATACCATGTGACCAAAACCGCCACAAAACTCGACACATCATTTGCTAAATAAGCCAAATAAAGTGCTCTTTCTGGTTTTCAAGTAAGCTATGGACTGTTGGCGATTGTGTCCTTTAAATGGCAAAAGATGGGACACCCAAGTGTGCACGATTTGTAATGTCAACCTTTTGCTCATGTCTGCTAAAGGCTAAAATAGTCGCTCTACATACAAGCTCACATTGCATTGCAACCGGTTGTGAGCTTGTAGAGGGGTTATCTTACAAATGTTACACGGCATCTTTTGTCCTGGACTTGAAAGGGTTTGAGGAAATGGCCTAATTACCTCACTAATCAGTGTGGAGGTCTGTCTGACAACCACCCTGGCTTAGATGACCACATTAGTCCATTCCCAGCGCTGAAGTGGTTAACGAAACATGGCTCTGAAGGGGTAAAGGAAGACCTGATGTATAACATCGTCTCATAACATATCATACATTTTTTAAACTTTTATTTCAAATGCATAATGCTGTCGGGCAGAAACCTTGTAGCCTACTTATATTTTGAACGGGCTGTTTTTTTCATGAATAATTTTATGGGTTGACCGTGGCACGCAAAAGTAGGGCAAATAGCCCAATCTACAAATCTAAGAGAGGGCCGCTTAAGGTTGTTAAGTGTGTCTGTGGGTCTTATAACCAATGAAAAGTATTAAGGAGCTTGTGACTAAATAAATAACTCCGTAGAATCCATTGGAACACAGGTTCCTTTTCCCATTTCCAATTCAACAATGATGAACTCACTGCACAAGGTTTCTACCCAACAGCTACGACATGATTTCCTCAAACAAAGGACATTGCATTTTCATCACTAGTTCTCATTGGCTGAACATATTTTCCAAACTAGGCTGGAGCATCCGTCAGCTACAAATGAGCGAGCGGGGCACAAGCATGTTTCGTTACGATCCTGAATTTAACACCACCGATCCCTTGGAGCAATATTAAAAACTCTTCATTTATCAACAGCTATTTTCTTTTTTTTTATATATAAATTCATATAAAACAATTTCAAATTAAATTAATGAAATAAAAAAAGACAACCAATTTCTTTGATTTCCAAGGCAATTGCTCTAAGGTTTTTGTTTTTCTCCTAGAAAAGGCTGCCCCGTCTTAAAGACACCCACAACAAATATTAAACACAGTTTCCTTGTTCACTTTAGTATCCTTATTACCGATTGGTCAAAAGACAACTGACAGCATGGTCCACAGCCAATCACAGTGGCCCATAGTGGCTAGTAATACTAGTGCATGCTGCATGAGTCCATTAGAAATGCCACTGCTTTCGTTTAGTTTTTTTTTCCTTCAGGAAATCCACATTTAAATCACATCATTCTGTACAAACACGGAATCATATACACACCTAGGAATAAATCAATTGAAATTAACAAGGGGATTCTCAGCGATTGTTTTTTTTCCAGCATCACCTTTTTCTTCCCTCTGATGAAAAGGCAATAAGCTCCTCCATGATCAATACGTTCACAAACACAGGTCCCTCCTGCAATCACCAGAATCACCAGAGTCTCGTCTCTCGAGGTGCATGATTGGCTGGGAGGTGTGTGTGTGTATGGGGGTGGAGGGGAGATGTGATGGAAACTGGAAAGCACTGTGGTTGCTTGGTTACCAACTTCCAAATTTCTTCTTTTTTTTGCAGTCTACAGTAGCGTGATGGAGGTCCCCAGAAGGGAAGTGTACCGAGGGAAAGCGTGATGGAGGTCCCCAGAAGGGAAGTGTACCGAAGGAAAGCGTGATGGAGGTCCCCAGAAGGATGACAGTGAAGGCAAAGTGTGTGAGAGAGGAAGAGGGATAATGCCTGGGTTTCATTTAGGCCCCATGCATGCACCACAGAACAACACTTTTTTTAATTGGTTAAATAAGGTTTCTTCCACCCCCCCCCCCCCCCCCCCCCCCCCCGTCTAGGCTGTTTGCTTTTAGAAAGGGCACGCGTATTTTCACTATGGCTGACACCGGAGCGCCACACCCTGAGCCCCACACAGAATACAACCCTAATCCTTTTAAAAATGCCGTAAGCTACAGCGGGTCTGGAGACACCCAGGCAACCCTACATACCCCCCAGGGGTCTATACTCCACCCTCCCCCCCCTCTACACCAAATCAATCTCTTTGCCGGAAAGAGCCAGTCTACAAGCAGATTGGCCAGTTTCACTTATTATTATTATTACATGCCCAGAAGAGACGCTAGTGTTCATGTGGTTACTGTACTCTGACTATGCAGCCAGAATTGGTCCCGTTGGATGCGAACCCGGTCGCAGGTGTGATGCGTTATGGCTGAACCGAGACCGGCCTCTCAACGTGGAATGAAATGGTTTCACGGTGCTGTGCAGTTAGCAGCCCAGTCCTGGCTTCAACTCGGTTCAGTCCACGTCAGCCGTTACCAGAAATGTTACACTTTGTATCGGGGGTCAGTTCAAATTAGCTCCACAAAGTAAAAAAGACAATAATAAAAAAGTAGCTCCACTCATTCGTTATTCCCTCTCTTTCTCTGCCTCTGGGACACTGGTCTGCAGTACTATGACCATACAGCCTCTGGGACACTGGTCTGCAGTACTATGACCATACAGCCTCTGGGACACTGGTCTGCAGTAACATACAGCCTCTGGGACACTGGTCTGCAGTAACATACAGCCTCTGGGACACTGGTCTGCAGTAACATACAGCCTCTGGGACACTGGTCTGCAGTAACATACAGCCTCTGGGACACTGGTCTGCAGTAACATACAGCCTCTGGGACACTGGTCTGCAGTAACATACAGCCTCTGGGACACTGGTCTGCAGTAACATACAGCCTCTGGGACACTGGTCTGCAGTAACATACAGCCTCTGGGACACTGGTCTGCAGTAACATACAGCCTCTGGGACACTGGTCTGCAGTAACATACAGCCTCTGGGACACTGGTCTGCAGTAACATACAGCCTCTGGGACACTGGTCTGCAGTAACATACAGCCTCTGGGACACTGGTCTGCAGTACTATGAACATACAAAAAGAACGCCCCAAAACGTCCCCTTCTTTCCCTTTAAATGTCTAACAGGAGTATCGTTCAGTCTGATCCGTTCCTGTTACCTGGAGACCGTCCGTCCGACCGTCCGTCCGTCCGTCCGTCCGTCCGTGTCAGACTGAAATCTCATACGTGGTGCCCCCGACTCCCGTCACCTTCTTCACTCCGCCTCCTTGCGGCTTGTGGGCGGGGCTTCCCGCGGACCCACCCGCACTGGGATAGGCTGCTCCGGGACGCGTGGACACGCCCATTGGGTGGGAGGGTGAGGAAGGGGCCGAGTAAGAAGCGGAAGAAGGGGAGGAGAGGGCCTGGCCGCCATTGGGCCGACTCCGAGGTTTCATCTGGATGGCCTCATCCCTGATGGAAGGGAGGGAGAGAGAGAGAGAGAGTTTAGAGCTACTCATCAGTATTTCATCAATTCAACCCTCTATTCTTTGACTTGAGTTACAACTGTACAGTACTCTTTTCCATCTATATAAAAATAGCCCACATAAGTTGTAGATCTGCAATTTCTTTTGCCCCCAGAATAGCCATGAACTGGTGTGAGAGCTCTAATCTGTAGTCCTGGCTTACTGTACCTAGTTCCGTTTCCCATAGCTTTGGTTTGATTGGATCAGCAGCAGATCTGAACTGGAAGCACATATGAAGGCGTTTCTGTTTAAAATGCTGCTGCTGAGCCAATCGAAGCAAAACTATGGGAAAGTGAAATAGGTACGCCACCTTCTGGAAACCTACTGTACACAGAGCCTATTGTGAGACTACAGGAGGAAGAGGAAACATTACAACGCACACAACGACATGTCATTCAGGACGTTACCCCAAAACACACAACACAGTGGGGGGAGGGGCGTCGACACCACGAATGAGTGAACGACAAGCAAAAAGAGGAAAAAGGAAGAACTCACAGGCAACCTGGCAGGAGGAGAAGAGGATGAAGAAAAGAAGGGAAGAAGAAGAAGAGGTGCAGGAGGAGCAGCAGTCATTTTAGGTAGTTCAGGTTGTCACACAGGAGGGTGGAGGCAGAAGGGTGGAGGAGGGGGGGTGGCTTAGTGGCGGCAGGAGAGGAAGAAAAGTAGCCCATCGTTCCGGCGACCGGCGGGGCGCTTATACTCACTTCGGCGCTTGTATTCCTCCGCCCATCCCTCCTCCTCCTCCTCCTGCCCCCGCAGCGTTGGCGCTGGCCGAGGCCGAGGCCTTTCGGACCAGCCGGTACTGCATCTCGGCCGCCGCCGCGCTCGAGTACGACAGCGACTTGCCCAGGGGCGGGGCGTGGGGCGCGCGGGGCGGGTGGGTGGTGTTGGTGCCGGAGGAGGAGGAGGAAGGCGGCGGCATCAGCGGGGTGTCGGTGGAGCGCGTGCGGTAAGGGTAGTGGTGCGGGGCGTGCGGCGCAGAGAAGCGTGGGGGGCGGGAGGAGGTGGCGGAGGAGGCGTGGTGGTGGTGGTGGTGGGAGGAGGAGGAGGACGAGGACGAGTGGTGGTGGTGGTGGTGGTGGCCGGGGGGGGGTGGTGCCGTAGAGTGCGGGTCACTGAGCAGACGCTCCCGCTCGGGGGGCGGCGGGGGCGGCGAGGAGGAGGAGGCCGTGGAGGAGGCCGAGCGGTGGAGGTAGGGCGGGTGGGGGTGCGAGGGGGGGGTGTTGGGCGGTGCGGTGGTGGTGGTGGTGGTGGTGGTGGTGCGGAGACTGCGAGGACGACGAGGACAGGAGGGCGTCGGCCTCGCGCTGCTGGGCCGACAGGAAGGGCGAGCTGTAGCCCGCCGGCGTGCGGGGCCTCCCGGGAGGAGGGGAGAGCTCCATGGCCGCCGACAGGTCCACGGCGCCGCCGCCTCCTCCTCCTCCTCCTCCTCCTCCTCCTCCTCCTCCTCCTCCGCCCGCCAGCAGGCTGTCGTAGGACAGGCGGTGGTGCGACAGCGTCTGATTGGCCAGGCTCTTGTAGCTGGCCGAGGTGGCCTCGGAGGCGGGGCCGGCACCACCCCCCCCCCGTCACCGATCCCCCCGATAGGACGGCCGGGTCGGAGAAGGAGGGGTAGGACCGCCCGCCCAGCGAGTAGCCGGGGATGCCTACCCCTCCTCCTCCTACCCCTCCTACCCCCCCTCCTCCCCCCTCGCGCCTGTCTACCGCTCCTCCTCCTCCTCCTCCTCTCTCGGAGAGAGTGTCGCGGCCGTCCAGGCTGGGCTGCGAGCGGAAGCCTGGTGTCTGGCCCGCCTGGAGGAGAGAAGAGCACGACGACTCCCTGGCACTGCCCAGACTCTCCCCCCGACTCAACTAGAGACACACAGAGAGAGAGAGAGAAGAGGGAGTAAGGAGGGGCAACGGCAAAGAGAAAGCAGAGGGAGAAATGTAGGCTGAAAAAGTTAAGTGTGTGTTCCTCCATAATGTCAAAACAGTTGGCATCACATAACAGCATCAACCTGTTAAGACACCGTATTCTTACACATGATCCCCCTCTAGTGGTGAAATACTGATAAAGCATCAATCACCCAAGCCAGACACTATGTTTAACTCCAGTCAGGAAACTCCACTTGACTGGATGTCAGTTGAAACAGGTTTGTTTTTAAGTAGGAATATATCAAGTTTGCACAACCTCCTCCACCACCACCACCACCATTGGGAGTGAACTGCCCATCACCAGACAGTGTGTTAACAAGAGGAGAGTGGAGAGATGGAGACTGCCGTTATGCAACATTTAACAAGCATGTAACCCATAATAAGCTGTGGCCAGCTCTCTGTTCACGCTTGAGCGTCAGTGTGACGATGGGTTGCGTTGCGTGGCTGCTACTAAAAACAGAGAACCTGAGGTGTAGTGTACAGTCTAAAAACAGAGAACCTGAGGTGTAGTGTACAGTCGGTGCCAGTTTAAAAACAGAGAACCTGAGGTGTAGTGTACAGTCAGTGCCAGTTTATAAATGGAGAGGGACAATAACGGCACTAGTAAAATCTAAGACAAAATGTTTAACTAGAAGCACTAAAATTGAAAGATCTGGTTGACCTTAAAACAGTTAAAATAATGTACAAAGCAGAAAAGAAAGATTACTACCGAACAACAAGTTATTCCAAACGAGAGAGTCAATACAATTTGAGGAATCTGTATGTTTGTTTAAACAGCAGTAATGAGGACCAATGCAAAATACCACTGTATTTCTGTTAAAGGGTTACTCTGTGGAACTAATATAGAGATGACTCCATATAAACTGCGCCATGGCATACGTTTAAACAAATTTAAAATGGACATTCTAATTTAAATTAAGAGGATAGAATAGCTAGTTAGGTATGTCTAGATTTGGAGTATAATTGTATATCTTGTATTCTTAATTTTCATGTAATTACATGTGATTGTGTAAAAACTGGAGCGGAAAGCCAAAATACATATCTGCAGGTTTGAGGCATTCTGAGATACGCAAAAGGTGTAGAGGACCCGATACGTTTTCACAAAACGTAATCCTACTCATTTCTCGAACATAGAACAGAATTAAATGATGATGTTAAGATAACTTTGGCCTTTATTTAATTTTTCCATTTATATATTTTGTCTTTTCTCATTTGTTTTTAATTTAATCTCTACATCACAGGCACATTCAAAATGTTGCCACAAGTATGCTGCTACTGTGAAGTCATTATCTAAGCTCTGTGATTTAGTGTTTTGGAATTGTTCATACAGTACTAAAACTGTGACAATGCCTCTTTCAAATGTTCACCCATTCCTCCTGTCACTCGGAACCAAATTCTTAAGTGATGGGATTAATGTTTTTTTTAATTTTTTTTATAATTTTTATCCCACGATTTTGTAACACATTTTTCACCCCTGTGTCAATTATCTAATGTGATCCTGGGCTCTACACACCCTCCGCCAACCTGGGGAGAGCAACGGACTTGAACTCATGCTTCCTTCATGCCTGAGTGTCCAAGTTGCTCCTTTACACCTGACAGGGGGGAGTTTCCCTGGTTGGACGTAGCGCGTGGAAGGAACACGTTATTCCAACCAGTTCCTTTCCCCTCCATCAGGCGCCCCGGCTGGGCAGGGGGAGGCAGTTTAGAGACCAGGATTACTGCATGTTTTTGTGAGGGTACCTACCCTAGGGGACACGGGGAGAACATGCAAACTCCTCACAGAAAGGCCATTTCGCCAACCCCGCCTTCGGGTATGGGCACTGATGACGCGGAGGAGGAAACACGCCGCCAGCACCCACAGCGCCCCGAGCGGGAATCGAACCCAGGACCTCTAGCTGTGAGGCGACAGCACTACCAACTGTGCCACCGTGCCCCTGGGATTAATGGTTTTGAAGAAATCATGGTCAGATTCGAATAGCAGATCTACAAGCTTGTAGGTCTGCTATTTTTGAAAAACCGAAGAACGACTGACATAAAAACATAGCTTTTTCAGAAAACTGTCAGGATGTACAGTAGAAGACATTTTTAGAATCTGATCTCAGGTCAGAATGGGTTAAATAAGCAGGTAATCTAGTGTTGCTTATGGACTAACATTTAAAACCGCATATAAACTGCAAGAAAGGAAAGAAAAAAGCCTTCAGCCTTCAAAAGTATTCATTTTCATAATTCTACAGTGACACTTTCTTCAACAGCCGAGGCAGAAACTGTAGGAGTACATCTTACCATGTACCTCAGTGAGGCACATACTGCTTGTTCCAAAATAAAATTGATAACACCGTTACACCGGGCCACCATTTGATTTGATGAAAATGAGCTCAATAACCACCTCTGGCAGAAACAAACAGACAGACAGACAGACAGACATGACAGTGCAAAGCACAAAGGAGTGACTCCTAGCTAAGGAGAAGAGGGGACTGGATGTTTGTTAACCACTTAGGCCCTGTTGTATAATTTGTCACACAAGGGTGTCGCGTGCTGAACACATGAACAAGCTCACAACGCAGTGCTTGTAGATCTGCTATTTTAAGTTTTGAAAGTTTAAGAAACCCTGTGAAAATGTTTACCTACAATTCCAAAATAGGGACACCAGGATGAAAGTGGTTAAAACAAATAAAACTAGTAAGTGTGACTGACTGAGTGACACAGGGTGGGACAACAGATGCTAGGACCTGGGAACATAAAGAAATCCTATAGGCTACAATGTACAGTATAGTGTATAAAACTTTAGCACCAAGAAGATGGTGCCATTTGTAACTGGCTAAGTTGCATCTAATTCTATAACGTAACATTAATTCTGTGAACAGAAATGCAATTGAACACAAACAGGACAAGCTAATATTTTGTCCCCCGTCCCCAAAGTGGTTTATATCTGAATACAATTTGAATGTTTGAATTTGAGGTGTGCTTGATTCATCTTGCCAGATTACAGGGATTTAAATTATTAAATTATTCAAATAAAGAAAAATAATTGTAAGGATGTTATTTGTTATTTCCACCTTTTATATACTTTTAACTCTAATCTTGCCAAATATGTTTATACTACTCCCAATGGTTATTTCTGTATCGACTACTATGCTGCCTGCAATGTGCAAAGAAAAAAAAAGTTTTCTGCATGCCATGAATGGTTTATTTAGCAATATTACGTCTTTGATTATACAGCACGAGTAGTGTGACAATTTGCTACGGACAAATATGACATTCATTACGAATGATCTCAGCTCCATTGTATCTGAAACGGATATGGTCTTTAGTTGGGACTTGTTCTCATGTAGGTGAAACGGATATGGTCTTTAGTTGGGACTTGTTCTCATTGTATCTGAAACGGATATGGTCTTTAGTTGGGACTTGTTCTCAAACGGATATGGTCTTTAGTTGGGACTTGTTCTCATGTAGGTGAAACGGATATGGTCTTTAGTTGGGACTTGTTCTCATGTAGGTGAAACGGATATGGTCTTTAGTTGGGACTTGTTCTCATGTATCTGAAACGGATATGGTCTTTAGTTGGGACTTGTTCTCATGTAGGTGAAACGGATATGGTCTTTAGTTGGGACTTGTTCTCATGTAGGTGAAACGGATATGGTCTTTAGTTGGGACTTGTTCTCATGTAGGTGAAACGGATATGGTCTTTAGTTGGGACTTGTTCTCATGTAGGTGAAACGGATATGGTCTTTAGTTGGGACTTGTTCTCATGTATCTGAAACGGATATGGTCTTTAGTTGGGACTTGTTCTCAAACGGATATGGTCTTTAGTTGGGACTTGTTCTCAAACGGATATGGTCTTTAGTTGGGACTTGTTCTCATGTAGGTGAAACGGATATGGTCTTTAGTTGGGACTTGTTCTCATGTAGGTGAAACGGATATGGTCTTTAGTTGGGACTTGTTCTCATGTAGGTGAAACGGATATGGTCTTTAGTTGGGACTTGTTCTCATGTAGGTGAAACGGATATGGTCTTTAGTTGGGACTTGTTCTCATGTATCTGAAACGGATATGGTCTTTAGTTGGGACTTGTTCTCAAACGGATATGGTCTTTAGTTGGGACTTGTTCTCAAACGGATATGGTCTTTAGTTGGGACTTGTTCTCATGTAGGTGAAACGGATATGGTCTTTAGTTGGGACTTGTTCTCAAACGGATATGGTCTTTAGTTGGGACTTGTTCTCAAACGGATATGGTCTTTAGTTGGGACTTGTTCTCATGTATCTGAAACGGATATGGTCTTTAGTTGGGACTTGTTCTCAAACGGATATGGTCTTTAGTTGGGACTTGTTCTCAAACGGATATGGTCTTTAGTTGGGACTTGTTCTCATGTAGGTGAAACGGATATGGTCTTTAGTTGGGACTTGTTCTCATGTAGGTGAAACGGATATGGTCTTTAGTTGGGACTTGTTCTCATGTAGGTGAAACGGATATGGTCTTTAGTTGGGACTTGTTCTCATGTAGGTGAAACGGATATGGTCTTTAGTTGGGACTTGTTCTCATGTAGGTGAAACGGATATGGTCTTTAGTTGGGACTTGTTCTCATGTAGGTGAAACGGATATGGTCTTTAGTTGGGACTTGTTCTCATGTAGGTGAAACGGATATGGTCTTTAGTTGGGACTTGTTCTCATGTAGGTGAAACGGATATGGTCTTTAGTTGGGACTTGTTCTCATGTAGGTGAAACGGATATGGTCTTTAGTTGGGACTTGTTCTCATGTAGGTGAAACGGATATGGTCTTTAGTTGGGACTTGTTCTCATGTAGGTGAAACGGATATGGTCTTTAGTTGGGACTTGTTCTCATGTAGGTGAAACGGATATGGTCTTTAGTTGGGACTTGTTCTCATGTATCTGAAACGGATATGGTCTTTAGTTGGGACTTGTTCTCAAACGGATATGGTCTTTAGTTGGGACTTGTTCTCAAACGGATATGGTCTTTAGTTGGGACTTGTTCTCATGTAGGTGAAACGGATATGGTCTTTAGTTGGGACTTGTTCTCATGTAGGTGAAACGGATATGGTCTTTAGTTGGGACTTGTTCTCATGTAGGTGAAACGGATATGGTCTTTAGTTGGGACTTGTTCTCATGTAGGTGAAACGGATATGGTCTTTAGTTGGGACTTGTTCTCATGTAGGTGAAACGGATATGGTCTTTAGTTGGGACTTGTTCTCATGTAGGTGAAACGGATATGGTCTTTAGTTGGGACTTGTTCTCATGTAGGTGAAACGGATATGGTCTTTAGTTGGGACTTGTTCTCAAACGGATATGGTCTTTAGTTGGGACTTGTTCTCATGTAGGTGAAACGGATATGGTCTTTAGTTGGGACTTGTTCTCATGTAGGTGAAACGGATATGGTCTTTAGTTGGGACTTGTTCTCATGTAGGTGAAACGGATATGGTCTTTAGTTGGGACTTGTTCTCATGTAGGTGAAACGGATATGGTCTTTAGTTGGGACTTGTTCTCATGTAGGTGAAACGGATATGGTCTTTAGTTGGGACTTGTTCTCATGTAGGTGAAACGGATATGGTCTTTAGTTGGGACTTGTTCTCATGTAGGTGAAACGGATATGGTCTTTAGTTGGGACTTGTTCTCATGTAGGTGAAACGGATATGGTCTTTAGTTGGGACTTGTTCTCATGTAGGTGAAACGGATATGGTCTTTAGTTGGGACTTGTTCTCATGTAGGTGAAACGGATATGGTCTTTAGTTGGGACTTGTTCTCATGTAGGTGAAACGGATATGGTCTTTAGTTGGGACTTGTTCTCATGTAGGTGAAACGGATATGGTCTTTAGTTGGGACTTGTTCTCATGTAGGTGAAACGGATATGGTCTTTAGTTGGGACTTGTTCTCATTGTATCTGAAACGGATATGGTCTTTAGTTGGGACTTGTTCTTATAGTTGGTCTTATAGTTGGTCTTTAGTTGGGACTTGTTCTCATGTAGGCAATAGGCATGATAGAAAGAAAGACAAACTAAATGTTTTCTTCAGGCATTCGCAGGCAACTAGGGATGAGTAAATGATTCACATTTTAAATGTAAACTATTCAAAAATATCACAAATGTATGGGAAAGTTAAAACAAATCAAGTTCTACTCTTGCATTTTCAAAGTATTCAAAATGCATTCCACTAAAGTTTCCTCCCTAGGTCCATACTATACTAATCCTCAGTGTTAATTTAACTCAGAGTGTCCAAATGGACCCTTACGGGTCTGTAACTCAGAGTGTCCAAATGGACCCTTACGGGTCTGTAACTCTGAGTGTACAAATAGAACAGGAGCCATTTGGTTCCAATTAACACCCAGAATGTTACTGTGCACAAAAAAGGAAAGGTTGGACAGACGGGACTAGAAGCTTTCAGAACATGCACTTACTGATACTGATGCACAGAAAGCCACTGAGAAACCAAATCAAGACAGACGACAGGAAATCAAAAACAACAGAACAGAAACAGAAGATGTGTTAGCCATCAGCTTGCAGATGAAAAAGATCAAGTGAAAGGAGCAGAGTCATGGGCATGGGGAAACGTCTCACATGCAGATACATCATATCTCTACGGCGTGCTCTCTCAAGGTCCTTATATACACCGGGACGTGTCACGGATAAACAATCATAAATATCTCATATCCAACTATTAATTTGGCATGCAGGTCAAGAATATAATTATGCCGCTTTATAGGCTGGTGTTCTGTGTGGATGTTCCCATGTCAACACAGCTTTTTAGCTAAATAAAACACACCCCACTGTGTAAGGACCTTCACTCATACAGTTTACAGATACATCAAAAGTGATTTCAGAACGTTTGCATGCTTCCAATGACAATATATGTGTATATTATCTTATACTCTCGAGGACTGTGTGTGTGTGTGTGTGTGTGTGTGTGTGTGTGTGTGTGTGTGTGTGTGTGTGTGTGCACATAGCTACCTGATTGGCGTAGGCGTGTGTGAGCGCCGTGTGGTTCTTGCCAGGACTGTAGGTGGGTCTGTACTTGTACATTGTGGGGGTGGGAGGGGCTTTGTTCAGCAGAGTGCTCTCTGTGAGGGAGAGACGGAGAAGAGAAACACAGACCATATGAAATGCAGAGAACAATATAAATGGTGTCTACGTGCGGCCGTGCGTGGTTCATGTGTCTACGTGCGGCCGTGCGTGGTTCATGTGTCTACGTGCGGCCGTGCGTTGTGTCTACGTGCGGCCGTGCGTGGTTCATGTGTCTACGTGCGGCCGTGCGTGGTTCATGTGTCTACGTGCGGCCGTGCGTGGTTCATGTGTCTACGTGCGGCCGTGCGTGGTTCATGTGTCTACGTGCGGCCGTGCGTGGTTCATGTGTCTACGTGCGGCCGTGCGTGGTTCATGTGTCTACGTGCGGCCGTGTGTGGTTCATGTGTCTACGTGCGGCCGTGTGTGGTTCATGTGTCTACGTGCGGCCATGCGTGGTTCATGTGTCTACGTGCGGCCGTGTGTGGTTCATGTGTCTACGTGCGGCCGTGCGTTGTGTCTACGTGCGGCCGTGCGTGGTTCATGTGTCTACGTGAGGCCGTGCGTGGTTCATGTGTCTACGTGCGGCCGTGCGTGGTTCATGTGTCTACGTGCGGCCGTGCATGGTTCATGTGTCTACGTGCGGCCGTGCGTGGTTCATGTGTCTACGTGCGGCCGTGCGTGGTTCATGTGTCTACGTGCGGCCGTGCGTGGTTCATGTGTCTACGTGCGGCCGTGCGTGGTTCATGTGTCTACGTGCGGCCGTGCGTGGTTCATGTGTCTACTTGCGGCCGTGTGTGGTTCATGTGTCTACGTGCGGCCGTGCGTGGTTCATGTGTCTACGTGAGGCCGTGCGTGGTTCATGTGTCTACGTGCGGCCGTGCGTGGTTCATGTGTCTATGTGCGGCCGTGCGTGGTTCATGTGTCTACGTGCGGCCGTGCGTGGTTCATGTGTCTACGTGCGGCCGTGCGTTGTGTCTACGTGCGGCCGTGCGTGGTTCATGTGTCTACGTGCGGCCGTGCATGGTTCATGTGTCTACGTGCGGCCGTGCGTGGTTCATGTGTCTACGTGCGGCCGTGCGTGGTTCATGTGTCTACGTGCGGCCGTGTGTGGTTCATGTGTCTACGTGCGGCCGTGCGTGGTTCATGTGTCTACGTGCGGCCGTGCGTGGTTCATGTGTCTACGTGCGGCCGTGCGTGGTTCATGTGTCTACGTGCGGCCGTGCGTGGTTCATGTGTCTACGTGCGGCCGTGCGTGGTTCATGTGTCTACGTGCGGCCGTGCGTGGTTCATGTGTCTACGTGCGGCCGTGCGTGGTTCATGTGTCTACGTGCGGCCGTGCGTGGTTCATGTGTCTACGTGCGGCCGTGTGTGGTTCATGTGTCTACGTGCGGCCGTGCGTGGTTCATGTGTCTACGTGCGGCCGTGCGTGGTTCATGTGTCTACGTGCGGCCGTGCGTGGTTCATGTGTCTACGTGCGGCCGTGCGTGGTTCATGTGTCTACGTGCGGCCGTGCGTGGTTCATGTGTCTACGTGCGGCCGTGTGTGGTTCATGTGTCTACGTGCGGCCGTGTGTGGTTCATGTGTCTACGTGCGGCCGTGCGTGGTTCATGTGTCTATGTGCGGCCGTGCGTGGTTCATGTGTCTACGTGCGGCCGTGCGTGGTTCATGTGTCTACGTGCGGCCGTGCGTTGTGTCTACGTGCGGCCGTGCGTGGTTCATGTGTCTACGTGCGGCCGTGTGTGGTTCATGTGTCTACGTGCGGCCGTGCATGGTTCATGTGTCTACGTGCGGCCGTGCGTGGTTCATGTGTCTACGTGCGGCCGTGCGTGGTTCATGTGTCTACGTGCGGCCGTGCATGGTTCATGTGTCTACGTGCGGCCGTGCGTGGTTCATGTGTCTACGTGCGGCCGTGCGTGGTTCATGTGTCTACGTGCGGCCGTGCGTGGTTCATGTGTCTACGTGCGGCCGTGCGTGGTTCATGTGTCTACGTGCGGCCGTGCGTGGTTCATGTGTCTACGTGCGGCCGTGTGTGGTTCATGTGTCTACGTGCGGCCGTGTGTGGTTCATGTGTCTACGTGAGGCCGTGCGTGGTTCATGTGTCTACGTGCGGCCGTGCGTGGTTCATGTGTCTACGTGCGGCCGTGCGTGGTTCATGTGTCTACGTGCGGCCGTGCGTTGTGTCTACGTGCGGCCGTGCGTGGTTCATGTGTCTACGTGCGGCCGTGTGTGGTTCATGTGTCTACGTGCGGCCGTGCGTGGTTCATGTGTCTACGTGCGGCCGTGCGTGGTTCATGTGTCTACGTGCGGCCGTGCATGGTTCATGTGTCTACGTGCGGCCGTGCGTGGTTCATGTGTCTACGTGCGGCCGTGCGTGGTTCATGTGTCTACGTGCGGCCGTGTGTGGTTCATGTGTCTACGTGCGGCCGTGCGTGGTTCATGTGTCTACGTGCGGCCGTGCGTGGTTCATGTGTCTACGTGCGGCCGTGCGTGGTTCATGTGTCTACGTGCGGCCGTGCGTGGTTCATGTGTCTACGTGCGGCCGTGCGTGGTTCATGTGTCTACGTGCGGCCGTGCGTGGTTCATGTGTCTACGTGCGGCCGTGCGTGGTTCATGTGTCTACGTGCGGCCGTGCGTGGTTCATGTGTCTACGTGCGGCCGTGCGTGGTTCATGTGTCTACGTGCGGCCGTGCGTGGTTCATGTGTCTACGTGCGGCCGTGCGTGGTTCATGTGTCTACGTGCGGCCGTGCGTGGTTCATGTGTCTACGTGCGGCCGTGCGTGGTTCATGTGTCTACGTGCGGCCGTGTGTGGTTCATGTGTCTACGTGCGGCCGTGCGTGGTTCATGACCGCAGGGTGACAAATTAAGCCCTATATTTGGAAAAGCTTTTTTTTTTTAAATAATAGGGTTAACCCATTCTGACCTGAGATCAGATTCATACGAGGTTTCCACTGGACACACACTGGTCTGATTAACCCATTCTGACCTGAGATCAGATTCATACGAGGTTTCCACTGGACACACACTGGTCTGATTAACCCATTCTGACCTGAGATCAGATTCTAGAAATGTCAGTCGCTCTTCGATTTTTCAAAAATAGCAGACCTACAAGCTCATATCGCGCCACTCGGTGGCGCGATATGAGCTTGTAGGTCTGCTATTTTTAAATAGCTAAAGCATAACATGATGCCGACACCAAAATGGGTGCCCGGTCAGAATGGGTTAAAGTGGTTAAGTTAACATGTAGATCCGGGGTCCACATGGGAAAGGCGTGGTGGCTCCAATATGTTCTTGGAGTTTTCACGTGACCAGTCTGTGACGGTCGTGATGCATGTCTATGACGTACGACGTCGTATTTGGTGTAGTTTCAGTCTGATTGACTTCCTCATTGACTTCCATTATGAAAATTAACTTAACCCATTTTGAACCTGTGATCAGATTCTCGATGCTATGTTTCTATATCAGTCGTTCTTCGATTTTTCCAAAATAGCAGACCTAGAAGCTCGTAGCGCGCCACTCGGTGGCGCGCTACGAGCTTGTAAATCTTCTATTTTTCAAGAGATAAAGCATAACATAATGCTAACACCAAAATGGGTTAAATAGTATTCATAAAACAATAGTGGAGGTTCTATTACTACTTGTGCACAAGACATTTGGGTGCTGATCAGTCAAGCAGTTTGTGAGATAAGCTCTGGACATATAGACACAGCGACCCTCTACTAATACTACTACTACGACCAGTGGATTGAGTTAGAGCTGTGTTGCTCAGTGTTACTAACCCTCTGGCCCCTTTTCCACCAGTTGGTTCCCAATGGGAACCGGTTCAGTTCTTTTTGGTTTTTAGTCCATGAGCCAGAGCTCCAAAATTGGAACGTTAATTGTGAATTGAGTGTGCAAAACCATACCTATATTAGATTGTTATCACCATGAAACTTCCCCAATTGAGTACTTACATGAAGGCAATGATTTATTATATTACAAATTTTACATTTTTAAATATGCAAATGAGGCATTATGTAGGAAAATATGAAAAATAATCAAAAATATGAAAAAGGTACTACTGTGGAAGGGTTATCATGTATTAATTTACTTGTATTGATCCTATAAACAATTTTATATAGGGTATAGTTTGCCCACCCATTTTGGAGCTCTGGCTCATGGACTAAAAACCAAAAAGAACTGAACCGGTTCCCATTGGGAACCAACTGGTGGAAAAGGGGTCTCTGTGTTGCCTCTGGAGAGTCCAGGGTAGTTAGAGCTGTGTTACTCAGTGTTACTAACCCCCTGTGTTTCCTCTGGAGAGTCCAGGGTAGTTAAAGCTGTGTTACTCAGTGTTACTAACCCTCTGTGTTGTCTCTGGAGAGTCCAGGGTAGTTAAAGCTGTGTTACTCAGTGTTACTAACCCTCTGTGTTTCCTCTGGAGAGTCCAGGGTAGTTAAAGCTGTGTTACTCAGTGTTACTAACCCTCTGTGTTGTCTCTGGAGAGTCCAGGGTAGTTAGAGCTGTGTTACTCAGTGTTACTAACCCTCTGTGTTTCCTCTGCAGAGTCCAGGGTAGTTAGAGCTGTGTTACTCAGTGTTACTAACCCTCTGTGTTTCCTCTGGAGAGTCCAGGGTAGTTAGAGCTGTGTTACTCAGTGTTACTAACCCCCTGTGTTGCCTCTGGGGTAGTTAGGGTAGTTAGAGGGTAGTTAGAGCTGTGTTACTCAGTGTTACTAACCCTCTGTGTTTCCTCTGCAGAGTCCAGGGTAGTTAGAGCTGTGTTACTCAGTGTTACTAACCCTCTGTGTTTCCTCTGGAGAGTCCAGGGTAGTTAAAGCTGTGTTACTCAGTGTTACTAACCCTCTGTGTTTCCTCTGGAGAGTCCAGGGTAGTTAAAGCTGTGTTACTCAGTGTTACTAACCCTCTGTGTTCCCTCTGGAGAGTCCAGGGTAGTTAAAGCTGTGTTACTCAGTGTTACTAACCCTCTGTGTTCCCTCTGGAGAGTCCAGGGTAGTTAAAGCTGTGTTACTCAGTGTTACTAACCCTCTGTGTTGCCTCTGGAGAGTCCAGGGTAGCGCAGCTCTGGCTTAGGAGGAGGTGGTGGCTCTGCGTCACATGACTGACTCTCCATCATCTCCAGACTGGACTTGGACTGCAAAGGAAGAAGAATATGAGAGAGAGAGTGAGAGTCAGAGAGAGAAATCACGTCAACAATGGCATAGAGAAGTGACTAAGCACCAACAATATATATAGATTTTAAGAATGTGAAAATATCCGATTTACAAGCTTACAGCGCATCATGTGGTGACACGGTTTAAGCCATTTAGACCCAAGGCCTTCTAAAACCTGAGGTCTTTCTGAAAAACATCACAGAATTTAATCCGGAAAAGCACAGAAAAAGATTGCAAAACTACAAGGAGACGTGCACGCATTCCCGGCTTCAGAGATGTGACACACTGCGTCACATCTGGCAGACAGTCTTTTTTTTCTTTTCAACGTTTCTTTATTAATATTTTCCAAATCACATATCGGTCAATAAAACAATAATAGTATACAAAAAAATGTGTATGTTACCCCTCAACCCCCAAAGTTCCCGTTCCGAAAGAGCCACAAACCTGGTATCTTGTACCATTAGCAAAAAAGAACAACTATAATACATACAAATAAGACATTTTAATATCGTCACAATACCGATATATGGAGGTATTTGTCCACATTACCCAGCAGTGCACTACCACTGTCAGGTCTTGTGGTTTCTGGTGAATCAGCGATGTCTTTCTTTGTTGACTCAGCATAAAGAGAACCCCAGCATTTCTAGCTGAAGGCTTACCCTGTGCAGCTCTCCCTGGATGCCGTTGTCCAGGATCTTAGCAGCCAGCTGGGCCTCTGTGAGCTGGGGCCGTAGGAAAGGTGGCTGCACGCACACGCCCTGAGCAGGCCTCTTCCTGCCTAGATATCTGGAGACACACGGTCAGATTAGTGGACAGACAGACCTGACCTTTATTGATCCTAAAGGGAAATTCAGTTGTCATAGTAGAACCGCAGCAACGACCAAACAAAGATACAAGTAAAGGTCATTACACACTGGCGAATTAGCCACGCGATGCGAATAAGCGATCTGAAAATGCGAAATATTGCATGTTGCAGTTCGCCTGCGAATCTCTGCAAAATACGACACCAGAGCGAACAAATAAAAGCGAAAACGGTCGCATTTTCGCACATTCGCACATTCGCCACTGATGTGGAAGCTTGCATGGACTTCAATTGTTTTTTTTTAAATGCGAATTATTCGCACGAATATATCGCGTCGCTAATTCGCCAGTGTGTAATGACCTTAAGAGTGGAGAACAAGGACAGAATATGTAGTAAAAACATTGCATAACAATAATATGTTGTGCCCCCAAAAGGGGACATTGCATCATAGGGGACAACATGAAGGGGACTGGTTTATTGGATAAAAGTATAAATAATAATAATATGATGTCTAGATGGAGAGAGTGATACGAGTGTAAAACAGACTAGTATACCTGGGTGCTAGAGAGTGATACGAGTGTAAAACAGACTAGTATACCTGGGTGCTAGAGAGTGATACGAGTGTAAAACAGACTAGTATACCTGGGTGCTAGAGAGTGATACGAGTGTAAAACAGACTAGTATACCTGGGTGCTAGTGTAAAACAGACTAGTATACCTGGGTGCTAGTGTAAAACAGACTAGTATACCTGGGTGCTAGTGTAAAACAGACTAGTATACCTGGGTGCTAGTGTAAAACAGACTAGTATACCTGGGTGCTAGTGTAAAACAGACTAGTATACCTGGGTGCTAGTGTAAAACAGACTAGTATACCTGGGTGCTAGTGTAAAACAGACTAGTATACCTGGGTGCTAGTGTAAAACAGACTAGTATACCTGGGTGCTAGTGTAAAACAGACTAGTATACCTGGGTGCTAGTGTAAAACAGACTAGTATACCTGGGTGCTAGTGTAAAACAGACTAGTATACCTGGGTGCTAGAGAGTGATACGAGTGTAAAACAGACTAGTATACCTGGGTGCTAGTGTAAAACAGACTAGTATACCTGGGTGCTAGTGTAAAACAGACTAGTATACCTGGGTGCTAGTGTAAAACAGACTAGTATACCTGGGTGCTAGTGTAAAACAGACTAGTATACCTGGGTGCTAGTGTAAAACAGACTAGTATACCTGGGTGCTAGTGTAAAACAGACTAGTATACCTGGGTGCTAGAGAGTGATAGGAGTGTAAAACAGACTAGTATACCTGGGTGCTAGCGAGCTGCACAGGACATGGGAGACATTCTTCCTACAACCGTTGGTGAAGGGATTGACACCTCCTCTGAACTTCCCCGTCACCTGAGCAGAGAGAGAGAGAGAGAGAGAGAGAGAGAGAGAGAGAGACAGAGACAGAGAGAGAGACAGAGAGAGAGACAGAGAGACAGAGAGAGAGACAGAGAGACAGAGAGACAGAGAGACAGAGACAGAGACAGAGACAGAGAGAGAGAGAGAGAGAGAGAGAGAGAGAGAGAGAGAGAGAGACAGAGAGAGAGACAGAGAGAGAGACAGAGAGAGAGACAGAGAGACAGAGAGACAGAGAGACAGAGACAGAGACAGAGACAGAGACAGAGACAGAGACAGAGACAGAGACAGAGACAGAGACAGAGACAGAGAGAGAGAGAATCTTATTTCTTGAGGGGCTCATGCAGACACCAACATTACATTAACATAAACTCAATTTGTAACAGCATTTTTCATAGACCTGAGCTGGAGAATTGTGCTGCAGTGTTAGCGAACATACTGTACAAGCTGTAGAGAGCTGACGGGCCCAAAAAGTACTCACCCCTATAGGGACATGTAGAAGTGACCAAAATAATAACCATTATTCAAAATATTCTATTTTGTAATTATTTATATATATATATTTATATATATATATTTTTTTGTACTTACATTTTTGTTAGTTTTACAGGACAGACAAAAAACTTACAGTACACAACAACACCACAAACATACAAAGAAAAGAAAAAAGAAAAAAGAACAGAAAAAGAAAAAAGAAAAAGACATCGACATTGCATTTCAAATTTGTTACATAAATGTATCTAGGCATTTACTATTGACTCTCATTCCCCCATACTCTTAAATATTGTCCATTTATACCATTTGTCCTCCATTTTTTCTTATTTATATTATTAATATATATATATTTTTTTATCCTGTTAACGATGAATCGAAATTCTTATCCCATCCATATACTCACCAAGATTCATCAAAGGACAGGGGTTGCAAGAGTTTTGGACAGGAAAGCATTGGCAATGATGACCCTGATAGAAGCTGTAATTCAGCCTACTGTGGCCTACAGGTTGTTCCTGGTGCAATGGTATCACAAAGTAGGCTCGGCTTCTCAGAAATACATCAATAAGGATTATTCTGAATCTCCCCATGAGATCTCAAGTTTGCATTGGGCGGTTGATAGTTGAGGATCAAGTCTCTGAGATTGAGTTGTACATACAGTAGCCTGAGCTAACGTGTTAGGTTTCTGGTCTAGAGGGGTGGGTCGCGGCTGAGATTTGCGCACGCCCTGATTGGATCTCATCGATCTGTCCGTCAACCCCGGCCCCTCCTCTCCCCGATAGTGCAGCGCTACGTCACATCATTTGGAGCGACGCCCACCCGGAAGGGTTGACTCCCACTTTTAGACCAGAGCGGCCAATGCGTTCCTCCAGGCTTTCAATTTTTGCACCAACAAAAATGAAAGCCTGGTACCGAGGCTATACATACAGTAACACTGTTCATGGCATGCTACCGTCTCTAAATAATACTATAACCAGATGAGGGATGTTCACTTCACAGCTATTCCACTAAAAGGGGCCGGGCCACTCCCCGGAAGAGTAACCTAGACAAGGAAACCTTTTTGTACGCAGAAGCAAATCAATGCTGTGGAGAAGGCTGCCAGAAACTCCTGAGACGATCTGTTGCTTGGGATGTTTGGTCAATAGAAGGATGTCGTATTGTTTTAGTGCAGGAGTGATTTATTGATGAACCACAATTTAATACACTCAGTAGCTGTGTACTGTACGTAGATCTTCTGTCCTGCCCCTTTCCTAACGGACCACATTGGAAATGCATTAGCCTTTGGGCTTTATTATGTTATCCTGACATTTTGTTTTGGTTTGAATTTAATTGTTCAATAGAATCAATCCGTAAATCAATCAGCCGCACATGGACCCAAAAAACATATTACAATTCGAATTACAACATAATAACTCAAGAGTTATCTACCGGTAGTCTGAATGAAGTTTTCAAGGGGACAAAAAGGTCATGTGCCATTTTTTGCAGCCCTCAATCCAAGCACTTTCTCTCACCGTTGTACCTCTGCATACTACAGTGGGGAGAGATGTACACAACACGTAATAATCCTTACGCACTTGTTCAAGCCAGATGCACTGCAGTAGATTCAAACCTCTAGAACCTGTGCTGGTGGGCAGGTACACCCCTGTGCCACCCGCCCCGAGTGCCATTCCTTTCTAAATTAAATTGCAATTGTTTGCTGCATGCTTTGTTGCTTTGTTTGCAGCACTTCCAAAGCTCAAATTCATACGTTGTGGCAGCAGAAGTGGCATCCACAGCTATGACTCCCTCACAGGTTGACAAACACAGACTCGGTATGTTTTTTACCTGTTCATTGGTGGTTCTGCCTCTGGCCACCAGTACAATATGGAAGCCAGTAAGACCAGCCACAGGGATGAAGAACAGACCTGCTACACACATCACTGCCAGGCTGAGTCCATCGCTGTTAAAGAACATTACTACAATATTGATCGACAAGTAACGCAATGACCAAACGTAGAAGAAGTGTAGACTTGTTGCAGTATGAATGAGCACAATACATAGAACTTGCTCATTTAATTTTGTTATACATTCAACACATCTTGGGCTACATGCTACTGGTGCTGTTTCTAGTGCTATTTTCCTATTGCATACGAGTTGAGATGTTTTTTACTATCCCTATAGCTTATATTGACCTATTTCGCTTAAACTATATCATCGTTGGGTATTATTTTAGTAGCTTACTTTGCACCCATATAGTGGAAAGGCAAGTTCTGCTACTGATCCTGACCCAAAACATTTTGTCATGTCATGGAAACATTCATCTCGTAGCGCGGCGCGCTATGAGCTTGTAGATCTGCTATTTTTCAACAGCTAAATTATAACATAATGTTTAAAACACCAAAAGGGGTTCCCGACCAAAATGGGTTAACCACTCTTCAAGTGGCATCTGTTTTCTGGACGTCATGTCATAAGTTTGATCCCACATTTGAAGAAGGATACGTGACGATAGCGTGGAGGCGGTCGATGTTCTGCCGGTGGTAGAGGATGAAGAGCAGGCCGAAGCCGAACACGGCCATGATGTGCGCCGTCAGCGACAGCAGGAAGAGGAAGAAGTAGCGGTAATTCCTCCTGCCGATGCAGTTGTTCACCCACGGACAGTGGTGGTCAAAGTCCTAGGACACAGCAGATAGGAGTGTGTAAGATCACGTCACGTTGTGTGTGAGTGAGAGTGTGAGTGTGAGTGAGAGCGTGATTGTGAGTGAGAGCGTGAGTGTGAGTGTGAGTGAGAGTGAGAGTGTGAGTGAGAGCGTGAGTGTGAGTGAGAGCGTGAGTGTGAGTGAGAGCGTGAGTGTGAGTGTGAGTGAGAGTGAGAGTGTGAGTGAGTGTGAGTGTGAGCGAGAGCGAGTGTGAGTGTGAGTGAGAGCGTGAGTGTGAGTGTGAGTGAGAGTGTGAGTGAGTGTGAGCGAGAGCGAGAGCGAGAGCGAGAGCGAGAGCGAGAGTGAGAGCGAGAGCCTGAGTGTGAGTGAGAGTGAGAGTGAGAGTGAGAGTGTGAGCGTACCTCCACACAGTTGTCACAGACAGAGCAGTGGGAACAGCGCGGCGGCCGGTAGAAGCGGCAGGTGGAGCACCACTTCATCCTGACCTGGATCCCTCTGATCTCCACCGTCTTGTAGAGCGGCGCGCGGAAGTCATCCTCCTTGTCCTCGTCTTCCTCCGCTATGCACATCATTCAACACACAGACACAGACACACACACACACACACACACACACACACACACACACATGCACACGTAAGTAATCACACATTTATTAGCTTACCGTTGACTTAGCTGTTATGTTAGCGCGGCGGAAAGAATGACTCGTCTCTCCTAATCCAGGGCGCTCTCCGTGGTTATGAACGGATCGATATACTGCCGCTTCATTTCTGCTCCTCATCCGTCTCTCTCCCGCAAAATATGAACGCTTTTTGGATCATATATATCGTATAAATTAAAATGATCGCAATGTAAGCTATGTAAGCAATGTAAAGAGAACTTTTTTTAGTAGATTGTTTCCCGGTCGTGGGTTTCAGAGTAAAAGCTCTGGCCCCCCAGAGCTCCTATTTTGAAGAACTTCCGGCACTGATTGGGTTAACTGTGGCTCAAACAGTTAGGTTGTCTGACCACCTAGTTCCAACATTGCTGATCCTGACCTGAATACAATGGGATTACTTTCAAGTAAAATTACCATTTGATTTAAAGCAGTGGGCCTAGGCAATGGCCGTTCTCGCCACTCTTCTAGCCCATTATACTGCATTTAGATTTCCCCAGGCGTACATAGAGAGACTATGCAGGATATGACTATCTACATGACATTGAGACTATCAAAAGCTGCCCTCCAAACCCACCTCTTTAATATTGCTTTCCCTAGCCGACTCTTTTCACCCTTTGTGATTTCATTCCTTAGCTTTTAGCGTGTTTTTCCCCCTCTAATGAAATTGTTTTTATTTTTGTTGGTTCCTCTTGGGAACAAATTGCAATTTGGGTACTCAGAAAAGCGCTATGTATGTAAGTTTGAGATATTATTATAATAATTATTATCATCATCAATATTTTGACATTCTTTGACATATACTGTACTGGTGCAATGTCAACCCAAGACAAATACTCAATGAAAACATCTATTTTTATTTAATAGGCTTGGGCTCTTTTATATATAAATAAGCATTTAGCCACAAAATAATTACTTTGAAGTGACCCAGATGCATACATTAATGTAGGATTATGTGCCAATGTGGATTTGGGCTAAACGATGACTGAGCTAATCCTGTTTTACATGATTCAGTCAATCAAATCTGCAAAATGTCAGTTAAGGTAATGCCATCAATGGCCCTGCCCCTGACTATGTTTAATCCAAATATTAACCCATTCTGACCGGGCACCCATTTTGGTGTTAGCATCATGTCGTGCTTTAGCTATTTAAAAATAGCAGATCTACAAGCTCATATCGCGCCACCGAGTGGCGCGATACGAGCTTGTAGGTCTGCTATTTTTTGAAAAATCGAAGAACGACTGACATTTTTTAGAATCTGATCTCAGGTCAGAATGGGTTGATCAGACCAGTGTGTGTCCATTGGAAACCTCGTATGAATCTGATCTCAAGTCAGAATGGGTTAATGGACCAATGGAATCCATGCATAGTGTCTCTCAACACCGTTTAAAATGATAAAAATATTATTATGTAGAGACAGACACGGGCACACACACACACGCACGCACGCACACACACACACACACACACACCCACCCACCCACCTCTGGGGAAGATACCCGGGTCCATGAATGTGGCCATAGAGAAGTTGGCCAAAACGAACAGGAAGATAACTCCATTGTAGATCGGCACGGCCACTGAGAAACGTTCTGAAAGCCACGGGCACCTGAGGGAGACAGGGAGAGAGAGGGTGAATGAGAGGGCAGGTGGGTTCAGAGACAGGGAGAGGGTGAATGAGAGGGCAGGTGGGTTCACCTGAGGGAGACAGGGAGAGAGAGGGTGAATGAGAGGGCAGGTGGGTTAGACAGGGAGAGGGTGAATGAGAGGGCAGGTGGGTTCACCTGAGGGAGACAGGGAGAGGGTGAATGAGAGGGCAGGTGGGTTCAGAGACAGGGAGAGGGTGAATGAGAGGGCAGGTGGGTTCAGAGACAGGGAGAGGGTGAATGAGAGGGCAGGTGGGTTCAGAGACAGGGAGAGGGTGAATGAGAGGGCAGGTGGGTTCAGAGACAGGGAGAGGGTGAATGAGAGGGCAGGTGGGTTAGACAGTGAGAGGGTGAATGAGAGGGCAGTGGGTTCACCTGAGGGAGACAGGGAGAGGGTGAATGAGAGGGCAGGTGGGTTCAGAGACAAAGAGAGGGTGAATGAGAGGGCAGTGGGTTCAGAGACAGGGAGAGGGTGAATGAGAGGGCAGTGGGTTCAGAGACAGGGAGAGGGTGAATGAGAGGGCAGTGGGTTAGACAGGGAGAGGGTGAATGAGAGGGCAGGTGGGTTAGACAGGGAGAGGGTGAATGAGAGGGCAGGTGGGTTAGACAGGGAGAGGGTGAATGAGAGGGCAGGTGGGTTCAGAGACAGGGAGAGGGTGAATGAGAGGGCAGGTGGGTTCAGAGACAGGGAGAGGGTGAATGAGAGGGCAGGTGGGTTCAGAGACAGGGAGAGGGTGAATGAGAGGGCAGGTGGGTTCAGAGACAGGGAGAGGGTGAATGAGAGGGCAGGTGGGTTCAGAGACAAAGAGAGGGTGAATGAGAGGGCAGGTGGGTTCAGAGACAAAGAGAGGGTGAATGAGAGGGCAGGTGGGTTAGACAGGGAGAGGGTGAATGAGAGGGCAGGTGGGTTCAGAGACAGGGAGAGGGTGAATGAGAGGGCAGGTGGGTTCAGAGACAGGGAGAGGGTGAATGAGAGGGCAGGTGGGTTAGACAGGGAGAGGGTGAATGAGAGGGCAGTGGGTTAGACAGGGAGAGGGTGAATGAGAGGGCAGGTGGGTTAGACAGGGAGAGGGTGAATGAGAGGGCAGGTGGGTTCAGAGACAGGGAGAGGGTGAATGAGAGGGCAGTGGGTTCAGAGACAGGGAGAGGGTGAATGAGAGGGCAGTGGGTTAGACAGGGAGAGGGTGAATGAGAGGGCAGTGGGTTAGACAGGGAGAGGGTGAATGAGAGGGCAGGCGGGTTCAGAGACAGGGAGAGGGTGAATGAGAGGGCAGGTGGGTTAGACAGGGAGAGGGTGAATGAGAGGGCAGGTGGGTTAGACAGGGAGAGGGTGAATGAGAGGGCAGGTGGGTTCAGAGACAGGGAGAGGGTGAATGAGAGGGCAGGTGGGTTCAGAGACAGGGAGAGGGTGAATGAGAGGGCAGGTGGGTTCAGAGACAAAGAGAGGGTGAATGAGAGGGCAGGTGGGTTCAGAGACAAAGAGAGGGTGAATGAGAGGGCAGGTGGGTTAGACAGGGAGAGGGTGAATGAGAGGGCAGGTGGGTTCAGAGACAGGGAGAGGGTGAATGAGAGGGCAGTGGGTTCAGAGACAGGGAGAGGGTGAATGAGAGGGCAGTGGGTTAGACAGGGAGAGGGTGAATGAGAGGGCAGTGGGTTCAGAGACAAAGAGAGGGTGAATGAGAGGGCAGTGGGTTCAGAGACAGGGAGAGGGTGAATGAGAGGGCAGGTGGGTTCAGAGACAGGGAGAGGGTGAATGAGAGGGCAGGTGGGTTAGACAGGGAGAGGGTGAATGAGAGGGCAGGTGGGTTAGACAGGGAGAGGGTGAATGAGAGGGCAGTGGGTTCAGAGACAGGGAGAGGGTGAGACAGGGAGAGGGTGAATGAGAGGGCAGGTGGGTTAGACAGAGAGAGGGTGAATGAGAGGGCAGGTGGGTTAGACAGGGAGAGGGTGAATGAGAGGGCAGGTGGGTTAGACAGGGAGAGGGTGAATGAGAGGGCAGTGGGTTAGACAGGGAGAGGGTGGATGAGAGGGCAGGTGGGTTCAGAGACAGGGAGAGGGTGAATGAGAGGGCAGGTGGGTTCAGAGACAGGGAGAGGGTGAATGAGAGGGCAGGTGGGTTAGACAGGGAGAGGGTGAATGAGAGGGCAGGTGGGTTAGACAGGGAGAGGGTGAATGAGAGGGCAGGTGGGTTCAGAGACAGGGAGAGGGTGAATGAGAGGGCAGGTGGGTTAGACAGGGAGAGGGTGAATGAGAGGGCAGGTGGGTTCAGAGACAGGGAGAGGGTGAATGAGAGGTCAGGTGGGTTAGACAGGGAGAGGGTGGATGAGAGGGCAGGTGGGTTAGACAGGGAGAGGGTGAATGAGAGGGCAGGTGGGTTCAGAGACAGGGAGAGGGTGAATGAGAGGTCAGGTGGGTTAGACAGGGAGAGGGTGGATGAGAGGGCAGGTGGGTTAGACAGGGAGAGGGTGAATGAGAGGGCAGGTGGGTTCAGAGACAGGGAGAGGGTGAATGAGAGGGCAGGTGGGTTAGACAGGGAGAGGGTGAATGAGAGGGCAGGTGGGTTCAGAGACAGGGAGAGAGAGGGTGAATGAGAGGGCAGTGGGTTCAGAGACAGGGAGAGGGTGAATGAGAGGGCAGGTGGGTTCAGAGACTGAACAATGCTGGACAATCAGGAGCATTTCTAGAGCTCAATGGGCCTGTAAACTGTTCCTGAAATGCACCTCAGCCCTTTGGACAGACAGACAGACAGACAGACAGACAGACAGACAGACAGACAGACAGACAGACAGACAGAGAAAGAGAGAGATGGAGCGGCGGGGACTAAAAGGGGAGTCGGGAGACTAGATGAGATTGTACAAAACGAGAGAGGAAAACATTATTATGAGGACGTTTTCTTTGTCGTTTTCTTTTATGTCTGCCCCTCTGTTGTCCTGGCAACCCCCCCCCCCCCCCCTGTCATCCTGTATAGGTGCGTTCACACAGGAGGAAAACATATTTTCCTGTGCAGCGTGATTACATACAAGACGTGAATGAGGTGAGCCGGGTGACTCCAATGCGTGAAATTCGCCTTTTCTTTGCTCAAGTTGAAATATCCCAACTCGGGTGAAGTTTTTATAAAATGTTTTAAAAAAAAGCCTGAAGAAGGCTTTTATGATGATGAAGGCTGCAAAATATATCACTCTTTTCTAGGGGAAGCTTTTGAAAGAGTCAATAGTTGGAACATTTAAAAATATATACTACATTCAAAGCCGTTTATGTTGGAATATGAGTCAACATTTCAATAACGGTGCATCCCTAAGTTTTGATATAAAGAGGCATTGCTTTTTTTCAAATGAATGGCCAAAATAATTATGTATTTTTTTTAATATAGAATGAAATCATATCGACATCGGTTATATCGGTTATCGGCCACGATAGCAATTAATTATATCGGATATCGATATCGGCCAAATTGGTACTGTACGTCCCTAATCAGAATAAATCAGGATTTAACATGCATTGGCCTTGGCAACTCATGTGCACCATAGACTGTAAAAGATATGGACAAAGCGTTCCCCGGGTCTAACATGGACGTAAAATGAAGCCTGTTATTCCTGCACTGTAAGTCGCCATCTTTCTAGATCCGTTTGGGCCCAGCTGGCCATTGGCTGGCCCAGACAACGAGGCAGGACTTCCCCCCTTCTTCTCCGTTGGTTTTTATTTTGACTCGAGTGAGTGGGGACTCCCGATCATAGACTGTAACGGTAGCCACGCCCCTCAGAACATACGCGACTTTATGGTCATTCATTTTATAAATGGGACCATAATTTTCCAAAAAGAATATTATGACATTATAAATGAGACTTTAAACTAGTGACTGGAAGCAGAAAGTATTCATGACCATGTTTATTAAGGTAATACAGTCTAGGTGAAGTTGGGCCCAAATACATGGACTTCTATGGGGCTATGGGTTTTTTGGGTCCAGTGACAGCGCCACAACAGGCCATTATATGAACTTTCAGGAGTTTCAGGCTTCACAAAATATCTGTCTGACTGCCCCCCTGATGTGCACACAAAAATAATCTGCCTTTGGAAATCCCACACATTTACATAAAGAAACGCCTCCAAATAATAAGTGAAGTGACGGTATAAAACCCCTTTACACGTCATTGACTGGTGTCCCCCAGAGCGCTGCATACTTGGTCCGCTCCCTTTCCCCCCCCTGGTGTCCCCCAGAGCGCTGCATACTTGGTCCGCTCCCTTTTCCCCCCCTGTCCCCCAGAGCGCTGCATACTTGGTCCGCTCCCTTTTCCCCCTCTGTCCCCCAGAGCGCTGCATACTTGGTCCGCTCCCTTTTCCCCCTCTGTCCCCCAGAGCGCTGCATACTTGGTCCGCTCCCTTTTCCCCCCCTGGTGTCCCCCAGAGCGCTGCATACTTGGTCCGCTCCCTTTTCCCCCTCTGTCCCCCAGAGCGCTGCATACTTGGTCCGCTCCCTTTTCCCCCCCTGGTGTCCCCCAGAGCGCTGCATACTTGGTCCGCTCCCTTTCCCCCCTCTGTCCCCCAGAGCGCTGCATACTTGGTCCGCTCCCTTTTCCCCCCCTGGTGTCCCCCAGAGCGCTGCATACTTGGTCCGCTCCCTTTTCCCCCTCTGTCCCCCAGAGCGCTGCATACTTGGTCCGCTCCCTTTCCCCCCTCTGTCCCCCAGAGCGCTGCATACTTGGTCCGCTCCCTTTCCCCCCTCTGTCCCCCAGAGCGCTGCATACTTGGTCCGCTCCCTTTTCCCCCTCTGTCCCCCAGAGCGCTGCATACTTGGTCCACTCCCTTTCCCCCCTCTGTCCCCCAGAGCGCTGCATACTTGGTCCGCTCCCTTTCCCCCCTCTGTCCCCCAGAGCGCTGCATACTTGGTCCGCTCCCTTTTCCCCCTCTGTCCCCCAGAGCGCTGCATACTTGGTCCGCTCCCTTTTCCCCCTCTGTCCCCCAGAGCGCTGCATACTTGGTCCGCTCCCTTTTCCCCCTCTGTCCCCCAGAGCGCTGCATACTTGGTCCGCTCCCTTTTCCCCCTCTGTCCCCCAGAGCGCTGCATACTTGGTCCGCTCCCTTTTCCCCCTCTGTCCCCCAGAGCGCTGCATACTTGGTCCGCTCCATTTTCCCCCTCTGTCCCCCAGAGCGCTGCATACTTGGTCCACTCCCTTTTCCCCCTCTGTCCCCCAGAGCGCTGCATACTTGGTCCGCTCCCTTTGGTGTCCCCCAGAGCGCTGCATACTTGGTCCGCTCCCTTTGGTGTCCCCCAGAGCGCTGCATACTTGGTCCGCTCCCTTTTCCCCCCCCTCTACAACAAATCTCTTCAGATTCCTCCACTCCTAAACGGATTTTTCAGACAATAATGTATATGTTCCAGTACTCTTACATCTCTGTACCCATTGCAGAAATAACTGATTTGCATTAATTTAAGAAGTTATGCAAAACAATGACCTACACTGCGAAATGTTGTAGTCAACAAGAAACCCAAAGGATCGTAGCAGTGGCTTAACAAACAAGGACAAAATAATATTGCATGGTGCATATTTTATCAAAGGATACCGCAAGCCGGTGGGGTTTGTGAGAATTGTCAATTAAGCACAGCACAAAATACAAGAAAGCACAAACTCATCATGAATACCATACTTTGACTGTACACATGGTTTACGGATATTTATCCATACTTTGACTGTACACATGGTTTACTGTACACATGGTTTACGGATATTTCTGTTCATGTTGATAAATAGGGGCCCAGGTGTCAATGCAGTACATGTGTGAGATCGTGCTGCATGCACATGTAAGACGATATTATGAGTGGTGTTTTCCAGCTCATTACACCTGCACACGCCGCCACTTAGCTACAGTACAGTACAGTACAGTACAGTACAGTACAGTACAGTACAGTACAGTACAGTACAGTATCCTACTACTACACAGCTCCTCATTCCAAATAGGAAACTCCCGTCTCTGAGCTTCAACGCCAGCCCATCGTTGCCGTCGGGTGGAAACCTTGTACGTCCAAAGCTGTTCCATTTTTATTATTTAAAATAGGTGAAAATAGATCTACAAGCTCACAAGGCCTCATGATGCGAGGCGCTGTGAGCTTGCACATCTGCTTCAGTACTATTGTGCAACGTGACGACGTAGGGCATTAAAAACATCAAAAGGTGAAATATGGAGATACAAGAATCCCGCCATGCAAGTCCCAGACAGCCAGCGTGCTTTCTGGTATAGAGGGGAGAGTAGCGCATGGAGCGCATGGAGAGTAGCGCATGGAGAGTAGCGCATGGAGCAAAGCACTGTATAATATTCGTTCACCAATATTGCGGCCAAAATAAAAGAGGTGGTTACTACTTACTGGTTAATCATCTTTTATTAAAATAAAAGATTGAAAAAGAAACAAGACAAAAAAAAGAAATCAACCTTCAGATTTCCTTTTACTGCACCCCTCCCAAAAGGCTATATAAGCTTCGGCTTCAGCCTAGACCTTTTCGGTGCTACTGTACCTCTTTGTAAAAAAAAGAAAAACTTAAATGCAAATGATAATGTAAACTTAAGCACCGAAATAAACTATTCATTCATTCATTCAAAGCAGACTGTTCCAGTGTAGTGTGCCTGCAGCCCTGCATGGCTGTGTGTCACAGGACGTCAGCTGGCAAGGTTGTTAATTGTAATGAGCCATTAACCCTTCATGTTATCCCCAGCGTGACAGGTGTGTGAGAGAAAGAGAGAGGCCAACAAGGTCGCTAGAGACTGGAGAATAAGGTCAGTTAGAGACTGGAGAATAAGGTCAGTTAGAGACTGGAGAATAAGGTCAGTTAGAGACTGGAGAATAAGGTCAGTTAAGAGACTGGAGAATAAGGTCAGTTAAGAGACTGGAGAATAAGGTCAGTTAGAGACTGGAGAATAAGGTCAGTTAAGAGACTGGAGAATAAGGTCAGTTAGAGACTAGAGAATAAGGTCAGTTAGAGACTGGAGAATAAGGTCAGTTAGAGACTGGAGAATAAGGTCAGCTAGAGACTGGAGAATAAGGTCAGTTAGAGACTGGAGAATAAGGTCAGTTAAGAGACTGGAGAATAAGGTCAGTTAAGAGACTGGAGAATAAGGTCAGTTAGAGACTGGAGAATAAGGTCAGTTAAGAGACTGGAGAATAAGGTCAGTTAGAGACTAGAGAATAAGGTCAGTTAGAGACTGGAGAATAAGGTCAGTTAGAGACTGGAGAATAAGGTCAGCTAGAGACTGGAGAATAAGGTCAGTTAGAGACTGGAGAATAAGGTCAGTTAGAGACTGGAGAATAAGGTCAGTTAAGAGACTGGAGAATAAGGTCAGTTAGAGACTGGAGAATAAGGTCAGTTAAGAGACTGGAGAATAAGGTCAGTTAGAGACTAGAGAATAAGGTCAGTTAGAGACTGGAGAATAAGGTCAGTTAGAGACTGGAGAATAAGGTCAGCTAGAGACTGGAGAATAAGGTCAGTTAGAGACTGGAGAATAAGGTCAGTTAAGAGACTGGAGAATAAGGTCAGTTAAGAGACTGGAGAATAAGGTCAGTTAGAGACTGGAGAATAAGGTCAGTTAGAGACTGGAGAATAAGGTCAGTTAGAGACTGGAGAATAAGGTCAGTTAGAGACTGGAGAATAAGGTCAGTTAGAGACTGGAGAATAAGGTCAGCTAGAGACTGGAGAATAAGGTCAGTTAGAGACTGGAGAATAAGGTCAGCTAGAGACTGGAGAATAAGGTCAGTTAGAGACTGGAGAATAAGGTCAGTTAGAGACTGGAGAATAAGGTCAGTTAAGAGACTGGAGAATAAGGTCAGTTAGAGACTGGAGAATAAGGTCAGTTAGAGACTGGAGAATAAGGTCAGTTAGAGACTGGAGAATAAGGTCAGTTAGAGACTGGAGAATAAGGTCAGTTAAGAGACTGGAGAATAAGGTCAGTTAGAGACTGGAGAATAAGGTCAGTTAGAGACTGGAGAATAAGGTCAGTTAGAGACTGGAGAATAAGGTCAGTTAGAGACTGGAGAATAAGGTCAGTTAGAGACTGGATAATAAGGTCAGCTAGAGACTGGAGAATAAGGTCAGTTAGAGACTGGAGAATAAGGTCAGTTAGAGACTGGAGAATAAGGTCAGTTAGAGACTGGAGAATAAGGTCAGTTAGAGACTGGAGAATAAGGTCAGTTAGAGACTGGAGAATAAGGTCAGTTAGAGACTGGAGAATAAGGTCAGTTAGAGACTGGAGAATAAGGTCAGTTAGAGACTGGAGAATAAGGTCAGTTAGAGACTGGACAATAAGGTCATTTAGAGACTGGAGAATAAGGTCAGTTAGAGACTGGAGAATAAGGTCAGTTAGAGACTGGAGAATAAGGTCAGTTAGAGACTGGAGAATAAGGTCAGTTAGAGACTGGAGAATAAGGTCAGTTAGAGACTGGAGAATAAGGTCAGTTAAGAGACTGGAGAATAAGGTCAGTTAGAGACTGGAGAATAAGGTCAGTTAAGAGACTGGAGAATAAGGTCAGTTAGAGACTGGAGAATAAGGTCAGTTAGAGACTGGAGAATAAGGTCAGTTAGAGACTGGAGAATAAGGTCAGTTAGAGACTGGACAATAAGGTCAGTTAGAGACTGGACAATAAGGTCATTTAGAGACTGGAGAATAAGGTCAGTTAGAGACTGGAGAATAAGGTCAGTTAGAGACTGGAGAATAAGGTCAGTTAGAGACTGGAGAATAAGGTCAGTTAGAGACTGGAGAATAAGGTCAGTTAGAGACTGGAGAATAAGGTCAGTTAGAGACTGGAGAATAAGGTCAGTTAGAGACTGGAGAATAAGGTCAGTTAAGAGACTGGAGAATAAGGTCAGTTAGAGACTGGAGAATAAGGTCAGTTAAGAGACTGGAGAATAAGGTCAGTTAGAGACTGGAGAATAAGGTCAGTTAGAGACTGGAGAATAAGGTCAGTTAGAGACTGGAGAATAAGGTCAGTTAGAGACTGGAGAATAAGGTCAGTTAGAGACTGGTTCTGAGGCCCAATGGTGGGCCATGAGGATACTGAGGATCAGGGCTCGACGCTTAGCATTTTTCCAAGTAGCACGTGTGCGCCTAAGTTGAAAAATCTAGTAGCACACAAATTATTTTAGGAGCACGATAAAAAGTTATCAAATAATGTGTTTTTGAGGGGCGCTAGCCCCTCCTATATACAGCTTTAGACCCCACACGTCTCAATATTTGCCATTGACAATGAACGGAGAAATTAGGTCAAATTTCCACTAAATATGACGTAAATTAAATCATGATGTATGATGATAAGAGTGCCCCTCACTTCACACAGGTGTGATTTTTCTTTAATAAAGTGATATGAGGTAGGGGCAGGCAATATGACAAAATATTATATCACAATATCTTTTCAGAAATGATCACAATATTGATATTCATCTGGATATCATATTCTTTTATATCTATATAATCAATTTGTTTTTATACTGATAGACTATTAGTTTGGTATGCAGATAGATAGATAGTCAATTCATTTTATGAATGGATGGACAGACAGACAGACTATCCGTTTTTATCTTGCTGTTCCATCATGTGAGTGTGACATTTAGTGCAGATGCTACTAGATGGTGAATTAGTAATGTAACATTCTCCTTGGCTCTGACTGTTTCAGTTCAGACAGGACATAAGGCTACACCTCGGCGTGGTGGAAGGAGATGGTGGGGGGATCTTTGCCTTTTTTACGTTGCTCGTTATGCAGGCCAGTGAGGCCACTGACTAGCTATGTTCCATAGCTCTAGTCTAATGCGTTGCATTTAGAGTTATGGTCCTGGACCTGAGCTAGCCACTGACTAATATATCCAGCCAGGTCGGTCATTCGTATTGCGCTGCGCACACGCTTTTAGCGAGGTGCTAAGCAAGGGTTGTTTTGGTATATCAATCCGTCCACTCCATGTGCGTGCGCACGTGCACTCTTTACGTGCGCGGCTGCATGCTGTTTCACCCACGTTTGGTTAAAAGTTATATCAAGTGATATATTATTATATTACAAACTTTCTAAATAACTTTAGTATTCAACATGTCGGGGTCCTAGCAACTCCTTCTGTCTTCTGTGTTACCCTGCTGCGTTCGCTCGGCTGCTGACAGGGAAGAGCAGCAGCAGGGAGGGGCGGGGCGGGGCGGTGGGAGCAAAGGGACAGATCTCCAAATGAAAGCCGCATTGAGCCTCGACACGTTGTTAGCTTGTAGCTCTTCTCTTTTTGGCGAACGACACCGCCGTTCAGAAATATAGATTTAGGTATAGAACGGCGACTATAGAATGTGCACTTGCTGTAGACAGAGACTTCTCTTTATCACGATTGAATGGTCAAATCCTGTAGTCGCACCTGTGCGACAAATTTAATTTTACAACTCGCACAGTGATATTTTTAGTCGCAAATGCGAGTACCTAGTCGCACTGTCGCCCTGTGGTAAAACACAAAAGTATTAAGGGATAATATAATAATGTAAAAAGGAAAAGCAATCATGGTAGAAAATTTAGTTTTCATTGTGATAAAAACCTTAAAGGAGTTTTTCTTTTTTTTTTAGGTTGTTATTAGAGAAAGTAAAAGATGAGTGTTAATTGTTTTTTATTTGGTGCTTTCTTTCGTTTCATTTGAAGAATCAAACATGGTCCTAAATATGTATTTTTCTTTACAACAAAATATGATTTATTATAGTCCTACTAGACCCCAAGAAATTATATCTGGCCACAAAAGATCAGATCTATTGAATGTGACAAACAGACATATTGAGCCTACGACACACAGTACGGCATCCCCCTAGAACCTCTACCTTCACATTCAGTAGATCCTGTGATCTTGTGTGGCCAGATGTAATTTCCTGGGGTCTAGTAGGACTATAGGAAATATTAATAAACAAATCAAAAAAAAAAAAAGGACATATTTAGCCCCATGTTCAAACGCCCCAAACACCCCTGTCAAAAATAGCTAAAATCGCTAAAACGAAAGAAAGCAGCAAATGAAAAGAAATTAACACTCACCTTTTACTTTGTCTAATAACCTAAAACTTGAACCTTGGTTGAACGAAAACTAAAGTTGTCCTTTAAAGATTCAGGTTGCCGTGATTTTTGTACTTTTTCTGTTTTGTATGTCTCTATACAGCCTGGGCGAAGCTTAAGTTCAGGTGGGTGGTGCTGAGTGGGTGATGGTCATGTTGTTGTTGGGGGGGGGGGGGGTTTGGGGGGGGGGATCGCACTCACAGCACTCCATCTTTAGTGTATGCAGAATTACAATTGATTCAAATAAAAATGCTCAGAAAAATTCACAGAGCCCACCCATCTGACCACTTATGGGTGGGTGGGCCGCAAGCGCTTCCACAATTTCCAAGTGATCCAGAAAAGGTTGAGAATGACTGAGTTAGAGGGAGATTGGCTGAGTAACAGACACAAGCAGGGAGGGGGGGGAGAGAGAGAATGAGTAACAGACACAAGCAGGGTGGGGGGGGGGAGAGAATGAGTAACAGACACAAGCAGGGAGGGGGGGAGAGAGAGAATGAGTGACAGATGTTGACCCATTTTCTTGTGTTCTCCAATCTGAGGTACAGGCTCACCATGCTGACCACACACACACACACACACACACACACACACACACACACACACACACACACACACACACACACACACACACACACACACACACACACACACACACACACACACACACACACACACACACACACACACACACACACACACACACACACACACACACACACACACACACACACACACACGTTTACATCTATTTCACTTTTTCGCTGGCCCGTGCTTGTGCGACACCCACACACACAGTCACCACCCCCCCCTCACTCTATGGAGCTTGTTTTCCTTCCGGGTTATTCAGGAAGGTGGGGGCCTTTGTGAGGAGTACAACACCGCTCGCATTAGCTCACAGCCTTTAGCTAGCAGTACAACCAGCTACATTTGCTCAGCGATGTGGTACAAACTCAAAGTATTTACGATCGTCGGGTGCGCGCGGCGGCCCACCATAGACGGCTCTCGAACCTTTAGAGATACAACGCTTTGAAAATCCTGTTTTAATTGAGGCTCAACGGAGCTGGACTTAAAAATCCCATCGCTGGTGGGGACGGAGGCTCTCCATACTAGCCGGAGCAATGCTAATTTGGTAAACAGACGGCGCGTTCATATATGGAGTATACAGTTGTCTACGAACATACGCGTAGATAGCACCAGTAGGTACTGTACCATTAGCCTAGCTACGTTTATAAACGTAGATGGCACAGAAACAGTTAACCCAGTCAATGACAAATTTTGCACACACTCCCTGGATGCCAATGATGAACCTCTGCCCCCCAAATTCTTTTTATATTACTCCTCCAGATTCTGTCCAAAAATCCTGCTATCTCTATAGTTATATATAGTATATATAGTTTGCAGGATTGGCCCATTTTGAACAAAAAGCCTCAAATCATGAACGCAGCGTGCAATATACGTGAAATCTTTCACAGACTTTTCTACTAGGCTGAGGAATATATATCCCACCCTTTTCACATTGGCCTGTTAGAGCGCATTTTTGGAACAAAATGCCTCAAATCATCCAATTGCCATCCAAGGCGCAAGAAGAAATGGCACCCTTTTCACATTGGCCTATTATAGCGCCACCAGGAAAATGGGTCATCACAATTGTCTTATTTCTCATGGGATTGGAGACATTTGGCCCTTACAGCATTTAGCCAGAGAGGATGCTTTATTCACCTTAAGCTTCACCATCACAGGACACAACTGCATTGCAATCACAGAATGATGACCTACAGTATATAAGTGATTCTCAACCTGTGAGGATATTGCAAGGGGCCCCAAAAATAATTGTCAAATTATTATTATTTCTTCTGGATGGAAATTAAGAGTTTATTGCGAATGCAATGAGCACTAACTATGAGACCCTGCAGATCATGTCTGTCTGTCTGTGTGTGTCTGTCTGTCTGTCTGTCCCGCTGTGACACCACCCACCTGCCACCAGAGGGCGCATCTGTAGCACACACACACACACACACACACACACACACACAACCACACACACACGAGCTGCGTTCGCTTCCCGCGTTTGCGCGTCTTACTTGTATAGTACAGTACATGCATAGACTTTCCTTAACGGTGCCAGAGCTGGTAACAGACGGACGGATGGACGGACGGACGCGCGCACAGCCACACACACACACACACGGATTGCAAAACATACTCTCTCCCCATGCCTTCGGCCTGGTGGAGACAACAAATACAATGTTTAGAGATAGGGTTGAGTGTGAGTGTGTGAGTGTGAGTGTGAGTGTGAGTGTGAGTGTGAGTGTGTGTGTGTGTGTGTGTGTGTGTGTGTGTGTGTGTGCGCTACTCACGTGAAGCAGAAGAAGAGCGTGGTGGAGCCGACCAGGAAGAAGGTGGCGGCCGACACGGGGACGTAGCGCGAGGGCCGCAGGGGTCTGCTGGGAGGAGCCACCGCGTGGGGGAGGGGCGAAGAGGAGGACGCCCCGCCCCCGGCGCTCTTACCGATGCCCGGCATCCTTTACAGTGTCCGTGTGAGGCAGGGGGCGGGGCGGGGGGGGGGGGGCGGGGGGGAAGGGTGTTAAGCTGACTCGTTGAAGGGAACAGGAATAGACACACAAACAGGATATTTGTGCACTTGGGAAAATGTGTGTGCGGGACGGGGGTCCGTTAGGACTCGTCAGAGTAGGGGCAGCAGCTATGCCAGTGCATGCAGTTAAGACACAGAGTGCTGTATATAGGTGTGTGTGGTCCCTTGTATGTTTTTGTGGGGGGGGGGGGGGGGGGGGTCGATCAGGGCATTAGCAAAAAACTGAAAAAACGAAGAGAATAAGAGAGCGAGAGAGAGAAGAAAGGATGAGGAGAGAAAGAGTGCGACAGGACAAGACGTGAGGAGAGGTTAGAGTAGAGGGGCCGGAGGGGACCGTCGTTCACTCCAATGTTCTGCAACACAAAGGCAACATTTTCTGCATGGTAGCGAGTGGGATGAAGTGACAGTGTCGTTTCAGGACTAATGTCCAGTGGACTCCGTGATGTGCTCTATTACGTTGCCCTGTGTGCAGGCCAGGGAGGGAGGCTTAGCGTGCAGCTGCCCTGCAAAGTGTTTGCTTTCACCTCAACAAAAGAACCTGGCAGGTGAAAATGTCTGAAGGAGGGAAGAAGAAATAAATGCAAAAAGGATTCAAATGGAAGCAAGCAATTAAGCGAAGAGGAAAATGTCTAAATCGTCAAATTGAAGCAAGTTTTGAGGAACTTACATTTTTAATGGGTCGGGTACAACAAAAATATATAAAAAAATAATAGTTTGAGTGTTTTGGTGAGCATGAGGTATCCCTATGTAAATAAAGACTTCACTATAAGAACAAAAACTGATATGGCTCCTATACTCAGATAATGAATACAGCAATACGATAACCAATATTTGGACCCCGTGTTACGTTGATAACACAAGATACTAAGCGTTGCTTCCTTGCACAGATTATACTCTAGGCGAAAATTATGAAAAGGTGATTTAATGGTGTGAATAATATCACCCCCCGAGCTGTGCTAATGAGTTCAATGAACGCAAAAAGACGTAGGAGATAAAACAAACTGACTGATTCACCCACCATACATTCTGAGTCAAACCTGCCCGCGAACCTAACCGTGTTGTCTGGATTCAGAACATCAGGCTATGAGGCGATGGGAGTGGTCGGTTAACTTTGGTTGAATGGTTGATGAACCATACAGACTGACTGGGCATAACGGGTTGAATGACTGAACCATACAGACTGACTGGGCATAACGGGTTGACAGAGAGGTAGAAATTAACAAGAGAGGACAGAACCCGTTCCCATGGAAGGTAGACAGAACGCAGACATCTGTGAAGACCGGAGGGGGGGAAGAAAAGCCAAAGCGAGACTAATGCATGTGACAGAGAGTGGCCCAGAGGGGGGGGGTGGGGGGGGGACGCCTTGGGGACAATAATCTGTGACTTTGTGCCTTCCTTCCTCTGTGACTTCCTGTTGCTAGAAAACAAAGACACTTCATAGACCAGGGGTTTCGGAGAATGATTCCTCTGGGGTTTCAAAAACGGTGCATGTTTTCCAGTTTACGGTGGCTACCAGTACACCAGACCCGTTTCCTATGCGTCAGTGCTTGTGTTTATCCAAATGTGTGTCCCGGGGCTGAAAAGGTCACAGAGGCCCCAGAGACCAGCAGTCCAAAAAGCTGCTGTAGAAAGTTTTGTATTTTTGTTTTTTAAATTCCCCCTCCTTCGGGGGACACAGTTTCAGTCCAGAACTGGTATTAATAACTGTGGTCTGTAGGCTGGCCGATACTGCTGTCTGGTTTTCCTGTGTTGGGGCATCCCTGAGCGCCACGGGGGTGTGTTGGGGCATCGGGGGTGTGTTGGGGCATCCCTGAGCGCCACGGGGGGGGGCGGGTGGCTGTTTCAAACCACCTCACCTGCCTGCAGTGCCTGGGATGTCAGCGCAGCGAGGTGCACAGCCAGAGGTGACAGCGTGGCGGCATGGCATCCAATGGATCCAGGCCAGAATCCATTAGTCGCCATGTAAAAAAAACAGCTGTTTGGGGGGGGGGGGGGGAAACTAAAACAACAAGTAAAACGACACCCAAAGAAGGATTACATTTAATCCTATAGGTGTTGAAAGGGATTTAAAATAACAGATTACAGACGGATAGTAATCACAGTCACAACAGTGCCACGGGACGAGCAGCACACCAGGCCCGGCTTAAGCCCAACTGTGTGTGTTTCTCCGAGAATAACTCCTCGGTTACGTAAACGCTGGTTTCTCAGACGTTTTGGTTTTTCCGCTCGTCTCCTCCAGGGACTTGGGTTCGGGGGCCATTCCGGCTGCTTCTTTGACCAGAGAGAGGCCTCGGTAACGCAATCCAGCACTCCCCCCCCCCCCCCCCCCCCCCCCCCGGGGGACCAGCTGCTGTCCCAAAACACTTCACCGAACCCTGAAGTTGTGCGTGTGGAAGAGAGGAGGGGGACCGACTCCAAGCACCTCTTACCAGCCGATTATCTTACGTACTGTCTGTTGTACAATTTATAATTCCTGGTTTATTCAAGTCCACAGGTGAATATCGGTATCACTCCTTGTCCGTGAGCAGAAATAAAAGGAGGCTCAGTCACTTAAGAACACAGGAGCGTCTTGTCTTCCGTCTCTTTGTCTACATGGTAGAATCCGGCAGGTTCTCCCTGGCACTTGTATTCCACTGTGGAGTTTGTGTCAGTGCTGGAAGCTACCACAGGCCCGTAGGATGGCTGAGACACCTGGCAGGGAGACACAGATATGTTTGGTTAAAGGGAGTATATTACATTTAAAAAAAGGTCAACTATTTGTTGTTCATCAAAGACATCGTTAAAAGTAAATTTACTTTGAGTGGTCATTTTGGGCATTTATTGATTTTGCAATACACCAAGTACGTATATTCTGGTCTCCTTGTGTAGCAGCACGATCAGAGATCTCGGCCTACTGGTTCATCTGGGGACATCTACAGTGCATTCAATATGTGGGCTAGAATGGCAGTGAGAACAGCCACGACAGCATGCCCACTGCTTTGAAAACCAATCCCGACTCTGTCCCAATATGATCTCTGAATTGTTTAGATGTCACCAGTCATATAAGTAGGTGGAGAATCTGGAGATCACTGATCGTCTGGCGAAGCAAGACTAAATTATGTTCAGACAGTTTCTCATTAGACAGATAATATATTTGAGCTGGACTTAATTGACACGACTCCCAGAGCAGTTACAGCACAGAAAACGCAGCCAGCAGTCTTCTGGAATGAATGGGCATGTTTTAAAAACACTTTTATAGATGCCATTCGGATCCAGAGACAGTAGACGGCAAAACAAGTTCCTGGAAACTGACATTATTATACCTTCAAAATGAAATGGAAGCCCAGCTGACTACACAACAGCATGAATCACACATTGGTCTCCTTTCAAACAAGACTCAAAGCCCTGCTAGCAGCCCATACTCCTTACAGACGATAGTTTAGGCCTGACCTCGAAATTAAAAAAAAATCTTCTAAATCCTCCAGTTTTCTGAAATAAATATTTTCACGATTTCTCAAATTAGCAGACCTACAAGCTCGTAGCTTGTAGATCTGCTATTTTTCAATAGCTAAATTATAACATGTTTAAAACACCAAAAGGGGTTCCCGCCCAAAATGGGTTAAAATATGTTATGACTGCAAAGCGTGACGAATGGACCACTATAGATGACTGAAGACGGCATTGTCATCTTTAGGCTGAATTGGGGTGGGGGGGGGGGTCAATACAAGGTATGTTCACTGAAGGAGGCACTAGAGGAAACTGGAAAGGCCATCATTCTCGATTCCTCCCCTCCCAAAGAGTCACAAATCAAAGAGCGACTCTATTTTTGGCTTACTCTAGATTATTACACCCCTCAACCACTTACCCAACAGCGACATATCCATGCCACAAAAACGGGATTCATTTCATTGTCTCCACCAGGCCGAAGGCATGGGGGGAGAGTATGTTTTGCACTCCGTCCGTCCGTCCGTGTGTCCGTCCGTCCGCGTGTGTCCGTGAGCAGCTAATCTCCGGCACCGTTAACCCGGTCGATGCCAAATTTTGCACACACACTCCCTGGATGCCAACGATGAACCTCTGCCCCAACATTTCCAGAACGGCCTGTTATAGCGCCACCAGGAGGCCGCTTTGTGCAAAACAAGTTTTTGCACAGTACACCTACAGATTTTGTCCAAACATCGCGCAAATTGGTACACAGTCTCTCTTCAACGAAACGGGTCTTTCAGATTTCTCAGACTCCATCCTGATTGGTTAAGATTGGCTTCCAAAGTTCACAGGAGTGCTCGGTTTCAAACAAAATGCTGCAAATCATGAACACATCGCGTGATTTTTTACTTTTGTTGCCCTTTTATCCAACCACCAGATGAAGGCAAGCTGCAATGTCCTACATTCCTATCCTGGTGGAGACCTGTGCCTTTTTCTAGTTTCATGATAATTCATGGTGACTGATGTGCCGTGGCTAAAAGACTGCTTTGGCTGGATTGTCAGTTATAGAGCTGAACCCCCCCCACCCCCCCCCCCCCACCCCAATAAAAACTGTCGCTGTGCTCAACCCTGTGTTTGTGTATAATGATGTGCCAACATGTTCCCCTCGTAAACAAGCATGTTAAGACGCAAGTGACTAATTCCCATGCAATCCAGCCACCCCCCCCCCCACCCACCCACCGACTCCCCGCTTCTTCAGGCCGCGACCATGCGACAGACTATCAAATATGAATGACTATTGACTGACTATCGTAAACGATACAGATAAGACCTCCACAACAATATCGCCGAGGCGGAGACGACGGTTTGTTTATTTGTGGACCATTGGACGACTTAAGATGACCCCATCATGTAATGTTATTCTCCATAGAGAAAAACTGCTGTGAACCAGGGAGGGGATGAGCGATTGCGTCAGGACTTTGGCGCTATACTAATAATACTAGTATAACGCTTTACAAACACATCAACCAGCACTGGACCTACATCTATATTATCATCGTCATCATCTGTATTATTGAGCGCTTGTTGTCCCACTGCAGCGTTGCCTGTCATCCTGCAGATACATGTTCTTCTCTCGCAGCTCGCTGTCATCCTGTGGAGAACGGGGAGGCGGACGGGCGCAGGGGGGGGATTGGCACGGCAACACAGTCTCTCGCTCACACGGGCAGATGCAAAGATGCAGTTTATTGAGTCTACCATTCATTGTCAATGTAAGCCAGCCACAAAGATGCATCCAACGTCTGTAGCTGCTGCAAAAGAGCTATACAAATACACTGTGTAGCTTTTGCATATTAATTATTTGCATCTGCCTGTGTGAAAGCAGCATTAGGATTATTAGCATATTAGCATTATTGTCTAAACCTACGAATGTTCTTCATTCCTTGTTTAAGAAATCACAGATTGAGGCCTTTGCTTATGAAATATCGTCATCATTATGATTAGTGTGTTGATGTTTTTTAGGGAAGATGCTTGTGAACATGCATTCTATACAGTAGCTAGTTTGACCAATTTAAACACTCTAAACTAAATCTAAACTAATCTTATCTATCACTAGTTTGAATATAAAATAGCTCAACACATGATTCCTTGGAAGACTTCTGTTGAATCCAAAAGACTGAAATCAGTCAGTGTCGACTGAGAACTTTAATTCATGAAAGAGGGAGAAAAGAGCGAAAAACTGGGAAATCTATTCTACTGTATTACTATTACTGTAACCCGAATGCTGTGTGTGCATGCGCCATGCAGGCCGCTGAGATTAGTGTGCGTGTGCAATCTGTGCATGGTGATGATTAATGCTGTATGGGTCTGGGTCCTCTGGGACATTGTGGGCAACTAATGGGGCTATTTCTAAGTTCTGGGATTTTGAATGTCTATTCTAAAAAATACATTTTGAAAACTAGATAATATATTTTGTGAAATCTACACATTTCCCTGCTTAATATGTAGGCCAGTAGTTCTCAAAGTGGGGTCCGGGGAGTGTAGGTGGTCCCCAGCTAAAATTAGTTAGCATCACAATTATTTGAACCACCAGCCAACTGCCAGCCAACCAGCCAATCAAAAATACAGAGTGTCACACTTTAAACATGTTTACACTTTACAGAACATTAATGTTCAGTGTGTGTGTGTGTGTGTGTGTGTGTGTGTGTGTGTGTGTGTGTTACTGTTATAGCAGTGCGGATGATTGCCTAAGTTATAAGTGGAGTAAAGGGATTGACTTTGTTGCATGCATGGTTGAGCACAATCTACAAGCCCACATAGCGTCGCAGTGCAACATGTAATGGTCTTGTAGATCGGTCCTGTCCGGTGCACAACACCGCTGCACAACTAACAATAAATCAGGCATAATCGCCAAAGGGGGAAGCAGAGGCATTGCAGCTCTCTCTCTCTCTCCATCCCTCACACACACACAGTCTCTCACTCACACACACAGTCACACAGTCTCACACACTGCGTGACACACACACACACACACACACACACACACACACACACACACACACACACAGTGAGTCATCGCGGAACTACGCCCTGCCTGCCTGCGTTCACTTCTTCTGTGGGGGCTTGAGGGTGTTGGGAGGGAGGGAAACGGAGTGAGAGAGGATGAGAAAGACACCGCAAATGGAAAGAAATATGGGACAAGAAACGTCCGCGCGGTGGAGCGCAAATCACAGACAGACCGTGTGGCCTATCCATTTTGATGAGGTCAGTCTTGCGTAAATATGAAGTTCTGAATGACTCATCCCATAGCCTGAAGGCACGGTGGGTCTGAAGTTATCAATTCACACAATAATGAGGAGGCACGCCCCTACCTCCCTCCATCATTTCAAGTGATTACACCGTTTTGACATCGTGCACGAGTATGAAAGCGTCAAAGGGCAATGGGGGCGGGGTTAAGGCTACGATAATGGATGCTGCTCGTTGATGCCTTGTGTCAGTTATGTTTGTACAGGGAAGCCAATGAAATGCAGCCAGATGTAATACTGCATCATACAGCTCTTTCTAAATTGCATGTATGTACAGTAGGCACACACAGAATTACAGAAGGAATCTGACACCAGAAAGCCTGTGGTTGACTGCAGAAGAAAAACTATGCCCTCTGTATTCTTATATATATATATATATATATATATATATATACTACTTCAGTGATGTCAATAGGTTTTCAATGTAATGAGTCCCGGGATGCAGGGATGGTCTTTTAGATCGAGTCCCAGGGACATTTGATGAGTCCCACTTCAACGACGTCAGGAGTCATATTTTGCCCTTTTTACAAATTGCAGCATTTAACTCCCATTTCATATGGTTATAATGTGGTTATATCCATGTAGAAAACAGAAGAATAAATGATTAGTATTACTAAAGCTAGCAAAATAAACTAGAATAAAAAAAGTACAGTAGTACAGTAGCGCATCCCATGGATGTAGAGGTCATTGTTTTATTGCGTCCCATAACTATAAACTGCATTTTGGGATGCAAAATGCACCCTCTGCCCCACACACACACACACACACACACACACACACACACACACACACACACACACACACACACACACACACACACACACACACACACACACACACACACACACACACACACACACACACACACACACACACACACACACACACACACACACACACACACACACACACACACACAACCTTGAGTTATATAGCTATCCATTGTGGCCATGATGCGAGTCAAAATATTGTCAATCATGTTTATCTGTTGCTGCCGTGCTCCGTTTGTGTGGAATAGAGATTTTTTTTACTTTTCATGATCCCTGCTAGCCCGTCCAATACTTCAATTCCAAACAAGATATCTTGAAAACTACTGTATGGAATTTGCTGTGCAATGCACATTATTGCTGTGTTGGGGAGGAACCGCACAGATTTCGGTGACGCCATGGCCTTTACAAAATTTCCACTTGCACACAAGATATATCAAATCTGTTGGGTTGTTTTTTGTTGTTATTCCATGCTAGAATGCTTTCTTATCTTTCTTACCTTTCTTTGTAGTTGTTACGTCCCCACCAAAGAGGTCCAGGTGTTATTTTGTGCAAAAACTCCTTATTGGCTATTTTCCCTACCATAAGCCCTCAATGAATTGCATTGAATGGGAATTGAATGGGGCTATGGGGTGTTATGCTAATTCGCTTATTTCCATCGAAAGAAGTAGTAAAGTGTGCCGCTTGGGATATTATTTACATTATGAAGAGAGGATATATACAAATAAATTATAATTTTGAGCAATGGAAATAAGCGAATTAGCACAACACCCCATAGCCCCATTCAATTCAATGCAATTCATTTAGGGCTTATGGTAGGGGAAATAGCCAATAAGGAGCTTTTGCACAAAATAACACCTGGACCTCTTTGGTGGGGACATAACAACTACAAAGAAAGGTAAGAAAGCCTTTTAGTATGGAATTCTCCTTTAAACTTCATTGTGCATGTACTGCATGGTGGCACATTAAAAAGACAATCTACAACCTCACAACGCGTCATGCTGCATAGCTTGTTGATCTGCTATTTTCAGCATGCGCCACCACACACCAGTGATTTATATTTAATTGCACACTTAGTCACACCGGGTACAGGTTGCACAGTAATGTCATTCAGCAAAATAAGCAAGCCATCACTGTTTTACACCCAACTACTGAACATAGTAACAAATAAAAGAGATAATTGCAGTTTGCCGATTCTGGACCGGAGGAAGTGATATGAGGACTCCTAATGTCTGCCAAAAGACAGATTACAACATTTTACAAGTTCAAGTTCTTTGTCACTTGCACACAATAGTGCTGGCAGCAACACTGCAGGCAGGCAAACTCCAATCTATACTCCGTCGTGTAGGTTTGAGCACGGCTAGGTTCAAGGTTCAAGGTCTTTATTAATGTCCCAGAAGGGCAATTAGGTTTACAGCAAGAGTAGTGGTTTAAAACATACAAACAATACAGGACAACAACAGACATGAGACACCATAGCATAAGCAGAGGTCTGGGCACATCTAGTGCAGGTATAGAATCAAAGATAATAAAATAAGAAAGGCTACATTCAGAAAAAGTGCTATGATATAAAGTGCCAGCATAAAGTGCTTGTTTCAACATATCATCACCACATTACCACGTTACTGACAAAGGAGTGTCCCTTTATATCTGTTGTTTTTGACAACGGGGGCACCCAGACGACGGCCCGATGGCAACAGCCTGTACTCTGACTCGAGTGGGTGGGCATTGTCCTGCCGAATGGCCCTGGCCTTCATGAGCAGCTGTCTATTGTAGAAAGGATCGAGGCTCTCCAACTGGATGCCAGTAATTTTGGAGGCAGTTTTCACAATACTTCTAAGAGATTTTCTATCTTTAATGGCGAGGTTACCATACCAACAGATGATAGAGAAGGAGATAACAGAGTGTACATAGGCACTGTAAAACAGTTTCATCAGGTCTCTGTCGACATTAAATCTGGCTAATTTAATGTCAACAGAGACCTGATGAAACTGTTTTACAGTGCCTATATGTTCACTCTGTTAGCTAGCGGTGTAGCTCTAAAGTTGGCAAGGACAGTTGGTTGGTCTCTCATCCGTCTGTCATTCCATCCCAACATGTTGGTCTTTTGGCTAGCTTGTGAACAGAGGAGTACAACCCTCAACCCTCAAGCTATTGAGAATGAATTGTGCTCACTCACTGTCGCTGCTAAAACATAATACACCTCAAAAGTCAAATGATATACCTGAAGCAAACAAAATGACAATCAACATTCTACATTAAAACAGAATTAAATCATTGGACTGGATCTTTAAGTGCTTTTTCTTTTTTTTACAAGATAAAAGAAAATGCTGATCAATGATGTACAGGTATATGAACCTATGTATGGACTATGTATGTGCATTTAAAATTAGCCTCATCGGTCTCCTACAAAATCACTTGGGAAGATAATTTTTCCATTTAAATTAATACCACACTCACTGGCAGAGGTGATACTCCCAGGATGCAACAGAAGCTAGCCATTTGACAAATAGGTGTGCACTCCTCTCCTAAATGATTAGTATTATATTGGTGTTTACTTATTCATTTCCAAGCTTGTTCCAAGTAGTGGTGGATATTGCCTGCAATCTCACGATAGATATGCATCACAATGCAGAGGCCACGATACGATATATATTGATATACTGTATATCGATTATACGATAATATACGTGTATTCAAAATAATGACCATGTTGCACAAATGCAATAAATGACACCTGTGTGAAGTGAGTGGTGCAACTCCGTGTGGGGGTCTCCAGGGGGTCCCTGGAACTTCCAGACCCACAGGAAAGCACCCCGTGTCCGAAACAGTCTAGACATGACAGAGTTACTGTGTGTGTGGGGGGGGGGGGGGGGGATAAGCAGACAACACTGACACAGTGTATTCTCTCGAATGCACGCTCCACATTGTAATTAGCAGGCAACAATGCAACACTATCTCTCCGTCTGTTTCTAGCACAACAGTGCCACTTTTGCCCCTATTGGTACCCTAAACATAGGGACATACAGACATAGGGAGAGACATTGCTGTACAGTAGCTTGGAGTGGTTGCACCACTCAGTTTCAGGCCCACAGAGATCTTTAAATTAAAATAAAATGTCTAAACATCCTAACAAGGGGTCTGGGAAGGGAGTGCATTGCAACTTGCAAGGGGGAGCTTTGATAACGTTAAACAGAGGTATGTTTGTCAACACTAGTAATCACCCAGATAATTCATGCCGTTTATTGCCATATCGATACAGCAGCCTCTTGATCGATTCACCTATCATCCGGATGTTCTATCGATATATTGCCATATCGATTAATTGAATGCACCAATAGTTCCAAGTCAGGGACACCGACTTAGGAAACTTTCACTCTGCCAAGCCAATTGCTTTCTTGTCCCTTCAACACATTAGTGTAATTGTAACTTTCCTTTCCATGCTGACTATAGTGGAATGTGCCCCATCTGGGTACTTGTGGGGTACAGCCAAATACTATATCAATCTCGCTCTATGCCTGCTGACTTAACAAAGTGTCTACTCTTACTATTGGCAGTGGAACTTTAGGCCAATTTCTGATCAGGCCACCTACTCAGATACCCTGATCACATGCCATCTAGAAAGACCAAAAACAGATCTAATAGTCTAATACAGTATTTAATATTGATTCACAATGATTTCCAGATAGATTGTTGGATATGGTAACATGTCACCAATGTTGTCTCCAGAATTTGAATGAAAAAAACCCACACATGAACATTGTGGCCAACGTAGATCTCATGTGGCCAGCGCCAGCCTGTGACTGTGACCCATGTCATGGACTCCGTTGTCTAGTACAAAGTGTTTACTCAGCGGTCCAGGCACCCTGGCCGGTAGTCCAGTCTGGCAGTGTGCCGCGGGTTCGACTCGCGATCCCGACAGCCTTTACTGCATGTCACCCCCCCCCCCCCATCTCTCTCACCCATTCCCTGTTAGCCTACTGTCTGTCCCTCTATAAAAAATATAAAATAAAGGCGAAAGCCACAAAAAACATTAAAAATAAAAAGAAAAACATTTGTCAAAGTCTGGTCCGAGCCCCCCACTGACTTCCATTAATAAAATTAAAGTTAATAAATATTTGAAAAAGTATCACACACATTTGTGAGATTAGCTCTGGACAGCCACACAGACAAACATTACTAGTCTAGAATCTAGATGGTCCAAAACCCTGAATTAGGTAAACTCGGGTACGCCTGTTGTAGCCTTAGAATGTCTCTAATGTTACATATATTTCACATTACAGAGCCATAGATATTTGTGGGAGATGTTTTGAATGGTGCTGCTGCTGAGAAATGAATCACACCACCTGCCAATTGTGTGCCCCAAACATTTGTGCTTCCCTGGTCAATTTGTGATGACGTTTGTGGTGATCAGAGGAAGTTTTGGTAAATTCAGTCCAGCTGTCATTCCGGGGCCCTCGCCCAGAGAGAATGTCGTCTGTGTGAATCCCGTGGAAAAATATAGATATTTGACTAAACACACGTTTTCTGCCAGAACTTTCACATCGATTTAAAACTAGAGGACAATATCTGACTCCAAGTCTTAGGAATTGAATCTATGTATTGTGAAATATATTAAATATATGTCACATCAGAGATATTCTCTATGGCCTGTTGAGTATTTAGAGGGGAAATGTATGCTCATGTAACGCCGGGATTCGAACTTGGGCCTCCCGCGTGAAAGTCCAACATCTTAACCACTAGACCAAACTCTGAGATATTAGACTTTTGAGGCCATCAGGCAGAGGCTTTGAGCCACTCTGCTACACTCACACCAGAAAGAGAACAGAGGTAGTACAGGCTTGCTAAAACACGACATGCATACCTACTCCATAATATGCATCCGAGATCTGTCTACACCACCTTTCTAGATTTCCACTGAGGGCAGGTTTTGATTTATGTTTAATAGTGACTCTAGTCTAGACTTCATAACACCATGATACTTTCAAGTGGCACACTTCCAAATACTGAGTGCGTTCCAGTGGAATGCTGATGAATGAATACCAGGTCAATGGCAGGGTTATATACACTCTGCTTAATGGGCAGTGATTCTAAGAGACAGATCTTTATGTTTAGTAGCAGAGCTTATTGCTTTTAAATGCACATAGAATATAGCATGGTGGTATTACTGTAGAATATGTTGCATGTTAATGTTTACATCAATAACATGCAGTGATGAAAATAGCCTGCATCCTTAGATTCACAAAAATGGGGAAAGGACGCAATCATGTCACCCGGGTCAAATACTGTACTCAGGGTCCCTCCCTGGGACCCATCTAAAAGACCACCCACCCCTGGGTCCCAGGACCCATTACATTGAACACCAATTTACATCACTTAGATAAATTAGACACAAACCAGAGTGGGTTACACACATAGACCACCATGGCAAACAGAGCTATAGGATGACTGAGCTCAGTTGGCACTATAGTCACAGTCACACACATTTTAGGGAAAGCCAACACGTATCATGAGTAGTAGATAGAAGAGCTATATTGTGGATCCATTATGATATCCACCTGATCTACACTATAGTATTAGTACACACACCAAAAGACACCACACCACCACGGTAGATGGCGTGGTTTTGAACTGTGGGTTAAGGGATACATTGATGATATGATTGATAACCAATCAATTTGGTGGAATATGTTCTGATCAGCCTGAACTGATCCACAGGGGGTGGCATGATGCACGGGGGCTATAGGTGGATGGAAGGATGGCTGGAATAACAGCGGTGTAACGTTACAGCCTTTAGCGACTGCTGCTAACGTGAGCTAACAATAATAAATGGATATGAACGACAATATACATTATCAAAATGTATTTTGATACGTTTTAATGTAGTCTTCGAACCCACAGCCATTCTCGTAACGCCATGTTTATAGTTCCACCGGCACTATAGTGTCTTTATGACGGTTTTTAGCCTCCCTTCGCTTTTAGCCCCTTTCCATTTAAGCTTCATTTTACACACCGCATATCGCGAGAGTCCGACAGGAAAAAAAGGACAGATCTACAAGCTAACAACGCGTCGCAATGCGACGCGTTGTTAGCTTGTAGATCTGTCCTTTTCGGGGTGCTTCTTCTCAGGCTAACTAGCGACAGCTCTCTGATTAGCTGGCTAGCATGCTAACACGCTAACGCGTCCATGAAACCAAACTCACCTGTAAAAGAACAGAAGAGAAAAATAAAAAATAAACAAGCTTCCCGGCGGCTCGTGTTATTAAAAAATAAAAATAAAAACGTCCATGGTTTTCGGCTGTCTTCGCTGCTGCTGCCCGCGTGTCTTATCCCATCGTTGTATTTTCCTTTTAGGAATTATAATCCGAAATTATGAAGGGATACTTGTATCATGAACACCCCCCCGAGCTCAGTCAGATTGTCAGCTTTTAATAATAACGTGTTGGTTTATTATAAATCCTCTGGTAAATAAATCCACACAGTGTTTGTTGGTTGGTTGATTGGTCGCTCATCATATGGTTGCTAAAAGGACGACACACGTTATCATTTTTTTTCAGCACCACAAAACGTCCAAAACTCCCGATTTCAAGAGGCTCCCTCTCCTCCCTCCTCCGCGGTGACGTGGGGGGCAGAGTCTGTGCGGTACACGCCCGCTGATTGGACGCCGTGGCGTGTCGGTCAAGGCCGGGAGTCGGATTCGATTGGTGAGCACCGAGGTCGAAGCCCCTCCCACCGGACCCGCCCCCGAAACGGTGCACGTCATGATTACGCTAGAATCTGGATCAGTGGTTCTCAACCAACCAGTGGTCCACTTGACCAGTGGTCCACTTGACCAGTGGTCCTTCTTTCCCTGAGGGGGTTCTATAGTTCTGCTCCCCAGCTAAATGATGGAGACTTGGTAACCAAATGGACCCTTATACATCTTCAACTCTTGAGAGCGTAAAATGAATCCAAATTGCCCCGGGAGGGTCCATTTGGTTCATTTACAAGAAGTCTACACATTTAGAGAGAATGTAGTAGATTTTTTATATTGATTTAATAGGTTTGCCTGTTGTCTCTCCGTCTCCTATCATCCTATGGTACCAACATCAATAGCCTATACACACCTACAACATGGAATTGTGGACAAAATCTTTATCAAACGGCAACAAAATATTCCTAGTTTTGGGTCTGCAAGGCTAAATCTCAAATGGTGGTCCGTGACTCAGATGCCTAATAAATAATGGGCCTTGATATGAAAAGGGTTGAAAACCACTACACTAGATTGTGATTGAATGATGACCTGTCCTGCCGTGACCCAATACAAAGACCCTTAGTCTGACCCCATTGTAATAACAAAGTAATAGCGCAATGTACAAATACTCTTTTAAGACTTAAGTAGGCCTACAAAAGTGTTGGCATAAAGATATAGCCTGTACACAGAGTACCAAAAGTTAAACCAAAAAAAGTCAGAATCTGTCTGACTCTTTCGAAAATAGCATATCCAATCTACCTGATCACGAGTTGTGAGATTGTAGATCCGCTATTTCCATATAGCCACAGTATAAGATAGAGCTTTAATAAGTCAAGTGGTTGTTTATAGTGATTATTAATATGTTTCATATTAATATGTTTCATATTAATAATCTAAATCTGCAAACTAAGTAACTATAGGCGTATAAACTAGAAGTATAAAGTAAGATATTGCAAATTGGAAATACCCCACAATTAAGTGTACCTCAGAATTGTATAGTACTTATGAGTACTTTAATAGTTACTTTCCACCACTGATTGCATTAATATAATAGTTAATAAAGCCCCCCTCAGCAATATGTGATGTATTCCATGGACTGGCACATAAACTGTCATTAACATTAAGACTTAATCCACTACGGCTATGCGACACACTGACATACTAACTCTGTGTGTGTGTGTGTGTGTGTGTGTGTGTGTGTGTGTGTGTGTGTGTGTGTGTGTGTACGCTCACTTGATTGTTTTCATCATGTGTGCTTATTATTTGTGTTTGGCACTGATTGCTGGTGGCACGTACAGTATGTGCGAGTGTGCACAAGACAACACACACACACACACACACACACACACACACACACACACACACACACACACACACACACACACACACACACACACACACACACACACACACACACACACACACACACACACACACAAAGAGTCGGAGGGATTAAATGGACAGCAGGGGCTATGGGGATAAGCCCTCACAGCCCAGCTCCTATACAGCATACATACTGTACTGTTTACAGTACATACATACACAATTACACATGCACACACCTATACAATAACAAAGCCAAAACCCTCAATTATCTGTGTGTGTGTGTGTGTGTGTGTGTGTGTGTGTGTGTGTGTGTGTGTGTGTGTGTGTGTGTGTGTGTGTGTGCGTGCGTGCGTGCGTGCGTGCGTGCGTGCGTGCGTGCGTGCGTGCGTGCGTGCGTGCGTGCGTGAAAGAGAGAACTCCATGGCAGTTGGCTGTGGATTCCATAATGCCTGTGAGACTAAAGGGACAATCATGGTATTAAAAACCTAGACAATGGAGCATTTTAGAATGACCCATTTCACACAGAGCGGTGTGACCCTCCATACTATAATAAAGTATGGCTTTAATGATTTGATTTCCAGAGATAATTGAAGAATCCTGGAGTCCTGGATAGATGTCTGTCATAGAAATCATCTTACTTCAATTCAATCATCTTACTTCGATTCACAGTTGTGTATTGTGCAGCCCCTAGACATTATAGAGGGTATGCACATGCATATTGTGTGGCAAATCAAAGTGAGTTTAACGTAGCTTAACGTCATCTTTCATTTAACGCAGATCAGATAGGTCTTTTCTGTTTGGATGCATGGGCTGTCAAGTCGTTTTTCCTGCATTGTCATTATGATGCATACCCTCTATTGGTAAAGGAAAAGACATTTCTCAAATTCAATTATACTTGAGGGACATTTTGCCCAAGTATAGACACATACATGCACACGCACGCACGCACGCACGCACAGACTCCATGTCAAGTTCAACAACCATGATGAATGCACCCGCACCATCTTCTCTCGTTCTACATTTTCTGGATGTTGCCCTGGACCTTTTTGACCCAAAACGTAATCAGGCAGCCTTCTGATAATTCCCACCAACTTTCCTCAAAATCCTTCCATCTGTTGACCTGCACTGTGACCTTGAACTTTAGCCTTTTAAACCCTAAACAAGTGAATTACCTCCTCGTCAGATATACCCCAATATATTTTGTATCCCACGATTCTCTTGTGCACTGTAAGTTTACTCTTTTATTTTTTATATTAAAATGTCCTTTCATAATATGTTTACACAGTTTCTTAATTTTGCTATCTTAATGCTTAATGTTTTGTGTAAAGCACTTGAACACCTTATAACAAATATTTAGGCAATATACAGTACTCATACTCTCCCTTTATTTGGAAAAGGTTCCTACAGCAGATAGCGGATTCATATACTGACTAAGACAATCCTAAAATTGCATTACCACTACAGTAGTAACTATTTTGCAGAAGTGGATGGATCATCTCAAGTGAGCAGGTTCTTTACTGAACATGCTTCATTAGGGCTTCCTAGTATATCGGTGACACTTCAGGTAAAGCAGACTTACAGTGACATCTATTGGTGCAATAAGAACTACACATACTGAGGAGACAAATAATGAATATAACATGCATTCAGGTAAGCATGAACATTGTTCCTTGTCTCTATTCAATACTAAATAACAAACCAAAACATCCACTTTTTCACAAGTGCAATCGGCTTTTTTGCATTCTATGCCTCAAAAAATGTTGTCGTGTGCCGGCCTTTCGGCTGTATGCACCTCTCACACCCGACTGCAACTGGAAAATCATCTGTTAGGGAATGGTCACACTGTTATTCTACCGGATTCTGCCAATACATTTCAATGAGAATGGATTTTGCAGAAATGAGAATGTTTTTTGCAGAAATCCGCAAATGGCAGCAACTCTATAAGGGTCTATTTGGTTACCAACTCTCTGTCATTTAGCTGGGGACCACCTGGAACCGCTTCAAGGACCTGGTGGTCCCCGGACCACTGGAACCGCTTCAAGGACCTGGTGGTCCCCGGACCACTGGTATATTCGTATACTATGTTGTAATCTAAGTTAGGACACAACAAAGTGGATCTAAGAAAATGAAAATGCAATAGAAAGATTATACCAAATTTGTTTAATATCAGATTATTGCACACAGGTTTCTAGTCGATACATAAGTACAGAGCAAAGACATTATGCTTTAAGGGGATTTAAACTCTAGGCTGATTTTTAAGTTAGTTCCAGTTCAGGTTAAAAAACATGGCTGACATATTGGTACCGTACACCATGATGTAAGCAACACAGCTGCAGCCAATCAAATTAATAATGGGTGTTACTGTTTAGATTTATATTAGTTGTGTCTATCACTGTATCAGATATAAGGTTGACAGCCATGGCACATGCACCTACTGCACATCTAATCTAACACACTCGATATTAATTTGATTGGCTGTAGCTGTATTGTTTACTAGCCTCAGTCTGCCATGTGTTTAATCAGCCATTCAGCCTAGAGTTGCATGGCCCTTTAACCATGGTTCAACATCTGACAGGTGACATGCTGGAAGGCTTTCACCTGTCTGAAAGTACGCACGCACGCACGCACGCACTCAGTCACACACACACACACACACTCACACTCACACTCACACTCACACTCACACTCACACTCACACTCACACTCACACTCACACTCACACTCACACTCACACTCACACTCACACACACACACACACACACACACACACACACACACACACACACACACACACACACACACACACACACACACACACACACACACTAAATGCCCAATCCTAACCCCAACCTGAATATTTTACTAATTGTAAATATAACTCCAAAAAGATATCTTTAACCATAAAAAAAACTATTTTGGCCCTCACAAGCACACACACACACTCACACTCACACTCACACACACACTAAATGCCCAATCCTATTAGGGTTATTATCAACATTGCACACATACTCAGACGTACATTTGAATAGGAGTAGATTTTAAAGGAGGACATATTGTTGTATCAGAAGCACATCATTCATAAAGCACTGATTCAGTTAAAAAGACCCAAGTATGAGCAAAAGAAAACTTTCAATAAGTTAAAAGTGAAACAGAAATAAAGCAGGTAGATTATCTTTCACCATATGAGTCATCAATATACAGACACACACGCGCACACGCACGCGCACACGCACACGCACACGCACACACACACACACACACACACACACACACACACACACACACACACACACACACACACACACAGGTACGTACGTAGACACATACTGTACACACAGCTGTAAAAAATTTAAGAAGTACATCATTCCTTTCACATTAACTTTCTCTTATAGCTACCGTTATTATAAATTATTAAATAGCATAAAAACAGGTAGTTTACTTTTCACATAATGTGGATGTTCACAATACACCCTGGTTGTATTTAGTCCTTTTTACAACACCGTCGACAACTGAACTGAACATGGAACCAGGCCAGCTCAGTACAGTACAGCAGTGTTTTCCATGTCATGTCTTTTAGAATAAATGTTTGACTGTAACAAAAACTTCGGACTAGAAAAGTATTCAATCAATCAGTCAAAGCTTATGCAATTGTTTTGTTTTGTTTTAAGTACAAAGTTTAAGCACAAATCCAAGAACATTATTTACGAATGATTTACAATAGTTCAAATCAGAGTTATGAATTATCTTGTTTACAATCAAGAGGAGGTGAGATAATAAGTCATGTTTAAGAATCACCACCGCTGAAAGATAAGACACTGCAGTACCGTACAACCTCATTGGTCTTCTTACTCCACCGTACTGAACAGATATGAACCCTCATTCTTTTTGTCTAGTGCAGTGGTTCTCAAAGTGGGGCCCAGGGACCCTCAGAGCTCTGAATAGAGACCCTTGCAGGTCTGTAATTTATGGAGTTTGAGAACCACTGTTCTAGTGCAATCCCAGAACCAAACAGTACACAGTGCACTACAGTAGAGTTCGATTTGGTAGAGTTGAGGCAGTAGAAGTCAATAGAAGACGTCAGCTCTGCGTTGCTCGGCACCATGTGCGTTGCAGTGCTAAGAGCCTGTCCCTGCTTGGGGTTCTGTTCATCTCACTTTGACCTTGGCTTAGCTGAAGTTCCATTTCAATCACACAGTCTCTAACTGCTATTGCTGGGTGGTTCACATACTGGCTGACTCGCGCTCTGCCGATCTACAAGCTCACAATGTGTTGCACTGTCTGCGACGTGTTGTGAGCTTCTAGAATAACAGTTGCGTGCAACTGAGTTTCAATCAGGCTTATGTCTGAGCCTCTGGCAGAGGAAGTGCAGGCTCACAGGCCACTGAGGGAGATGCTGCTACAAGTCTATTTGGGCCGCGACACAACAGCGCCTTAGTGGCGGAAGCGGCGGCTGTTGTCGTGGCGGGAGTGCCGCCAGCGCCACCAGGGCCGTTGAGGTTACGGTAGGACCGCTGCCGTGGTAACGACCGCCGGCGGGGGCCGGGCACGGCGGCCGAACCACGGAGGCACATGGAGGGAAAGCTGAGACCCACCAGACAGCACCCGGGACAGAAGAACACATCGTCCTGCTCGGCGGGGGGGCCCGGGTGGTCCGAGGAGGCCAGGAACTGGGAACAGTGGTAACCGTTCCCCTGTCCTGTGGCGCCCCACTGTACCTGTCGTCCAGTCGCGACCGACGAACCGTTGTTGTTCTCGAGGGGAGGCAGGGAGGGCGGGCCGTCGGAGACAGGAAGTGGCCATTGGCCGTTGGTACGCAAGGGGGAAGCGGAGTTGGAGGAGAGCAGAGGTAGTTCAGCTTCTGGAGACTTGGTGCAGTCCATGGGCTCTGTTACGCACAGCTCCTCCCCTGCTTTCTGCCCACGTTGCTGCTCCTCCTGTCGCTCCACAGAAACCACCTCCAGCTCCAGAGGATGACACCAGTCATGCCCATCCTCCTTCAGCGATCTCTTCTCCCTCCCGTCCTCCTCCGGCTCTCCCTCTATCCTTCCATGGGCCTCCCTCACCGCTGACATTCCATCGCTTCTCCTCTTTCCGTTCCCAGCTTCTTCTTCTATCACGTCGTTAAACATGTCTTCCGGTTCCTCATCAGAATCGCTCAAAATGGCACAGTTTCTGCCCAGGTCTGGGGTGCAGGGGAGCGACTGGCACCTCCTGGGAGTTGCTCTGGCCGTCCCTCTGAGGTGGTGCCGCGGAGAGGTGCACGAGCCGCCACAAGGAGCCGGGAGCGTGAAGGTCAGCGAGATGACCGACTTGCTGGGCGTGTCCAAGAGCTTACAGTGGCCGCCGTTCAGGTCCTGGCGCAGGGAGAACGGGTTGACCCGCACAGGGGTGCCCAAGAGGAGGGGAGAGGTCGGGGCCGTCGCCGGCAACGCGTCCGACTGGCTCCGTGACAGCTGCCGCTGCTGCTGCTGGCCCTGGTCGCCCCCGAGGTGGCAGGGGGAGCTGAGGCGGCGCCGGTAGGGGCTCTCGTCCACGGCCACGGACTCTGAGAGAGAGACAGGAGGGAGTTAGGGATTTAGAAAGGGTCACTTTGTATTTCGTGATAGAATTTGTGACCATTATTTTCTAAATCCAAACAGAGCACATTGTGAGCTTATGAATGTGCTATTTTCACTTTTGACCTTGGACCTAGCACACTTAAGTCACTGTGCATTTCAAGAGAACACAACATAACAAATTATTGTTATGTTATGTAAACCATTATTATGTGTTATTTTAACACTTTTTGTGCTTCCCTGCTGCTCCCATATAAGCCACAACGTGGCGCCAGTGCCAAACCAATCTGCACTATACAGTAAGCATACTAGACGCTTCCGGCTCAAAGACTGTAGTTTGTCTCATTTTGAGGAGAAAAAGGAGTAATAAGCGTGTGTGTGGCTGCGTGTGCGTCACATCGGGATGTAGGTGTTTCTACCACATGAGTACGTTTTTGGGGATTTTGCTGGATTAATGCTTATTAATCAAAGCCATCCATGAGAAACATAGATATCTCTGTGCTCGGACACAGGGACACAGCCAGGGACACAGCCAGGGACACACATAGCTGTCTATAGGAGTGGTTTCACCAAAATATAGTCTCTGTGACACATCTAGGGGCCACAATCTGCATTCAAAGATTTTCCTAGAAGCTTTGTCATTGGTCGATTTCACTGTCTACTTCCTGATTTCGACCAAGGACTGTATAAAGAGGACGGGAAGCGAAGACCGTAAGGGCGCCGCCATGTTGCTCACATGGTGCTCCATGGAAGGAAAGAAACATGCGCAATGGGCTTTATGCAGCCAACACTTCCGCGTTCAGCTTCCTTGGTCTGCAACTGCGCATGTTTCTTTCCTTCCATGGAGCACCATGTGAGCAACATGGCGTCGCCCGTACGGTCTTCGCTTCTTGTCCTCTTTAGACAGTCCTTGATTTCGACCAAGGAAGCTCTTAGAAGGAAGTGAAGTGGTCACGTGACTGGGCTGCGCCATGACACTTTCATGGACACTTTCACGGGAGCCAAACTACCCGGAAGTTTGGCAGAATGCATTGGAGTCAATGAGAGCTCAGTGACCAGCTCATGAACAAACATTATTTATGAATGACTGAGACCTTTTGTAAAGTGATCGCTTCTGGAAAATAACAGAAGACATGTAACACATTATTGTCTGCTGTGTTGTTATTCGATGTGTACACTGTGTAATTTTTATAGAGGTATGGTATCTCTATAAAAATAGAGATACCATAAAGTACAAAGTACATTTCTGAACGCACCAAGTATCGCGAGACTTCCCACCGTTTCCTGTCTGGCAGCCAAATATCGCGATACTTCGGAGCCAGAAACGATACCTGCTGCTGTTTAGATCCTCAGATAAAATTATATACTGTGCACTCTGTGCACATCGAAAAGTAAGTGATTAGAAAACAACCTGTGATATGTCTTCTGTTATTTTCCAGAAGTGATTACTTTACAAAAGGTCTCAATTGTTCATGAATAATGTTTGTTATGAGCTGGTCCACTGCCATGTATTCATTGCACTTCCTGTGTGAGTTTGGCTCCCATGAAAGTGTACATGAAAGTGTCATGGCGCAGCCCAGTCACGTGACCACTTCACTTCCTTCTAAGAGCTTCCTTGATTTCGACCGGGGTTTTTTTTTTTCCGACCAATGACAAAGTTTTTAGGAACATCTTTGAATGCAGATTGTGTATGCTGTAATGTTGTCATATGTTTTCAAAGACCAACCAGTAAGGGCCTGACGTGACAGGGACTAAAGTACAAAAAAAAAGGTTTAACCAAACTAAACATGTCTTTCTGAGGAAAAGGAATGCTTATTGTAACCCCTGCCCTGTGTTGTTTACCTAGAGAAGTAGTCTTGTCACGGTCCTCTGTTCCTCTCTCCATCCCCTCCAGAGATATCACAATGTCAGAGAACGACGGTCTCCGCACTGCACTCATCTGCGGAAAGACAGGAGTTGACAATAAAGAGAAGGAGTCAAACTGAAAGGAAACCCGAGTGTCTGTGAGTCATATTCAAGTATCTCTAATGCCATCGATACTGGATCATCCAAAATAATCTCAGTTAGTTAGTTAGTATATTGCATGGTGAAACAGTTCTCAACTACTCCAATACTTTTTGCACACAAATGATTCATTTTGCCAATGTATTACAAATATTACAAAACTAAGAAGCAAGAAACGATTGCAGTACTTTATTAATCATTGTAAACGGGCAAGAAAAACACTGTCTTAGGTTCTGTAGTTTTAGATTTTAGGTCAGATTCGTCATAATTCACTTTGCTTCTTCGTTCTAACACGTTGCATTAACACAATATAATTTGTTCCATTAAAGGAACACAGTGGCTTCATGAAAATCAAACTACTATATGCTTTGAAAGATGTGTGTGTGTGTGCGTGTGCGTGTGTGTGTGTGTGTGTGTGTGTGTGTGTGCGCGTGTGCGTGTGTTGTTCCTTACATTGCAGCATGTGACTGCCATGCTGAAGAATGCAGCTGGACAGTCTCCAATCATGTTTTCAAAGGCCTCCACATCCAGCCCAAAGTCCTACAAACACAGAACAGCACATATACTCATTGTTACATTTTCCACTCCAAAATGTATTGAAGTATTGAGCATATTGTTTAAAAGGTTTTTTTAAATAGTAAAAAAAAAAAGGCAAATTAGTTTAGGGATAAGGACGAAGATATAGCCCAATGTCTGTGTTAATGATTGATTGATGTAATACTTTATTAGCCAAAAATGGAAACGGCACAGACGTCCCTGTGGTCCCGTCCTTTAATATTAGTACTAATAATAGCCTATAGCTGAAACGAGTTTTAAACATGTGTTAACAATTAATTAATTGTCAGACACAGTCAGGGCAGTCACACTGAGGAGCAGCTCTCCTTTCCAGAAGTTGAACCGGGCCTACTTTCGGCTTAAAAATCACAATGTTCTGTGTGCGTCTTTGCTATAGAAAGGAGCTGCAGGAGCTTCAACACAAACACAACCCCTTAGATCATACACACAGACAGACATTCTTTACTGATCCACTATTATGATGGGGCAGTTATAATAAAGCAGCTCAGTAGAGTAGTCATAGACCCGTTTATTTTACACACTGCTGTATATGTCTGTCTCGATACCCCCCCCCCCCCCCCACACACACACACACACACACACACACACACACACACACACACACACACACACACACACGCGCGCGATTGCAGTGATTAAATATTCATGTCTGCAGAGGAGAGATGATGAATGAAGCTCATAGCGACCCATTGATCTGGCTCAGTCAACCAACATGTCTGCTGACTGTGCTGAGTAAACATTTCCTCTGGCACGCTCTTTGAAAACAACAGTACTGACACATGTCACTTTACTATTATACATTTTGAGGTGAAGCCCGGGGCCCGCCCGGGGCCAATGAGGTACCTATACATACCTATACCATTTCTTTTCACCGCTTACACAAATGACTGCAGAAGCAGTCAGCCAAACAATTTCATCTTGAAATTTTCTGATGACACTGTAATAGTCAGCCTGTTGAGGGTTGTTGAACACCCGGTGGGTTATATCAGTGAGATCAATAACTTTAAAGACTGGTGTGATAATAGCCACCTTATGTTAAACACCACAAAAACCAAAGAGATGATCTTCGATCCAAAAGGTGTCCACATCCATGTCCCAGTGGTCATGGAGGGAATGCAAATTGAGCAGGTTGTATCATACAAGTACCTGGGGATCCAAATGGACAACCAGCTCAAATGGAATGTCCATGTGGACTATCTGTGTGCCAAATTGGCACAACGCTTGCACTTTCTCCGCAGGCTTAGGCTCTTTGGTGTGAGCAAGGGAGTCATGTCAACCTTCTATGATGCAGTGCTAGGTAGCATTATTAGATATGGCATGTCAGCTTGGTTTGGGACACTCTCTGTCCAGCTCAAATCTAGAATAGCTAAAATGGAAAAAACAGCCATGAAGGTAATTGGTAGGAAAGATTCTCCATCTCTTCAGACAATCTTTGAGAAAACGGTGCTCAGTCTGTCAAATAGAGTGTTGTCTGATCCTTCACATATATTATCTTCAGAGTATGAGCTGTTACCCTCTGGTAGACGCTACAGAGCGTGTCGTTGCAAGAGCAACCGCTTCAAACTTTATTTTGTTCCCACTTCAATTGTTCTACTAAACAACCGCCACATAGTTCATAGTTCTTAGTGGGGAAGGGACTTCTTGACCTTCATCAGTTATTTATTGCACTTTACTGTGATTGTGTATTATAAACTGTGAATACACTTTTTTATATTATATACCTTCTCTTATTGCAACTTGCACTTCTTTTGTGATACTCTTGTGACTTGTACTTTGCTGCTACTGTGTATTGTCTTTTTTGTATTGTCTGTCTGTTTTAAAAAGCGTTGATGTATGTACTAATGCACTTTTGCCCAAGACAAATTTCCCCTTGTGGGACAATAAAGTATATCTCATCATCATCTCATCTCATCATTTAACCTTTTAACTTGAATTTAAAATGTTTAAATCACTGGTGGCATCCAACACACACACACACACACACACACACACACACACACACACACACACACACACACACACACACACACACACACACACACACACACACACACACACACACACACACACACACACACACACACACACACACACACAAACACAAACACAAACCTCAGTCCTGGGTAAGAAGTCAGGATCGGCTTCTATCCTGGCGATGATCTCACATAAGATGATACCGTAGGCGAACACATCCACCTGGGTGGGTGACAACACAGAGACTGGAGTCCTGTTGTGTTTACACAGTGTATGATTTGTTGATGGTAAATGTAGAGTTGCTGTGTGTGTGTGTGTGTGTGTGTGTGTGTGTGTGTTTACCTTCTCATCATAGAGCTCTCCTCTGAGCACTTCAGGGGCCATCCAGTAGGGGGAGCCAACGACCGACAAAGGCTGCTTCTCTACCCCTTCACTGAACACAGCAAGACAGCACTGAATTTACAAACATTTTTCTCGTGATTTAATACCCTACCGAGTCAGTAAAAAGGTTAATGGGACCATACAAAGCATCATATTTGAAAACAAAGTTACCTAAGTTAAAGGAAGTGTACAGATTGTGTAAAAGCCTTTGATTGAAAAGTGCAAAAAAAGGAAAAAAATAAGAAAAAAGGGTGTCAAGCTAAAGTAGTGAAAATAACCGTCTACATATACAAGATCACAATGTGCCGCAATGCGCTGCCTGCATTGTGAGAGACCTGTAAAGAAAAGATTCACTGACATTAATTCTACCATTATCCCGTCCCCAAATAGACTCTATAATGGAAGAGAAATAGACATTGGATATCTGTTTCTTTATGGGTTTCTTTAACAGCACCACAACATCAAACGACCTTCCCTTGACTCAGCATTATAAGGAACGTTCAACAAAAGTCTCCAATGACATTATTACACGGACGCAACATTCTTAAAAGGCTATGGTCGGTCGTAGCTGTCCGGATGAATGTCCAAAACCGTGTCATTTCAGGGGGGAAAAAAGAAAAAGAAAAAAACATAATAATAATAAATAACCTGTGTTCCAATTAATACAATATAGTTATTATGTAGTCACAAGCTCTTGTTAATAGAGAGTATGCACATGCATGATTTTCCCATCAGGACACGCCCCCCCCCTCATCTAGACTGAGTGGCAACACATTGAGCAGCATGGAGTGTTGGAGTTTGGAAGCGCTTGTTGGAAATCACTCAACCGCCCTGCGTACCACCCGTTTCTAAATGTCACATAATGCAGGAGGCAGCAAAATGTTGTGTTATTGAAAACAAGCACTTCCAAACTCTGACACTTCAAATGCAGGGCATTTCTTGACAGAAAGTAGCTCATAACGTTTCTATGGTGGGTTTTCATGAAACAAAAACTTTGCAGATAGAAAGAGGCTAATTCAAGCTTTTCGTACGGCTGCAATGTTGGTGAGTTTAACATTGTTTTAATGCAATCAGACGGGACTTTTCTGTTTGGATGAATGGGCTGTCAAGGCCAGAAAGTAGTTTTTTGCCACTCAGTGTGCGTTCCCGCATAACTTCCAGGTACGATGAGGTCATGCGCATACCCTCTATACTTTTCTTTGGTTAAATGTTCATAAAAGCCACTTAACCACTTGTAACCAGGCGTCAGCTTACTAACCTGTATGTAGGGATCTTCTCAGCCAGGCCAAAGTCTCCCACCACAGCAGTGAACACACCGCTGTCACAGCGCACCAGGCAGTTCTACACAGGGAAACATAAACACCACAGCAGTGAACACACCGCTGTCACAGCGCACCAGGCAGTTCTACACAGGGAAACATAAACACCACAGCAGTGAACACACCGCTGTCACAGCGCACCAGGCAGTTCTACACATAACATAACAAACACCACAGCAGTGAACACACCGCTGTCACAGCGCACCAGGCAGTTCTACACACAGATACATAAACACCACAGCAGTGAACACGACAGTGTCACAGCTCAAACATGAGCAAACGCCAAATGTCACAAACCTTGTAGTTCAAACCTGTTCTCAATTGTCATAATGTGTAATGTAACACAGGTTTATACAGTAACTTCAGATGTAGAACACAGTGGCTAAATCTAGCCAAAATCACTTTCTGTTTTACCCTCCATTGTTCATGGACAACCTGTTACAAAGTAATGAGCGACTTCAACTTGCACACAGTCCAAGGCAGTGATTCCCAAACTTTTTAGCTCAAAAGAGAAATTAGACGGGACCCAAACTAGTGAAAATAGCAGATGCTCTACAGTGCATCATTCATGATGACTGCCTGTAAAATGTTTACATTTGTGTCTATTATGCGTAGTAACATAACAAATATTTGCTGGACTATTTTCCACAGTTGCATGCATACACCATTGTGTTTTTTCACAATAAAGAAATGCAGGTATGCTATAATAAATACGAAGCCTATATGAAGTGCCGGTCAGCAATATTCCGGATGAATAGGCAATGTATTCCCAATCCTTTTGAAATTAACTGGCCCATAAGACAGACAGAGAAGAATTTCCACACACACACACACACACACACACACACACACACACACACACACACACACACACACACACACACACACACACACACACACAGAATCATTGTGCTAAATTATTATTAATCCCAGGTAATTATTATTAATAATCAGCAACTGTGTGTGAACCCAGGATAGAGAATAGAAACCTAACACCAAGTTAGACAATGTGAGAAAGCAATTGATGTAAAGCAAGCAAACATAAACCACTAAAGGAGAATACAAGGTAACATGATGCTTCTGCAACACTGCCTCATTGCTCCAGTGACAAGAAAGTCTGTGCAAATTGATTTTCATAACGTAAAACAAAACAAACAAAAAAAACTGCAGTATGCTTTTGAAAAATGGTTGCCACCACCAGTAATGTCAAGTATACCATGACATGACATGAGTTACAGACACAAGACTTAACATGTCAGACCATAAGTACATGCTGTATATGATATGCGGTTACAGTATACAGTAGGCCAGTGGTTCTCAAACTGGGGTCCGGGGACCCCGAGGCGTCACACTGTGATCCCCATCAAAAGGTGTGAATAGCATCACATTTGAACCACTTTATTCATATTTTATATTTTGGCTGTTCAAAAATAGTAGATCTGCAAGCTCGCAGTGCACAAACATCTGCAATTTTAGAATTTGTTTAAAAATATAAATATTAATATAGGAAATACACAAATCTTCTCTTCTGGGGGGTTCCTGGCACCAAACATTTTCAGATGGAGGGTGCACCTATACAAATGTAGGGGTCCTTGACAAAATAGAAATTAGAACTACTGCAATAGACTGTACCTTAGAGGTCAGGTCTCTGTGGAAGATGCCCTTGCTGTGAAGGTAGCGCAGGCCCCGTGCGATGTCCAGTGACAGGGCAATCCTGACACCCCATGACAGGTACAGATCACTGTCCAGAAGCTGCTCCAGGTTACCACCATTTATATACTAGAGAAAAGAAAGAAATAAAGAAAGAAAGAAAACTTGAGTTCATATGTCTCAGCATACAGTAAACCAAAGTGTCACCAGATCAGCCTAACATTTTATATATTTGGGTCAAAATATATGAGAAGATATCAACAAATCAAGGCTGACAGGAACCTTTGCTTGATTGGCACAGCAGTAGATTTGGTTGGAATGGTATAATAATTGATGAACGTTCATTTTCTATAGCGCCTTCGTCACCCAATCACACACTCACAGACCATCACACACACACACACACGCACGCACACGCACACACACGCACACGCGCACACGCACACACACACACACAGACCGAGAGCCGAGGCAACCATGCAATGCACCCACCTGCTCATCGGGAGCAGTTATGCTGTTTGTCCACTAAAGCTGATGCTCTCCTAAAATGCTTCCGAGAGTTACAAATATCTCATCTCATTGACCGGGTAAAACCGTGCACGTGCAGTGCAAAATGCATGCTCAGCACCTCATCAAACTGCTTGCGTTTCCAAATTCCAGCAAAGCGTAAATACGCGCCGCTCCCCTTGGGAACAATTTCAAACATTTGCTGTGCTCAGAAAGACACACCTCGGTAGACACAACCCCTGTGTCTTGCTCAAGGACACTTTAACACTGAGCCAGTCACTGCTGTTACCGTTACCGTGTTTCTGGTTGAAATCTGCTACTGTGCCAATTAAACAAACCTCCAAAGCTATGGGAAACTGAACCGGAACCATAGTTATGCGCAGAGCCTATTTGCCATAATCACAGTGGCTTCAGAAATTATAACATCAATGCAGAGTTTATTAGGGCGTTGGTTTTCAAACCACTGGCCTAAAGTAAACTGGCCCATGGACCCCCATCTGAAAATATTTAGTGCTAGGGATCCCATACAAGATTTGTGTTGTTAATGTTTAGGGGGACCCCCTGGATCTCCTCCAAGAGAGAACCACTGTATATGAGATTATAAATCAGTGGCACTGTAGTGTGATATATGTATAGTGTGACATAGGCAGACGAGACGAGAGAAGCGTAATACTGTAAATATGATTTTACCTCAGTCAGAGCATGGAGTTGACCCTCATGAACACACACCCCTAGAAACCTGGGAAAAGATGGAAAGATGTATCGGGGAGATGGTTAATTAATTACCTCCACCAGGGGAGTTACAGTATGAGCTTATGCTTAATTGTCTCCACCAGCCGAAGGCATGGGGAGAGTATGTTTTGCACTCCGTCCGTCCGTCCGTGTGTCCGTCCGTCCGTCCGTCCGTCCGTGAACAGCTAATCTCAGCCACCGTTAACCCGGTCGATGCCAAATTTTGCACACACACTCCCTGGATGCCAACCATGAACCTCTGCCCCAAACTTTCCAGAACGGCCTGTTATAGCGCCACCAGGAGGCCGCTTTGTGCAAAACAAGTTTTTGCACAGTACACCTACAGATTTTGTCCAAACATCACGCAAATTGGTACACAGTCTCTCTAGAGCCATTCAACGAAACGGGTCTTTCAGATTTATCAGACTCCATCCTGATTGGTTAAGATTGGCTTCCAAAGTTCACAGGAGTGCTCAGTTTCAAACAAAATGCTGCAAATCATGAACACATCGCGTGATTTCCGTGAAATTGTGCACCCACATTCCCACTAGGCCCAGGACGAAATGCCACATGAACAATTTCAACTCAGCCTCAAGGTGGCGCTATAACTGGCCCAAAAGTGTTTTTACCTCTAACTGCACGGATCTGTGGATAACCTGGTGGAGACCTGTGCCCGGAAGGGCACTTTTTCTAGTTTATTCTTTGTTGTACGATGTCGTCCCGAAAATGGCCGACCCACAAGCTCAGAACCACGGGAGACCATTGTACAACAAAGTATAAATCACGCTTTATGTGTATGAACTCCCAGGTTCGAAACGTTGCCAGTTGCCTTAAAAATAAAAAGACAGTTCAATGTTTTTACTCCTGAGTGTCAGGATCGTCTGTTGTCTTTTCAAATGTTTTTCAGGCTTTGTTTGTTAGTCTCATCCTGAATTGAATGAAATGACACTCGTGCAATGGACTTGCACGAGTAAATTATTGAATACAATAATACTGTAATAAACAACTCAGTAGTGTGACTATGTGTGCCTGCATACGTACGTGCATCTGTATATGATCACGTACCTTAGTATATTAGGGTGGTATAGCCTGTTCATCAGCTGTACTTCACGTAGCATGTTAGCTTTGTTGCTTGCTAACGTGTTCATCTTCAGTGCCATCACCTGCCCTGTAATCCTGTGTTGTACCTGGAGAGCAGACAGAAATTAAAGATATTAATTTTTGATCACCAGAAATGACGTTTGAAGCGCCACGTCTGAGGAAGACTTGGGTGCTTGAAACCTCTCCTTTGGAGGTCATTTAATAAATATCCATTGGAGCATGATCCAGTCATGTGGTCAATACGTTTTAAATCAGTGTTTCACCGTACTGCATGTGGGTCATGGACCAGTGTTTAGTTTATGGGTTGGTTGCAAGTAAATGCCCACTTATTTATTCATTATTTAATTATTATGGTTTTTATCATTATTCAATGCTATTTCTAAGGAATTTCATGAATAAATAAAATCAAATAAATTCCATAAATTAGAAAACTAAAAGTTGAAGAAGTAGTGAAAATAGCATGTGAGCTTGTAGATCTGCTAGTTTGGGTCCCGGCTCAAGACCCAAAATTTCGATTTTGAGCTAAAAAGTTTAATTTGGAACAGCTGTTCTAAATGAACAGTTGTTCCAGCCAGGCCAAGGTACTGAACAGAAAGTGGCTGCTAGTGGTCAAGACTGAAGACTCAAATCACAGTATATGCACTAAATATCAAGGAATATATAACAGGTAGTTCACTACCTGCTCTGACAATGGAATTTCCCTCAGAATCAAAAGAATTCTGCACAGTACATACTCTGTACTCTGTACAGTGTACACTGTCTGTCTGTGTGTGTACGTGTCATTTACCAGTCTACTTTATCATTTTGACTACTAGACTGTGAAGTGTGAAAACAGAAATGCTCTATTTTGACGGTCTCTGGAGATTTTAAGGGCAGATTCATGGTATGGTCCAGGGTGCGCACTCGGGACCACTTGGCAGATGTTGTGGTAGTGTGAATGCTGCGTACCGCAACGTTCACCGGAGCGGATCATGCACCCAACCATTCCTGGGACCGCATGGAGGTAGTCTCGGGACCGATTGAAGTGTACTCGGATATGGATCGATGATGCAATGTGAAAGCATTGAATACAGTCAAATTAAGTGTACTCGGGTGTGGAAGATTCAAGGCCAATGTGAATCATGGACAGCGGGGACCAGGCAATCGTATTCGGGAACAGTTCAAATCAAACAGACTCAGTGTGAATCTGCCCTAAGTAAGAAAGAGAGTGGAAAGTGGAAATGAATGGCTAATGCTACATTTAAATCGCCGGTTGATCACAGGGACAGTGACCTATCTTTAACCCATTCTGACCTGAGATCAGATTCATACGAGGTTTCCACTGGACACACACTGGTCTGATGAACCCATTCTGACCTGAGATCAGATTCTAAAAATGTCAGTCGCTCTTCGATTTTTCAAAAATAGCAGACCTACAAGCTCGTATCGCGCCACTCGGTGGCGCGATATGAGCTTGTAGATCTGCTATTTTTAAATAGCTAAAGCATAACATGATGCTGACACCAAAATGGGTGCCCGTTCAGAATGGGTTAAAACCTCCTAAGCCCCAATCCCCCGCCGGCGGGGGCAGCAGCTGTCCACCTCATGAACAGCTCTCAGCGGGTAAATGGGGCTGGTCAAGGTCTCAGGTTCCAACTCCGATATTTTTTATTTTCCCTCCTGGACCCCCCTGGGGTCGCCCGCATTTGTAAACCAGCTTAGGAAAGGTCTAAGGGCTCTTGTTAAAGGAGAATTTCAGACTAGAAGGCTTTCTTACCTTTATTTGTAGTTGTTACGTCCCCACCAAAGAGGTCCAGCTAGGTGTTATTTTGTGCAAAAGCGCATTATTGGCTATTTCCCCTATACTAATATAAGCCCTCAATGAATTGAATTGAATTGAATGGGGCATTGGATTTTTGTGCTAATTCGCTTATTTCCATCGCAAAAACATTATAAAAATGTGTATATATCCTCTCTTCATAATGTAAATAGTATCCCAAGCGACACACTTTACTACTTATTTTGATGGAAATAAGCAAATTAGCACAAAAACCCAACCCCCATTGAGGGCTTATGGTATAGGGAAAATAGCCAACAATGCACAAAATAACACCTGAACCTCTTTGGTGGGGACGTAACAACGAAATTCTCCTTTAATAGAGCCAGGCCGATATACTGTATCAGTTTGGTCGATATATCAGCCAATATTTGACTTTTTACAGCCGAATGCCGATGTGTCCCAAATTTATACCATTGTCAACCTGGTGTCCCGGTGAGTTGTGAGCTTGTAGATCGATGTTTTAACATTATTTAATATGGGGTAAGTAAGTGCATGGTTAAATAAAAATTAAGTTCACCTGATTGAATTGAATTCATTAGATTGCTTGAATACTTTATTAGCACGATTATTAACAGTACAGGAAATGCAGTCAAAGGTGATGCTACGTAAAAGGATAACACAAAAAGTCCCCAGGGGCTTCCTTCCATTAGGCCATCTGGTCAGATGCTTTGTCACATTGTGGTCTATAAAATTAATCAAGAAAATGGTGCACATGTTGACAAAATAGGACAGGACAGAAATCTGCCATCAGTGGGGCACTACAAAAACAAAGGAGGATCCCAAATTTGCTACAGGCGTGTGGCGTGCACTCAGCGTGTGAGGTCATGTGTGTAGGCATATGGGTCATTGAGTCAGTTCAGACAGCGTCTGGACCTACAGGTCTGCGTGTGTATTAATAGCAGTGAAACACTAATAGGCTTTCTGCTTGATCTGCACAAATCCACTGGGCTGTCACTGTGACATCACACAACAAGTAGTCAAGGTACACACGTCTGTCTGTCTTACTCTGTGTCTCTCTTCGATGATGAATGATTTATGATTCCAAGTAAGTAAAGCACTGCAACTAAAGCTGCAATTGACCAATCAATCCAAACTATGGATCAACAGAATGGATCAACACCCACGTGAGGAACACCATATTATCCAGACACACCCACGTGAGGAACACCATATTATCCAGACACACCCACGTGAGGAACGCCATATTATCCAGACACACCCACGTGAGGAACACCATATTATCCAGACACACCCACGTGAGGAACACCATATTATCCAGACACACCCACGTGAGGAACACCATATTATCCAGACACACCCACGTGAGGAACACCATATTATCCAGACACACCCACGTGAGGAACACCATATTATCCAGACACACCCACGTGAGGAACGCCATATTATCCAGACACACCCACGTGAGGAACGCCATATTATCCAGACACACCCACGTGAGGAACACCATATTATCCAGACACACCCACGTGAGGAACGCCATATTATCCAGACACACCCACGTGAGGAACGCCATATTATCCAGACACACCCACGTGAGGAACACCATATTATCCAGACACACCCACGTGAGGAACACCATATTATCCAGACACACCCACGTGAGGAACACCATATTATCCAGACACACCCACGTGAGGAACGCCATATTATCCAGACACACCCACGTGAGGAACACCATATTATCCAGACACACCCACGTGAGGAACGCCATATTATCCAGACACACCCACGTGAGGAACGCCACACCCTTACACACAGCTCCGTGAGAAACGCGACATCTGCAGTGATACTGTAAATTATACATCGGTAAAGGGCCACATCACCCCGTTTGCAAACAGATCTTATTTTAATGATGTTTGGGCCACAAGAAGCACTTTTCTGGGTTTTTGTGCGTTATATGTTTTTAGATATTTTAGTATTTCAAATGCCTGATGACTCATCGGACATTGGTCTACATAGTGTCTCAGTCAGACAAACATGACTAGGTGGGGCAGTGCAGCAAAGCATTATGGTCATTGTAGTAATCTAGCAATCCAGTCAAACACACTACTGTTTTCTACTACAAATACTACTACTAACACTGAGTGACTTGAGTTTCTTCCAGTGGTGAAATGTCCCTTTAAAAAGGTGCTCAGATAGCAAAAAGTTGTATATCATAGTGAAAAACAAACAACAGAAAATCAAGGCAAGAATCCTGCTTGTACCAGTTTGCAGGTTAGTTTAGGTGTGGCTTTAAATATAGTTATCCATTAAAGATGATTGGACCATAGGAATGCCCTGTGGAATTCACCACAGCAAACTAAGCATTGTTTCACCTTGAGTAAACAATGTGTAGCAGTGAAGTGCCGCTCTGCATGGTCAATAGAACTGCTGGGCCTGTGTTGGCTGGACATTTAGAGGACACTTAAGTGCCATCTGGAACTTATTCTAATGAATAAAACATTCATTGAATCACTTTACTTTTATTTTTATTTATGCGATTTTTTGCGCCTTTTATTGGTTTTCTTTAAGGGACAGACAGTAGGCTGACAGGAAACGGGAGAGAGATGGGGGACGACATGCAGTAAAGGCCGTGTCGGGCTCGGGAGTCGAACCCACGGCACACTGCGACTGGATTACCAGTCGGGTGCCCAGACGGTTACGCCACCGCCTGGGCCCATTGAATCACTTTAACAGTATTGTAAAGTATGTTCTTGCACAAACAATAGTAGATGTGCAAACTTGGAAAACTATACAACAAGTGCTTCAGAATACAGATCACGGGTACAGGAAGCATCGTCTTCTCCATACGTATATGGCAACTGCCAATTATCGCAGACACCGAACAGAATTTTGCCAAAGCCGTAAGGTCTCCACACACCGAGCGCGAATTCGGATTTTTAAGCTGCGTTTCTCCATCGGTTTTCCGAAAAACGCGGCCGGTGTGCAACCACCTTTAGCTCTCGGCTTGGGTATTCCTGAATGCTGCAATTTGCAGGCCCCTCGCGCGACTGATTTATGGACATTACAGAGGCTTCCAAATATGAACACAAGTAGTTTACATTTGTAGCCTAGCTGTATAATAGCATCCTTAAGACTTTGGTACTTAAGCACCTTGGTAAGGAATGCCTCTTCCAGACTGTGGTCAAATGTACAGTACATGTCCAAAATGGTCACTTCTCTACTGTCAGCAACTGTACAGCAACATCTGGTGTAACATCTGACAACTTCAAGACATCATTTTCACACACACACACACACACACACACACACACACACACACACACACACACACACACACACACAGTGAGTGTGTCTGACAGTGTATTAATAGAACCAAATGGACCCTTGGGGTTTCATTTGGTTCCATTTGTACACTCTCAGAGTTACACACCTGTAAGGTAAGGGTCCATTTTTGGAATGAACCCTGCCTAAGGGTCCCTGGCTGGGACCCCATTTTGAACACTGAATGAATTGAATTAAATAAAAACCAAAGAACTGAGGAACAGTTGAGGTCACCGTACCTTGAAGACCTCAGAGAAGATAAAAACCAAAGAACTGAGGAACAGTTGAGGTCACCGTACCTTGAAGACCTCAGAGAAGATAAAAACCAAAGAACTGAGGAACAGTTGAGGTCACCGTACCTTGAAGACCTCAGAGAAGATAAAAACCAATGAACTGAGGAACAGTTGAGGTCACCGTACCTTGAAGACCTCGGAGAAGAATCCAGCGCCGATCTTCTCACAGAAGAAGTCGTCTATGCGGGCCAGGCTGGACACGGCGCTGCGCAGGGCCCGGTAGGACGACGGGCGCACGCGGTGGTACGCGTGGACGCTGTGGAGCGGGGGCTCCTCCGGAACCCCTCCTCCTCCTCCCCCATCCTCCGACCCACAGAGGCAGCAGTCCGCATGGTAGTCCATGGCCAACCTCCTCCACGCCCCCCACTATCAGGGATCTCCTTTTCAAAAAGATCACCAACCCAAAAAAAAAGGGATAAAGGCTCACGCCTCAGCCGTAGTCCTACAGTGGCGCAGGACCCCGGTGCAACCCGCTGCCATGCTGCTGTCAAGATCAATGCCGTCCTGGGGCAACATGTATTCCGGAGCGCCAGCCAGGCAGGTGAATATTATTCTACCACAATCGTCTCTTACAACATTGTTTTCATGTGTGCTTCAAATAAGCCCCAAAAAGAACCCTTTGCGCAGATGTTTCAACACGTTTACCTTCAAATGAAGCATGGGTTTTTCAGCATTGCAACGCAGAGGGTTCTTTCATCGGTGCACAACGTAGCTGGCTGCTCTGTGCCAGTACGTGGGGGGGCTTGGTTTCCTTCCGTCATCCCGTTGGTTGAGCAGAACAGGAGGAGGGGGACGCAGGCGGTACCAAGAGGAGAGGAAGAGGGGAGGGCTGAGCAGCAATAGACAGAGGAGAGGAAGAGGGGAGGGCTGAGCAGCAATAGACAGAGGAGTGCTATGTGAGGCCGGGTTCTTCCCGGATCCGCCACAGTTCAGCTGATTTCCTCAATGCACCCCTCCTTATATGTCGCCGCTGGTTCTCTCTGATTCTGGTCTGCCTGCCACACACGCCATGCACCACTCGACTGATGAGCTGTGTACGAAAGGAGCCATGTTGAATGAGTAGATAATAATAATCTTTATTATCCCGAAGGATATTTATCTTCACAGCTCTGTTCAACACCCACAACAAAAACAACACATAGTACAGAAAAACACAACACCAAGACAATACAACAACATGAGGTCCCCACTGTGTACAGAACCATCCTATCGGCGGGGCAGTTTGTTTAATGCCACGACATAAAGACAGTGAACCACATTGTCCAACTTTACAGGTCATAGAAGAAATGGACAGAACATCCAAGCCACTTAGCCACCTACACACTGTCATAATTGGCTTCAGAATATTACACACACACACAACTTTCATTATTTTTAGTCAATATGGAGTCAAATCAAATGTGGCTATTTAATTAGACTCAACAGCAAAGGAAATAATAATCTCAACATGTTCTGTCTCTCTTTTTCAGAGCTGCAAGGTGCAAGTAGGCTGTCTTTGGCTGGGGACCCCCCGGAAATGCTCTTTGGCCTATAATGCATGTATTATGTGTACTGTGTAAACTCTTCATTTCCATTTTCCAGCCATTCAGTTGCAATAAAATAAAATACAAAATAATTTGGCGACCCCCCCCCCCCCCCTGAGGGGTCGCGACCCACGGGTTGAGAACCCCTGCATTAGGGCAAGGTGCAAGTGCAACTACACTGCAACAGAAATGCATCTTTCACATATGATGTAGCCTAGTATTATGTAGTAGCCTAATAATAACACTATCTTCATCATCATCATTATTAATAATAATAATAATAGTATTCCACATGCATCACATCAGACATTCGACATTGCGATCAGCCATAACCTCTACATGAGAAACAGATCACTTTAGTTTAGGGACAACCACCACTCAATTAAAGCTTAATTAGAGCGGCCGCAATAGTACTACGGTGTCGCTTTGTTGAAAAAACAAATATACAAGTCCAAGTCGAGCGTGTGTTTTAATGTATTGTATTATCTTATCCAGTGTTTTCGGCAAAGCGACAACCTCCTCCTACACAGCCTACACACAACAGCAAAAAGCTGCAGTATTAACAAGAAGTGACCCAGACTTGTTCTTAATTCGCATTAAAAGCCCGTCTTGCAGTTGACCCGGCCGGGCGGCGACATTTCACAATCTTGTTAAAATAATTCCTCCTCCATCATCAGCACCAACATGACGCCAAGGCAATTAATAACACACGCTTCATTAACGGGAATGGGCGGCTTACCTCTGACTACCGCGCACGAACCTCCGATAAAGTAGCGTCATATAATCCATTTAAATGAATGGATTCGGTGTAAAGAATGGTTTCATTCTATCTGCCGGTGCGTCGGTGGTTTTATATCCGTGTCGTAGCTCCTCCTGAGCGGCTTGTCCATCTGTGAGAGACCCCCACCCCCACAGAGCCCACCGGCCGCTCGGCTGGCTGGCCCAAACGCCGACGCTCATTGGAGGAAATCGAATAAAAGGGCCGGACCGAGGTCTCTGATTGGACGAAATCCAAATGAACGGGGCGGGGTGAAGAGAAGACGACGATGTCGCCGGCGGCGGCGGATTTATACTTCGTCGTCGTTTGACAGCGGCGAGCGGTAAAAATAGCAGATCTACAAGCTCACCACCGATCGCATCCGCGACGCGTCGTGAGCTTGTAGATCTGCCATTTTTGCAGAGCGACACCTTCGTACGACGGAGCCTATATACGTTTTTGGCTTAAAGAGCTGGTCTGGGAACAGTGTTCGCACTGACTCTACTACTTCCATTCCATTGTACAAATAGCTCTGCGTTGTACCAACTCCACCAGAGAATACAAGCTGTTCTGAGATCAGTATCTCAACAAGAAGCTTTGGACGGTATAACATGAAGTCCTTTTCAGTGGCGTGGTAGTGGTGATGATGTTCCTGTGTACGTTGGAGGAAATGATGGGGGAACTTTGAAGATAAAAGGCCAACACAATATTAAACCTAAATAAATAAGTAAATAAATGAATATAGAATGAATGATGAAGAGGCCGCATAATAATAATAATAATAATAATAGTAATAATAATTAACAATTATAATAATTATAATATTAAACGTATATAATATTAAAATATTAACGCAATATAACATTGATGACTGAAATTATTTAACAAGTGATAAATAAAAATCCCACTTGTGTGAAGTGAGGGGGGCTCTCTTATCATCATACATCGTCATACATCACATCCCGTGATCCAGACTCCATTCGCATGCGATTTCAAGGAGAGTGGTTATTCTTTGGCCTAAAAGTGGATCGAGCAAATCATAACAATTTACTCATCGGGCGATCTAAATGTCAGAGCAGTGGCGTGCACAGATAGACACTAGGGGGTGCTAGAGCACCCCCTGCCCTTTTTGGCAATGTGCTCTTAAAAAAAAATATATATATATTTATTTTTTTCTTAATTTGTAGTGTGTGGACCATGGTGACATTGATCAAATCTTGATAAAAAACGCTTCTACTATATTATTTAGGCCCCCACAATCTAAAGCTATGTTTCTATGCCAGTCGTTCTTCGATAAAAATAAATAAATAGCAGACCTACAAGCTCGTAGCGCGCCACTCGGTGGCGCGCTATGAGCTTGTAGATCTGCTATTTTTCAATAGCTAAAGCACCAAAATGCGCTGCACAAGGTGCCCTTTTTTCACTTGAGCACCTGCCCCTCTAAATGTCTGTGCACGCCACTGGGGCCATCTAAATGTCAGAGGTCTTTTGACGAAAGGCCGTGAGCTTCAGTTCCTGAAGGATCCTCACGGGCCTCTATACCATATTGCAGAATTTTGTGAAAAACAATAGCTCAGAACTGCCAAAACAGCTAAAACGGTTGAATTTTTACGATAACAAAAGGGGTATACACCCTTTCTTTGGGCTTGCTTGACCACTAATAATAATAATCAGGCATCATCATTGGACAAGTAGCCTAGTTTATAATACTCAAGAATAAAGGTTTTATTTGTCACTAACTTACAAGTACAAGCAGTAAAATGTTGGGAATAGTTCAACAACAAAAAAAAGAGAGAATGCTAACAATTTAAATCGTAGGGGAAAATCAGGTTGCAGAAATCCAGAATTTCCAGTTCTAAACTCATTTGTTGGTTGCTTACTGGTGTTTTTAAAAATATATATTGTTTGTTTACAATCATGCAGGTTATTAGAAACACAAAAATCAATCGGTGCAATCACAAACCTTTCCAGGGCTAAATCTGTGTGAACTATCCATACTGAAATCAGGTAAACAATAAAAGCAAGAGCGTGCGCCTGCCTGTGCGGGATGACCTCACTGTATAGTTTCATCTACAGGAGCAATAACTGGACAACTCATCTTAAAATGAGTCATATGTGGTGACATCACCTCTTCATAGAGAAAGGTATTTCATCATCACATACCATAGGTTTGACCATTTCGGTCTTTATGCTTCCAAGTGGTGGTAACACTACCCCCTTGTGGTTAAATTGGAGAAATTGGAGAAACAGGCAAAACTTTTGTTGTTAATAGCCTAGTAATATCCTGGAATTATTGTCACACAATACTGAAAATTCTGAAGATTTTCTGATTTGGACCAACTGATGGACATACCAACATGCACGTGTGTGTGTGTGTGTGTGTGTGTGTGTGTGTGTGTGTGTGTGTGCGCGTGCTTGCGTGTGTGTGTGGTGTGTGCACGTGACCGCATGCGCGCGTGGGTGTGCAATGCATTGGTGCATTTGTGTGCCAGCCTGCCTGCATACTGTATATGTATTCATGTATGTTGTGGTTAAAATCATATCTACACAAAAAGGCATGAAAGTCATTGACTATATCAACTGATTAAAGCAATTGTGTCATGGGGGAAGAAACTCACGAAAGAAAAAAGTATGTATTGTATGTTTTATTTCATACTTGGTCCTCATTTGATTAGGTACATTGTTAGGCAGAAAATCAACCTTTGACTACCAGCTAGAATAAAAGTCTTAAGGAAAAGAATCAAATAAGAATAGCCTAAGAATAATAATGACATTACATACACTTTTTGTCATTCTACTGTATAGAGGCGTTTGTGTGTGGTGGACATTCAAAGGGGTAGACAGATTCTGAGGCTACACAGAACATTAAGTCCTTTGATTGTCACGACAACTGCAAGAGCAGGACGATGAGTATTCAAAACGCTTAAAGATGGTTCGCCATCTCATCTCAAGGCTTCAATTGTGGGCAAGGTACATTTAGTGATCTGTTTTAGTTAACAAATTAATGTTTATTGTTAAAGGGTAGCGCTCTTGTGATGGAAATTGTTGCTATATACTGTAGTGTTTGTTCAGTAATAGGTGTCACCCCGTCTCTCCAGCGCTTTTCAGGGGGATTCAAATTTAAATTTGTGGGGTCAGGAAAAATGACCCCACAATGATAATTTATGGCCACATGTTCCAGTTCCAATTCTATTTGCTCGTTATTTGTTTGATGATGAATCAGAATATAGTTATTTAACAAAACATATGTCACTTATACACCACCTTCATTTCACATGGTTACTAAATAATAATAATATAATCGAGTATCTAACTATAGAAACATTGTTGAGCCAGTAGTTTTCAGGGGTGCATAGCATTAGTCAGACGTACATAACTAACCCTAACTCTAACCGCACGCGGAAGCCACGGGGGAGTCTTAAGCGGCCACATATGTCAGACGATTGGTACGTGACGTCGGACTAACAGATATGACCCCCAGTTTTCAGCAGCAGACATTTAGCTCCACCATCCACCATGAATGGAGTGATTGTTTGGAATGTTAGCCATGGACAGGGTTCGATTTGTAAAATCAAAATGAAATGTTATCAATATACGTGGCCCTATGCACTTAATTTCACAAAAAAGAACATTTGAAAATGTGCCAAAAAGAGGGACCCTATGCAGGCTCATGTGATTATTATTAGTGAGTCGACTATTGTTATCATACATCGTTATTTATTCCCGGGTCTGTTTGCCCTCTGGGTTGTGACGTCATGTGGCTCAACCAATAGGAAGACGGAAGGAGGGGCGCTGTGATGTCACGTGGGTCAATACATCATCATAGAGTAGAGTTACTCAAGCCGACACTGTGTTCTTCAGGAACAGTATTTTCTAGAACAATTGTGATATTATCAAACATGAATATCAAATATCCCAATATGTATTTATTTAACCCATTAAACCGGGAAAGCATCTGTGTCATTCTAGATTTTAGCGTTGGTCATTCAATAGCAGATATACAAGCTCATCAGAGCGGGCCATTTCAGTGAGCTTGTACATCTGCTATTTTTGAACATTTTATAAAAATCTTGAAAGTGTTTGAAAGATTTTGAATAATTTTGAATTAAAAACCATCTTCTTATGTTCAGATAGGGGTCTGCGGCCAAATATATATATATACTGTACATATATAAATTTGGGGGTCCTTGGCACAAAAAAGTTTGAGAACTACTGATCTACTGAATTTTATACAATTGGCCTCAGGTCTACATTCTGACCAGAAATGGTGGGGATAAAAAACATCCCCACCAGCCATAAAATACGAATGGGAATATATCAAAGGAAGACGCATGGATTCCCCCAGCAAATCGAACCCTGGACACAGACGATATTTTCACACATTTGTACTCAGTGCTTCTTTGTAGGGCCTCTTGTAGCAGCAAAGTAGCCAAAACACAACCTTTCCTTATCAAAGACTTTGGAATAATAAATCAACTCACACAATGTATAAAGCGTGAGATTGCACACGATTGTGTGAAATTGCACAGAAGAAAGACTACACTTCCAAAATCGCAAGAGATTATACAACAAAGACATTCATCATCAAACACCCCAACCCGAAAAATAAAATCATCACACAAACAATAACAGAAATACAAGGTACATTCTTTCGATTGAGTGTACAATACTCAGTTTCTTTTGTCAACGCATGCCTTTTCAAACGGAAAGTTGCTTCTGGGACAAAGCTTACAATTCACACCATTCACGTCTAGCATCCAGATTCTGGGGTGAACGTCAATGAGCAATTTCCAGCGAAAATATTTAGTGCAGAGGGTAAAAATTCGGGGGGACTCCAGTCAGTACTTAGTACAAGCACAGAGTTAATTGTGGTTAATTGCTGACTTCATAAAGTGACAAAGAAATGCAGAGCATTAAACCAACAGCTACACATTAGCCACACTGGATAGTGGACAAAAAAGTAACTTTCTGGCCTTGATAATGGGAGAATAGGATTATATAAAGGGATATGAACTGACTAGCATTCCTATTCTATACATTGCATAATGAGCAAACATTTGACAAAAATAGGCAAACTATCTCCAGAAATAGCCAATCTACAAGCTCACACAAGGTGTCGCATTGTGAGCTTGTAGATCAGCTATTTTCGGTATAATATTTAGTGTACAGGGAAAAAAGGACCCCGTCAATCTCGGTCAATTAAGTATATAGGGTTTGAGTGGTTAAAGGACCACACTGGTAGTGGTTACTGCGTTTTTATCCAATATAGCCTATAGTTCGCTCTAAAACAACATACCAAACACCGTCGTACAACAAACTATAATTCAGGTTTAAATGGCTAATCTCAGTATGGCATGAAATTAACTTGAATAAAATTGCAGAGATTTTAACCCATTCTGACCGGGCACCCATTTTGGTGTCAGCATCATGTTATGCTTTAGCTATTTAAAAATAGCAGATCTACAAGCTCATATTGCGCCACCGAGTGGCGCGATACGAGCTTGTAGGTCTGCTATTTTTGAAAAATCGAAGAGCGACTGACATTTTTAGAATCTGATCTCAGAATGGGTTCATCAGACCAGTGTGTGTCCGGCGGAAACCTCGTATGAATCTGATCTCAGGTCAGAATGGGTTAAACCTTGCCTGAGACACGTATTCCAACACGTGCACAGGTCCACGCACAGGCACGCAACAGGTCCACTTCATTATTTTGTCAAAGTTACGTTATCGTTTTGTGGTAAAGCAGTTGAAAGTGCGTATTGATTTTAAAAGTTTAACCGTAACCAGTCCCTCTATAAAGATTGTTTCACAAGTGAGATTCAAACATCCATAACTTCTACATGGCGAATGAACATTTGTTTGGAAAAGCGTATCATTTTATGGTTGGTTTATCACCTGAAAGTTTGAATAAAAACACTAACGCAATAACACCGGTATAGTCCTTTAAGGCAGTGGTTCTCAATTGTTTTTATTTCAAGGTATACATTTTAACCACAGAACCCCATACAGAACCCCATTTGGTAAGATTTTGTTGTTGAGAGAACCACTCCTTTAACCCATTTTGGGCGGGAACCCCTTTTGGTGTTTGAAAAATAACAGATTGCTACGAGCTTGTAGGTCTGCTATTTTTGAAAAATCGGGATGATGTAGAAGCCATTTTTAGAATCTGATCTCAGGTCAAAATGGGTTAAGGCACAGTCACACATACACTTCAGAAGTGTCCGTGTCCCGTTCCCTTGTATTGTATGGGAGAAATGGGGTGGAGCATCAGGTTGTTCCGTTTTGATGCAACACTTCCAATGTCCCTGAGCGTGGAGTTCAACACTGGTGAACTTTGATCGGGCTCCAACCAATAGGAAAGAAAGCCGGTGGTTGACAGCACTTGGCCGGCTTTTCGGTTGTAGTAGTAAACCAACCACTCCAACTAAACTCAAACAAAACTACCCGCCAGAAAACCAGCACTGCCTACAAGGCAACATGGACAAATTTAGGCATCTGATCGGCATACAATGCTTCTGATGTGTGACCGTACCCCTTATGCTTCGTTTTTATGTTGTCGCAAACCAAAAACAGAAAGTGCAAAGCGGTGTGAGTGCGTAGATCAGTTATACTTCATTATGAAGTATACATAAGGGTTTAATCGGAAACAATTTCATATAATTAAATTCATGTAATAAAATTTAACATTGGGCCAAAAAATTAAGTTAATAAAAAGAAAGCACAGTAGACATGGCTTATATGTGCCTTTGTGTGTGTGTGTGTGTGTGTGTGTGTGTGTGTGTGTGTGTGTGTGTGTGTGTGTGTGTGTGTGTGTGTGTGTGTGTGTGTGTGGCCACACTAGGCCTTGACCTGGCCAGGCTCCGTCCACCCTCCGAAGGCCTTCTCCAGGTAGACCGCTACGGCCAGGGCTAGTCTGTCCTGGTTCTTCCCCACTACCACCTGCACACCCAGAGGTAGACCCTCCACACTCAGCCCTAAGGGAACCTGGGTCACCGGAAGACCCAGGATGTTGAAAATACCTGGAGGGACACACACAATGAGGGGAGAGAGGGATAGGGGGTAGGGTCAGGGGTGAGAGAAAGAGACAAGTCTTTGTCAGAACAAGGGATGCAATTGTCCTCGTTATAGATAGAGGGGGGGAGAGAGAGAGAGAGAGACAGAGACAGAGGACTAAGAATAAAAATGTAGATTGCCATTCTACAACTCATTGCGAACTTGTATAGATCAGATATTTAGATCAGCTATTTAGCAAAGATATATAGTGCCCTTTGTAATTCAATTAACTAATCCTTAAACAGCCCTTGGGAATACAATCAACCATGTATAAAGTTTGAGCAGTCAATGGTGTCTGGTGTGGAAGTGTTTTCTCTATACACTGAAAATGCTCTGAACTCTGGTCTATTGTAGCAATGGCATGCACATTTAAACCCACTGTCCAGTACAAGCACAGGCCTATACCGTTGGCCACTGGAGCAGTTAGGGTCTCAGTGCCTTGCCCAAGGGCACTTTAGAGGCGAGTGTAAGACGTAAATGTTTTACTTGGTGTGTCACCTGCTCATGGGGTTGTGAGAACGGAAGTGTATCAGCACCATGGACAGCTCACTGTAAAGTAACGTTGAGGCAGGTGGGGGTCAGCACCATGGACAGCTCACACACTAGTAATGTGGGAGTTAGCGCCACAGAGAGTTCCACATACTGCAATGTTCCGAAATCTGTCACTGCATGTATTTCTTTCACAAAACACAACAGCGCAAAGGATGCACTCAGCCAGTCGTCATGGCAATCAGCCGGTTAGATCTTGAGATATCTTGTGGGAACAAAGTGGGCATTTTGGCCAAGGCTGCCGGCGTGGTGGTCCGGGCGACTAGTCAGTGTTTCACGTGCCAGTTTCCGTCCCCTCGTAGGGTAGTAAGAAGTATCAATAGTAAGTATCAATGTTCTACCCGACGCCTGCAGGGCAGAACATTCTCACGCTTTTAGTACAGAAACAGTTCAGCCAACCAACTCGCTGCATAATGGTCTAAAAGTTTGGTAGAGCCCCCCCCCCCACCCTCCAAGGCAGTGCCAAAACTATCCACCTCACACCTCAGACATAAAAGCCTCCCCTATAAAATAAAACAATATAAGTTGCCCAAGGGTGTCACTTGGACAAGGGTTTTCAAAATAAAAGGCAACACAGCAAGGGACAGGTCAGGATAACCAACAGTAAGCTAGTTACTCTACTCCCTCCGATTTGGTTGTTTGTGGTATTCATTGGGATCCCGAGGGCTGCCTGAAACCTCGCCCAAAATATAAGTCATGTCATAAAAATGACATGAGCCGTGCCATATATAGATAGATGTATATTTGCCTAACATGTACATCTGCTATTTAACATTTTAACATAAATCTTCTCTTCTGGGGGTTCCAGGCACAAAACATTTCCGGTCCTCACACGGAAACGTTAGAGAACTACTGGTTGAGCCTACCGGTGTACGAGAAGTTGAACGGCGTGAACAGCGGCGTGTGGTGTTTGGGCGCCAGGTGTGGGTGTGACGGGTAGAGCAACACGCCGTCGTCGCCCAGTAGATCCTCCAGGTGGCGCTGCAGAGCGTCTTTCTGCTGCAGCAGGAACGGAGTGGGCTCTGTGCGCTGGACCAGCTCCACTGTGGCCAAGCCTGACGGACACACACACACACACACACACACACACACACACACACACACACACACACACACACACACACACACACACACACACACACACACACACACACACACACACACACACACACACACACACACACAGGGAAAGCATACAGGAACACAAATATTTTAGGTGCAGTAAAGGTTACATTCACAAACTCAGCAGAGATGGCACACTTTGCCAGCCTTTCTGCCTTGCCCCAAGTTGTCGAAACCCTCCGACAACCAGTCCGTGGGTACAGTGTGTCCTATAGGCTGGATCACAACCAGTCCATGGGTACAGTGTGTCCTATATGCTGGATCACAACCAGTCCATGGGTACAGTGTGTCCTATATGCTGGATCACAACCAGTCCATGGGTACAGTGTGTCCTATATGCTGGATCACGACCAGTCCATGGGTACAGTGTGTCCTATAGGCTGGATCACAACCAGTCCATGGGTACAGTGTGTCCTATAGGCTGGATCACAACCAGTCTGTGGGTACAGTGTGTCCTATAGGCTGGATCACAACCAGTCCATGGGTACAGTGTGTCCTATAGGCTGGATCACAACCAGTCTGTGGGTACAGTGTGTCCTATAGGCTGGATCACAACCAGTCCATGGGTACAGTGTGTCCTAGGCTGGATCACAACCAGTCTGTGGGTACAGTGTGTCCTATAGGCTGGATCACAACCAGTCTGTGGGTACAGTGTGTCCTATATGCTGGATCACAACCAGTCCATGGGTACAGTGTGTCCTATAGGCTGGATCACAACCAGTCCATGGGTACAGTGTGTCCTATAGGCTGGATCACAACCAGTCCATGGGTACAGTGTGTCCTATAGGCTGGATCACAACCAGTCCATGGGTACAGTGTGTCCTATAGGCTGGATCACAACCAGTCTGTGGGTACAGTGTGTCCTATAGGCTGGATCACAACCAGTCCATGGGTACAGTGTGTCCTATAGGCTGGATCACAACCAGTCTGTGGGTACAGTGTGTCCTATAGGCTGGATCACAACCAGTCTGTGGGTACAGTGTGTCCTATAGGCTGGATCACAACCAGTCTGTGGGTACAGTGTGTCCTATAGGCTGGATCACAACCAGTCCGTGGGTACAGTGTGTCCTATAGGCTGGATCACAACCAGTCTGTGGGTACAGTGTGTCCTATAGGCTGGATCACAACCAGTCCATGGGTACAGTGTGTCCTATAGGCTGGATCACAACCAGTCCATGGGTACAGTGTGTCCTATAGGCTGGATCACAACCAGTCTGTGGGTACAGTGTGTCCTATAGGCTGAATCACAACCAGTCCATGGGTACAGTGTGTCCTATAGGCTGGATCACAACCAGTCCATGGGTACAGTGTGTCCTATAGGCTGGATCACAACCAGTCCATGGGTACAGTGTGTCCTATAGGCTGGATCACAACCAGTCTGTGGGTACAGTGTGTCCTATAGGCTGGATCACAACCAGTCCATGGGTACAGTGTGTCCTATAGGCTGGATCACAACCAGTCTGTGGGTACAGTGTGTCCTATAGGCTGGATCACAACCAGTCTGTGGGTACAGTGTGTCCTATAGGCTGGATCACAACCAGTCCATGGGTACAGTGTGTCCTATAGGCTGGATCACAACCAGTCCGTGGGTACAGTGTGTCCTATAGGCTGGATCACAACCAGTCTGTGGGTACAGTGTGTCCTATAGGCTGGATCACAACCAGTCTGTGGGTACAGTGTGTCCTATAGGCTGGATCACAACCAGTCCGTGGGTACAGTGTGTCCTATAGGCTGGATCACAACCAGTCTGTGGGTACAGTGTGTCCTATAGGCTGGATCACAACCAGTCTGTGGGTACAGTGTGTCCTATAGGCTGGATCACAACCAGTCCATGGGTACAGTGTGTCCTATAGGCTGGATCACAACCAGTCCATGGGTACAGTGTGTCCTATAGGCTGGATCACAACCAGTCCGTGGGTACAGTGTGTCCTATAGGCTGGATCACAACCAGTCTGTGGGTACAGTGTGTCCTATAGGCTGGATCACAACCAGTCTGTGGGTACAGTGTGTCCTATAGGCTGGATCACAACCAGTCCGTGGGTACAGTGTGTCCTATAGGCTGGATCACAACCAGTCTGTGGGTACAGTGTGTCCTATAGGCTGGATCACAACCAGTCCATGGGTACAGTGTGTCCTATAGGCTGGATCACAACCAGTCTGTGGGTACAGTGTGTCCTATAGGCTGGATCACAACCAGTCTGTGGGTACAGTGTGTCCTATAGGCTGGATCACAACCAGTCTGTGGGTACAGTGTGTCCTATAGGCTGGATCACAACCAGTCTGTGGGTACAGTGTGTCCTATAGGCTGGATCACAACCAGTCCATGGGTACAGTGTGTCCTAGGCTGGATCACAACCAGTCTGTTGGTACAGTGTGTCCTATAGGCTGGATCACAACCAGTCCATGGGTACAGTGTGTCCTATAGGCTGGATCACAACCAGTCTGTTGGTACAGTATGTCCTATAGGCTGGATCACAACCAGTCCATGGGTACAGTGTGTCCTAGGCTGGATCACAACCAGTCTGTGGGTACAGTGTGTCCTAGGCTGGATCACAACCAGTCCATGGGTACAGTGTGTCCTAGGCTGGATCACAACCAGTCTGTGGGTACAGTGTGTCCTATAGGCTGGATCACAACCAGTCCGTGGGTACAGTGTGTCCTATAGGCTGGATCACAACCAGTCCGTGGGTACAGTGTGTCCTATAGGCTGGATCACAACCAGTCCGTGGGTACAGTGTGTCCTATAGGCTGGATCACAACCAGTCCATGGGTACAGTGTGTCCTAGGCTGGATCACAACCAGTCCGTGGGTACAGTGTGTCCTATAGGCTGGATCACAACCAGTCCATGGGTACAGTGTGTCCTAGGCTGGATCACAACCAGTCCGTGGGTACAGTGTGTCCTATAGGCTGGATCACAACCAGTCCATGGGTACAGTGTGTCCTATAGGCTGGATCACAACCAGTCTGTGGGTACAGTGTGTCCTATAGGCTGGATCACAACCAGTCTGTGGGTACAGTGTGTCCTAGGCTGGATCACAACCAGTCTGTGGGTACAGTGTGTCCTATAGGCTGGATCACAACCAGTCCATGGGTACAGTGTGTCCTATAGGCTGGATCACAACCAGTCCATGGGTACAGTGTGTCCTATAGGCTGGATCACAACCAGTCTGTGGGTACAGTGTGTCCTATAGGCTGGATCACAACCAGTCCATGGGTACAGTGTGTCCTATAGGCTGGATCACAACCAGTCTGTGGGTACAGTGTGTCCTATCGGCTGGATCACAACCAGTCTGTGGGTACAGTGTGTCCTATAGGCTGGATCACAACCAGTCCATGGGTACAGTGTGTCCTATAGGCTGGATCACAACCAGTCCATGGGTACAGTGTGTCCTATAGGCTGGATCACAACCAGTCTGTTGGTACAGTATGTCCTATAGGCTGGATCACAACCAGTCTGTGGGTACAGTGTGTCCTATAGGCTGGATCACAACCAGTCTGTTGGTACAGTATGTCCTATAGGCTGGATCACAACCAGTCTGTGGGTACAGTGTGTCCTATAGGCTGGATCACAACCAGTCCGTGGGTACAGTGTGTCCTATAGGCTGGATCACAACCAGTCTGTGGGTACAGTGTGTCCTATAGGCTGGATCACAACCAGTCTGTGGGTACAGTGTGTCCTATAGGCTGGATCACAACCAGTCTGTGGGTACAGTGTGTCCTATAGGCTGGATCACAACCAGTCTGTGGGTACAGTGTGTCCTATAGGCTGGATCACAACCAGTCCATGGGTACAGTGTGTCCTATAGGCTGGATCACAACCAGTCCATGGGTACAGTGTGTCCTATAGGCTGGATCACAACCAGTCCATGGGTACAGTGTGTCCTATAGGCTGGATCACAACCAGTCCATGGGTACAGTGTGTCCTATAGGCTGGATCACAACCAGTCCATGGGTACAGTGTGTCCTATAGGCTGGATCACAACCAGTCTGTGGGTACAGTGTGTCCTAGGCTGGATCACAACCAGTCTGTGGGTACAGTGTGTCCTATAGGCTGGATCACAACCAGTCTGTGGGTACAGTGTGTCCTATAGGCTGGATCACAACCAGTCCATGGGTACAGTGTGTCCTATAGGCTGGATCACAACCAGTCTGTGGGTACAGTGTGTCCTATAGGCTGGATCACAACCAGTCCGTGGGTACAGTGTGTCCTATAGGCTGGATCACAACCAGTCTGTGGGTACAGTGTGTCCTAGGCTGGATCACAACCAGTCTGTGGGTACAGTGTGTCCTATAGGCTGGATCACAACCAGTCCATGGGTACAGTGTGTCCTATAGGCTGGATCACAACCAGTCCGTGGGTACAGTGTGTCCTATAGGCTGGATCACAACCAGTCTGTGGGTACAGTATGTCCTATAGGCTGGATCACAACCAGTCCATGGGTACAGTGTGTCCTATAGGCTGGATCACAACCAGTCCATGGGTACAGTGTGTCCTATAGGCTGGATCACAACCAGTCTGTGGGTACAGTGTGTCCTAGGCTGGATCACAACCAGTCTGTGGGTACAGTGTGTCCTATAGGCTGGATCACAACCAGTCTGTGGGTACAGTGTGTCCTATAGGCTGGATCACAACCAGTCCGTGGGTACAGTGTGTCCTATAGGCTGGATCACAACCAGTCCATGGGTACAGTGTGTCCTATAGGCTGGATCACAACCAGTCCATGGGTACAGTGTGTCCTATAGGCTGGATCACAACCAGTCCGTGGGTACAGTGTGTCCTATATGCTGGATCACAACCAGTCCATGGGTACAGTGTGTCCTATAGGCTGGATCACAACCAGTCCATGGGTACAGTGTGTCCTATAGGCTGGATCACAACCAGTCTGTGGGTACAGTGTGTCCTATAGGCTGGATCACAACCAGTCTGTGGGTACAGTATGTCCTATAGGCTGGATCACAACCAGTCTGTGGGTACAGTGTGTCCTATAGGCTGGATCACAACCAGTCTGTGGGTACAGTGTGTCCTATAGGCTGAATCACAAAGTTCTTAGTCTTGCAATCAGTGTTAAAGTGCTCTCTGTAGGCCCAGGCCGTAGCGTAACGGTCTGGGCACCGGACTGGTAATCCAGTCGCGGTGTGCCGCGGGTTCGACTCCCGAACCCGACACGGCCTTTACCGCATGTCATCCCCCCATCTCTCTCCCGTTTCCTGTCAGCCTACTATCTGTCCCTTAAAAAAAAAATCAATAAAAGGCGTAAGCCGCAAAAACATATCTTAAAAAAAAAAAAGTGCTCTCTGTAGTTGTTCTCATGCATGTGCCTGGAAGTCCACCCGTTGCTATTCCGGGGTTATTCCGACAGCGGACGGACATACCGCTGGAAGGCCGCTGGGTCTATATTGCCTTTATATTTCCACCCCCCCCCTCCCCCCTCCCCCCCCACACATACACACACACACACACACACACACACACACACACGTACCTATGGCAGCCAGGGTATGAGGCGACAGCCCCAGGGTCCACTTGACCATCTCCCATAACGGCCAGACCTTCTTGCCCGGCCGGTCTGACATCAGCTCAGAAAAGCACGTGGGCATCTGCAACAAAACAATGCAACAAAACGCATCTATACCAGTAGTAGGGCTGGTAACATGACATCTATACCAGTGGTAGGGCTGGTAACATGACATCTATACCAGTAGTAGGGCTGGTAACATGACATCTATACCAGTAGTAGTGCTGGTAACATGACATCTATACCAGTGGTAGTGCTGGTAACATGACATCTATACCAGTAGTAGGGCTGGTAACATGACATCTATACCAGTGGTAGTGCTGGTAACATGACATCTATACCAGTAGTAGGGCTGGTAACATGACATCTATACCAGTAGTAGGGCTGGTAACATGACATCTATACCAGTGGTAGTGCTGGTAACATGACATCTATACCAGTAGTAGGGCTGGTAACATGACATCTATACCAGTAGTAGGGCTGGTAACATGACATCTATACCAGTAGTAGTGCTGGTAACATGACATCTATACCAGTAGTAGTGCTGGTAACATGACATCTATACCAGTAGTAGTGCTGGTAACATGACATCTATACCAGTGGTAGTGCTGGTAACATGACATCTATACCAGTAGTAGGGCTGGTAACATGACATCTATACCAGTGGTAGTGCTGGTAACATGACATCTATACCAGTGGTAGTGCTGGTAACATGACATCTATACCAGTAGTAGTGCTGGTAACATGACATCTATACCAGTAGTAGGGCTGGTAACATGACATCTATACCAGTAGTAGTGCTGGTAACATGACATCTATACCAGTAGTAGTGCTGGTAACATGACATCTATACCAGTGGTAGTGCTGGTAACATGACATCTATACCAGTAGTAGGGCTGGTAACATGACATCTATACCAGTAGTAGTGCTGGTAACATGACATCTATACCAGTGGTAGGGCTGGTAACATGACATCTATACCAGTAGTAGTGCTGGTAACATGACATCTATACCAGTGGTAGGGCTGGTAACATGACATCTATACCAGTAGTAGTGCTGGTAACATGACATCTATACCAGTGGTAGGGCTGGTAACATGACATCTATACCAGTAGTAGGGCTGGTAACATGACATCTATACCAGTGGTAGTGCTGGTAACATGACATCTATACCAGTAGTAGTTCTGGTAACATGACATCTATACCAGTGGTAGTGCTGGTAACATGACATCTATACCAGTAGTAGTGCTGGTAACATGACATCTATACCAGTAGTAGGGCTGGTAACATGACATCTATACCAGTGGTAGTGCTGGTAACATGACATCTATACCAGTGGTAGTTCTGGTAACATGACATCTATACCAGTAGTAGTGCTGGTAACATGACATCTATACCAGTAGTAGTGCTGGTAACATGACATCTATACCAGTGGTAGTTCTGGTAACATGACATCTATACCAGTGGTAGTGCTGGTAACATGACATCTATACCAGTAGTAGTGCTGGTAACATGACATCTATACCAGTAGTAGTTCTGGTAACATGACATCTATACCAGTAGTAGTGCTGGTAACATGACATCTATACCAGTGGTAGTGCTGGTAACATGACATCTATACCAGTGGTAGTTCTGGTAACATGACATCTATACCAGTAGTAGTGCTGGTAACATGACATCTATACCAGTAGTAGGGCTGGTAACATGACATCTATACCAGTGGTAGTGCTGGTAACATGACATCTATACCAGTAGTAGTGCTGGTAACATGACATCTATACCAGTAGTAGGGCTGGTAACATGACATCTATACCAGTGGTAGTGCTGGTAACATGACATCTATACCAGTAGTAGTGCTGGTAACATGACATCTATACCAGTAGTAGTGCTGGTAACATGACATCTATACCAGTGGTAGTGCTGGTAACATGACATCTATACCAGTAGTAGTGCTGGTAACATGACATCTATACCAGTAGTAGGGCTGGTAACATGACATCTATACCAGTGGTAGTGCTGGTAACATGACATCTATACCAGTAGTAGGGCTGGTAACATGACATCTATACCAGTAGTAGTGCTGGTAACATGACATCTATACCAGTAGTAGTGCTGGTAACATGACATCTATACCAGTAGTAGTGCTGGTAACATGACATCTATACCAGTGGTAGTGCTGGTAACATGACATCTATACCAGTGGTAGTGCTGGTAACATGACATCTATACCAGTGGTAGTGCTGGTAACATGACATCTATACCAGTGGTAGGGCTGGTAACATGACATCTATACCAGTAGTAGGGCTGGTAACATGACATCTATACCAGTGGTAGTGCTGGTAACATGACATCTATACCAGTAGTAGGGCTGGTAACATGACATCTATACCAGTGGTAGTGCTGGTAACATGACATCTATACCAGTAGTAGTGCTGGTAACATGACATCTATACCAGTAGTAGTGCTGGTAACATGACATCTATACCAGTGGTAGTGCTGGTAACATGACATCTATACCAGTAGTAGTGCTGGTAACATGACATCTATACCAGTGGTAGTGCTGGTAACATGACATCTATACCAGTAGTAGGGCTGGTAACATGACATCTATACCAGTGGTAGTGCTGGTAACATGACATCTATACCAGTAGTAGTGCTGGTAACATGACATCTATACCAGTAGTAGTGCTGGTAACATGACATCTATACCAGTGGTAGTGCTGGTAACATGACATCTATACCAGTGGTAGGGCTGGTAACATGACATCTATACCAGTAGTAGGGCTGGTAACATGACATCTATACCAGTAGTAGTGCTGGTAACATGACATCTATACCAGTAGTAGTGCTGGTAACATGACATCTATACCAGTGGTAGTGCTGGTAACATGACATCTATACCAGTAGTAGGGCTGGTAACATGACATCTATACCAGTGGTAGTGCTGGTAACATGACATCTATACCAGTGGTAGTGCTGGTAACATGACGTCTATACCAGTAGTAGGGCTGGTAACATGACATCTATACCAGTAGTAGTGCTGGTAACATGACATCTATACCAGTGGTAGTGCTGGTAACATGACATCTATACCAGTAGTAGTGCTGGTAACATGACATCTATACCAGTAGTAGTGCTGGTAACATGACATCTATACCAGTAGTAGTGCTGGTAACATGACGTCTATACCAGTAGTAGGGCTGGTAACATGACATCTATACCAGTAGTAGTGCTGGTAACATGACATCTATACCAGTGGTAGTGCTGGTAACATGACATCTATACCAGTAGTAGGGCTGGTAACATGACATCTATACCAGTAGTAGTGCTGGTAACATGACATCTATACCAGTGGTAGTGCTGGTAACATGACATCTATACCAGTAGTAGGGCTGGTAACATGACATCTATACCAGTGGTAGTGCTGGTAACATGACATCTATACCAGTGGTAGTGCTGGTAACATGACGTCTATACCAGTAGTAGGGCTGGTAACATGACATCTATACCAGTAGTAGTGCTGGTAACATGACATCTATACCAGTAGTAGGGCTGGTAACATGACATCTATACCAGTAGTAGTGCTGGTAACATGACATCTATACCAGTAGTAGGGCTGGTAACATGACATCTATACCAGTAGTAGGGCTGTAACATGACATCTATACCAGTGGTAGTGCTGGTAACATGACATCTATACCAGTAGTAGGGCTGGTAACATGACATCTATACCAGTAGTAGGGCTGGTAACATGACATCTATACCAGTAGTAGGGATGGTAACATGACGTCTATACCAGTGGTAGTGCTGGTAACATGACATCTATACCAGTGGTAGGGCTGGTAACATGACATCTATACCAGTAGTAGTGCTGGTAACATGACATCTATACCAGTAGTAGGGCTGGTAACATGACATCTATACCAGTAGTAGGGCTGGTAACATGACATCTATACCAGTAGTAGGGCTGGTAACATGACATCTATACCAGTGGTAGTGCTGGTAACATGACATCTATACCAGTGGTAGTGCTGGTAACATGACATCTATACCAGTAGTAGTGCTGGTAACATGACATCTATACCAGTAGTAGGGCTGGTAACATGACATCTATACCAGTAGTAGGGCTGGTAACATGACATCTATACCAGTAGTAGGGCTGGTAACATGACATCTATACCAGTAGTAGGGATGGTAACATGACATCTATACCAGTAGTAGGGCTGGTAACATGACATCTATACCAGTAGTAGTGCTGGTAACATGACATCTATACCAGTAGTAGTGCTGGTAACATGACATCTATACCAGTAGTAGTGCTGGTAACATGACATCTATACCAGTAGTAGGGATGGTAACATGACATCTATACCAGTAGTAGGGCTGGTAACATGACATCTATACCAGTAGTAGTGCTGGTAACATGACATCTATACCAGTAGTAGTGCTGGTAACATGACATCTATACCAGTAGTAGGGCTGGTAACATGACATCTATACCAGTTGTAGTGCTGGTAACATGACATCTATACCAGTGGTAGTGCTGGTAACATGACATCTATACCAGTAGTAGTGCTGGTAACATGACATCTATACCAGTGGTAGTGCTGGTAACATGACATCTATACCAGTAGTAGGGCTGGTAACATGACATCTATACCAGTAGTAGTGCTGGTAACATGACATCTATACCAGTAGTAGTGCTGGTAACATGACATCTATACCAGTAGTAGGGCTGGTAACATGACATCTATACCAGTAGTAGGGATGGTAACATGACGTCTATACCAGTGGTAGTGCTGGTAACATGACATCTATACCAGTGGTAGGGCTGGTAACATGACATCTATACCAGTAGTAGTGCTGGTAACATGACATCTATACCAGTAGTAGGGCTGGTAACATGACATCTATACCAGTAGTAGGGCTGGTAACATGACATCTATACCAGTAGTAGGGCTGGTAACATGACATCTATACCAGTAGTAGGGCTGGTAACATGACATCTATACCAGTAGTAGTGCTGGTAACATGACATCTATACCAGTGGTAGTGCTGGTAACATGACATCTATACCAGTGGTAGTGCTGGTAACATGACATCTATACCAGTGGTAGTGCTGGTAACATGACATCTATACCAGTAGTAGGGCTGGTAACATGACATCTATACCAGTAGTAGTGCTGGTAACATGACGTCTATACCAGTAGTAGGGCTGGTAACATGACATCTATACCAGTAGTAGTGCTGGTAACATGACATCTATACCAGTAGTAGTGCTGGTAACATGACATCTATACCAGTTGTAGTGCTGGTAACATGACATCTATACCAGTAGTAGTGCTGGTAACATGACATCTATACCAGTGGTAGGGCTGGTAACATGACATCTATACCAGTGGTAGTGCTGGTAACATGACATCTATACCAGTAGTAGTGCTGGTAACATGACATCTATACCAGTAGTAGTGCTGGTAACATGACATCTATACCAGTAGTAGGGCTGGTAACATGACATCTATACCAGTAGTAGGGCTGGTAACATGACATCTATACCAGTGGTAGGGCTGGTAACATGACATCTATACCAGTAGTAGGGCTGGTAACATGACATCTATACCAGTAGTAGTGCTGGTAACATGACATCTATACCAGTGGTAGTGCTGGTAACATGACATCTATACCAGTAGTAGGGCTGGTAACATGACATCTATACCAGTAGTAGGGCTGGTAACATGACATCTATACCAGTGGTAGGGCTGGTAACATGACATCTATACCAGTAGTAGGGCTGGTAACATGACATCTATACCAGTGGTAGTGCTGGTAACATGACATCTATACCAGTGGTAGTGCTGGTAACATGACATCTATACCAGTGGTAGTGCTGGTAACATGACATCTATACCAGTGGTAGGGCTGGTAACATGACATCTATACCAGTGGTAGTGCTGGTAACATGACATCTATACCAGTAGTAGGGCTGGTAACATGACATCTATACCAGTGGTAGTGCTGGTAACATGACATCTATACCAGTGGTAGTGCTGGTAACATGACATCTATACCAGTGGTAGTGCTGGTAACATGACATCTATACCAGTAGTAGGGCTGGTAACATGACATCTATACCAGTGGTAGTGCTGGTAACATGACATCTATACCAGTGGTAGTGCTGGTAACATGACATCTATACCAGTAGTAGTGCTGGTAACATGACATCTATACCAGTAGTAGGGCTGGTAACATGACATCTATACCAGTGGTAGTGCTGGTAACATGACATCTATACCAGTAGTAGTGCTGGTAACATGACATCTATACCAGTAGTAGTGCTGGTAACATGACATCTATACCAGTAGTAGTGCTGGTAACATGACATCTATACCAGTAGTAGTGCTGGTAACATGACATCTATACCAGTAGTAGGGCTGGTAACATGACATCTATACCAGTAGTAGTGCTGGTAACATGACATCTATACCAGTGGTAGTTCTGGTAACATGACATCTATACCAGTAGTAGTGCTGGTAACATGACATCTATACCAGTGGTAGGGCTGGTAACATGACATCTATACCAGTGGTAGGGCTGGTAACATGACATCTATACCAGTGGTAGGGCTGGTAACATGACATCTATACCAGTAGTAGGGCTGGTAACATGACATCTATACCAGTGGTAGTGCTGGTAACATGACATCTATACCAGTGGTAGTGCTGGTAACATGACATCTATACCAGTGGTAGTGCTGGTAACATGACATCTATACCAGTGGTAGTGCTGGTAACATGACATCCATACCAGTAGTAGTGCTGGTAACATGACATCTATACCAGTAGTAGTGCTGGTAACATGACATCTATACCAGTAGTAGTGCTGGTAACATGACATCTATACCAGTAGTAGGGCTGGTAACATGACATCTATACCAGTGGTAGTGCTGGTAACATGACATCTATACCAGTAGTAGGGCTGGTAACATGACATCTATACCAGTGGTAGTGCTGGTAACATGACATCTATACCAGTGGTAGTGCTGGTAACATGACTTCAAAGCAATTATCACAATTATTTCAATATTTTGCTTTGTGTTCAATACTATGCAATGAATGGGAAAACGTGATCCACAGAATAATCACTAAGAAACCATGCATTTTGCAGGACTGTTTTCCAACGACTAGGACTGTAAATAAGCTTCAGCAACGCCCACCTTGGACTAGGACTAGGACTGTAAATAAGCTTCAGCAACGCCCACCTTGCCATCCTTGCCTGGCGCTGCCATCATGGCCCCCCAGATCTGGAAAGAGTACCTGAGCTGAGGGATGGTCAGGATGTCAACACTGACCCCTAGCTGTGACTGAAGACACTGCACCACCTGGACACAGGAGACAATGACATAGGGGTGCAAAGTTAACTAATCAATGTAATCGATTATTGATTTGAACAATCAATCATTTAATGCAACTATCAAATAATGATACATCACTCTGCATGTCATTATAGGCAAAAGGTTTCAAAGGGATGTAAACCCTTTAAAATAATTGGTAGTGCATTGCACACCTCAGAAGGTTAATGACAGGTGCATATAGGAATAAAAATTGCTCAAAGGGATCTTTGATAATAAATATCAAAGAAAGAGGTCCCGCAAACTGTCTGGAACCTCTTTATTTGGTCAACATTTCGGCCAGTATGAGGCAAAATCGCAAAACAATGTCTTGAATTGAACAAGCGCGTGAGTTATACGCTTTCACAAGTTTCTTGCGTGTTTCAGGGAAAAAACATTTCTTCATGGATGGTGGTGGTAAATAGTCCTACTCCAGAATCTTCAGCTCGTCTCCACCTGCCTCCAGGGAGCTCAGGAAGACCTCCCATGCCGAAGGTTTCATTCAGGTGTTTCATGAAGTTGATTTTTTTTTTTTTTTTTTATATATTTTTTATCCCACGATTTTGTAACCCATTTTTCACCCCTGTGTCAATCATCTAATGTGATCCTGGGCTCTACACACCCTCCGCCAACCTGGGGAGAGCAACGGACTTAACTGCTTCCTTCATGCTTGAGTGTCCAAGTTGCTCCTTTACACCTGACAGGGGGGAGTTTCCCTGGTTGGACGTAGCGCGTGGAAGGAACACGTTATTCCAACCAGTTCCTTTCCCCTCCATCAGGCGCCCCGGCTGGCCAGGGGGAGGCAGTTTAGAGACCAGGATTACTGCATGTTTTTGTGAGGGTACCTACCCTAGGGGACACGGGGAGAACATGCAAACTCCACACAGAAAGGCCATTTCGCCAACCCCGCCTTCGGGTATGGGCACTGATGACGCGGAGGAGGAAACACGCCGCCAGCACCCACAGCGCCCCGAGCGGGAATCGAACCCAGGACCTTCTAGCTGTGAGGCGACAGCACTACCAACTGTGCCACCGTGACCCATGAAGTTGATTTCTTAACTTGTTATCAATGCATCGTTTCTCTGTCTCGTTTCTTTTTGAGGAGATGTTCTATCGTCATAATATCCTCTCAACTTAAGACAGCTCAGACATCCGCCCTCAGCATGTTCCACTGGACAGTGTACTACTACAGGGCCTTCGTGGTGATGACCAGGTCCAGGGCACCCTCAGCATGTTCCACTGGACAGTGTACTACTACAGGGCCTTCGTGGTGATGACCAGGTCCAGGGCACCCTCAGCATGTTCCACTGGACAGTGTACTACTACAGGGCCTTGGTGGTGATGACCAGGTCCAGGGAACCCTCAGCATGTTCCCCTGGACAGTGTACTACTACAGGGCCTTGGTGGTGATGCCCAGGTCCAGGGAACCCTCAGCATTTTCCCCTGGACAGTGTACTACTACAGGGCCTTCGTGGTGATGCCCAGGTCCAGGGAACCCTCAGCATGTTCCCCTGGACAGTGTACTACTACAGGGCCTTGGTGGTGATGCCCAGGTCCAGGGAACCCTCAGCATTTTCCCCTGGACAGTGTACTACTACAGGGCCTTCGTGGTGATGCCCAGGTCCAGGGAACCCTCAGCATGTTCCCCTGGACAGTGTACTACTACAGGGCCTTCGTGGTGATGCCCAGGTCCAGGGAACCCTCAGCATGTTCCCCTGGACAGTGTACTACTACAGGGCCTTCGTGGTGATGACCAGGTCCAGGGAACCCTCAGCATGTTCCCCTGGACAGTGTACTACTACAGGGCCTTCGTGGTGATGCCCAGGTCCAGGGAACCCTCAGCATGTTCCCCTGGACAGTGTACTACTACAGGGCCTTCGTGGTGATGACCAGGTCCAGGGAACCATCAGCATGTTCCCCTGGACAGTGTACTACTACAGGGCCTTCGTGGTGATGCCCAGGTCCAGGGAACCCTCAGCATGTTCCCCTGGACAGTGTACTACTACAGGGCCTTCGTGGTAATGACCAGGTCCAGGGAACCCTCAGCATGTTCCCCTGGACAGTGTACTACTACAGGGCCTTCGTGGTGATGACCAGGTCCAGGGAACCCTCAGCATGTTCCCCTGGACAGTGTATTACTACAGGGCCTTCGTGGTGATGACCAGGTCCAGGGAACCCTCAGCATGTTCCCCTGGACAGTGTACTACTACAGGGCCTTCGTGGTGATGACCAGGTCCAGGGAACCCTCAGCATGTTCCCCTGGACAGTGTACTACTACAGGGCCTTGGTGGTGATGACCAGGTCCAGGGAACCCACGGCATCATATCGTCCACCTTCTTGGTCTTGATTATGAGCTCGTCAGACATGATCTGGTGGATCTGTTCAGGGCTCAGATCCCAGCGCAGGCGATTCTCGGTGCAAACCACCTGAGTGGGGGGCTGATAACTCTCCCATTTTGCTTGAAATCAATCACGAACGTCGTTTGAGCTCTGTGAGTCTACTGGATGTTGCCATGTCCATAAAGGGTCACCCACACAAGCTTATGGCTTGTGTGGGTGGGTGTGTATATGCATACTCCTTATTTCTATTTCTATTTCATTGCCTATTTTTCTATTTATTTTTTTATTTATTATATACCATAGAATTTGGAAAGTGCAGAGACAAATGCACAGGAAAAACCTGTACATTTGAAAATACGCAAATAAAATAATCAATATTTGCAGCCCTATAGTATCTATGGGCCGTTCCCTTACCCTGCTCTGGGCCTGTATGAGCTGCTTGTCCACCGGAGACACCAGAGGGGAACCACCGTCATGAGGAACAGAGAAGAAACGAAGCATCTTCAAGTCCACCTCCGACGTCAGATGCAACCTGCACACAGACAGACCGCAAGAGACAAATTGGCAAGGTGATGAGAATCACACCGTCAAATAAAAGCGTGGCTTCCCCATGAAATCTGTAGAAAACACGTTTGAAAATATTTTTCAACAAACAGAAATAATCATAATCATTTCCATGTATTAAAAAAAGTTTGTACCCCACTAATAGTAGCGGCCTTCAGTCTCAAGAGACCATGGCACAAGCGGTCAATTGTAATGTGCAATTATGATGTGCAAATGCACTGTGACAAAAATACCCCCAAAGAGTGGGGACTAAAGGTCTCCACACACCGGGCGCGAATTCGGATTTTCAAGTGGCGTTTCTCCATCGGTTTTCTGAAAAACGCGGCCGGTTTGCAACCACCTTAAATACCGTAATATGTGACCCTTTTAATCTGCATGTGTATTATTAGAGCACTGTTTCTAAATGCCAGGTCTGGTCTGTAACAATGACACACACATACAGTACACACACCTATCAGCATTGGGTCCGGCCATTACTTGCAGCATGGGCAGAAGGTCCTCGGCATAGCGACACATGGGGCCGGTAGTCAGGAAGCCTGGCTGGAGGCCTGACGCTGGGGGGTGCTGGCCCTCATTGGACACTATACCTGTGGACAAAGACACAGACACACACCCCCTCATTGGACACTACGCCTGTGGACAAAGACACAGACACACACCCCCTCATTGGACACTACGCCTGTGGACAAAGACACAGACACACACCCCCTCATTGGACACTATACCTGTGGACAAAGACACAGACACACACCCCCTCATTGGACACTACACCTGTGGACAAAGACACAGACACACACCCCCTCATTGGACACTAATACTATACCTGTGGACAAAGACACAGACACACACCGCCTCATTGGACACTACACCTGTGGACAAAGACACAGACACACACCCCCTCATTGGACACTATACCTGTGGACAAAGACACAGACCCCCTCATTGGACACTACACCTGTGGACAAAGACACAGACACACACCCCCTCATTGGACACTACACCTGTGGACAAAGACACAGACCCCCTCATTGGACACTATACCTGTGGACAAAGACACAGACACACACCCCCTCATTGGACACTATACCTGTGGACAAAGACACAGACACACACCCCCTCATTGGACACTATGCCTGTGGACAAAGACACAGACACACACCCCCTCATTGGACACTACACCTGTGGACAAAGACACAGACACACACCCCCTCATTGGACACTATGCCTGTGGAC
>NC_139702.1:2876866-2919366 GCF_964188405.1 Protomyctophum parallelum | reverse complement strand
AATACGGTGAAACAGAACACAAAGATGAGTAGCCTATTTATTTTTTACACGGTGTTTGGAGCTTAGCGTCAGATTTGTTTGTGTTGGAGCGCCTCAGCTCGGTGAAAGAGTTCATGGTCAACCTCTTCCAGAGAGAGATGGAGACACTACAAACTCTGCTGGAGACACAAAACAACGCAGCACCTCTCTCTCTCTACGTCTCTCTCTCTCTCTCTCTCTCTCTCTCTCTCTCTCTCTCGTGTGTGCACTGCTGCGCAATGTCACAGACACAGACGCGATCAATAATATGTAGCATAAATAATAGTCAAAATATAACACTTTCCCTCCATCTGTGACTGTGATGAGCTCCTCACACTGTCACACACATAACTCCTCTCTCGTTCATGCACGCCTGCTCAAATTAGCAGCAACTGTTTGCGTAAATTATATATTTTTCCCGTTGGGGGGGGGGGGGGGGGGGGGAGTCAGGTTCGGTGAGGCCCGGTCGTGCTGTCTCACCCCCCGGCCCGGCCCAATGTTGTTCCGCCACAAGTTGTCAACACATGCTGAGTTGACAAAGATTGACAGATTGATTAGGCTGTGGAAGTATACACACTACTTTAGTGTGGATTTATTGGTATTGGCAATTTAAGGACAGGAGGAGGAGGAGGTGATCAAGCAGCTCCACAAGACCACAACGTTACATTGGTAGGCTCAAGGCTGCATTTTTTTCCCTTTTCTTTCTCTCTCTCGAGGGTGCATGGGATGAAGGGAGCCCCTCCAGCAGGCTAGGGAGCCCCGCTCAGGTTAGCGGAAAATGACCGCGGGGCGCGGGTTGCCAGAATTTTTTATAAGTAAAAAAAAAAAAAAAAAAAAAAATATTAATAAAAATATTAATAAAAATATTAAAAAAGATCGGGATCGGAATCGGAATCGGCCGATCTTAAAAAAAAAGATCGGTGATCGGGATCGGCCCCAAAAAACGTGATCGGAGCATCCCTAGTGTGCATGCAGTGCACAATACAGCAGTTTATTCTTCTCTGTGTTTGTGTGACAGTGTGCATGCAGTGTGTTTGTGTGACAGTGTGCATGCAGTGTGTTTGTGTGACAGTGTGCATGCAGTGTGTTTGTGTGACAGTGTGCATGCAGTGTGTTTGTGTGACAGTGTGCATGCAGTGTGTTTGTGTGACAGTGTGCATGCAGTGCACAATACAGCAGTTTATTCTTCTCTGTGTTTGTGTGAGTGTGCATGCAGTGCACAATACATCAGTTTATTCTTTTCTGTGTTTGTGTGACAGTGTGCATGCAGTGCACAATACAGCAGTTTGCCAGATTAGCCCTGACAGACATCCTGCCTTGGAGCCACAATGTAAAAATTTAAATCCCTCTTGTTCCTGCACTCTGAATTTAACATCATGGTTATGTGTATGATATCCATTCATCCATCCGGACTGAGGCACATCTTTAGAAATCAAAATTATCTCCAAATGATGTGACGTAGCGCTGCACTAGGAGGGGGGAGAGGAGGGGCCGGGGGTGACGGACAGATCGATGAGATCCAATCAGGGCGTGCGCAAATCTCAGCCGCGACCCGCCCCTCTAGACCAGAAACCTAACACGTTAGCTCAGGCTACTTCACTTCATGCCACCATGCGAGCTTGTACATCTTCTATTTTTGAAAAATGAGTTCCCAATCAATCTCAAATCTGTTTCAAATCAAATCAATCTGTTTGAAAGATGTTTTGAAAAAGGTTTTCAAAACATGGCCTTGTGGTTCTAACCACAAGGCCACTCACTGAGCTGGTGCCTGAACATAGCCAACATACATAAGTAACATACCATACATAACATACAGTATTAGTGTTCTGGAACTAATCAGGGAACTAATCCTGTTACACTGGTATGGTTGCAAAGCTCAGCCAGGAGGAAGGGATCAGTGAAGCCACTTTATGAAACATTACAACAGAACAGATCAGTTGTATCAGTGACCATTCCACTGACTACTTGCCACGCACACCTAGTAGACCAGTCCACTGCCCGGTTCTCCATGTGGGGTTTGGAGACCCCCAGGGGTCCTTGGAGGAGTTCCCGGGGGTCCCCAAATAAGCTATGGATATTTAGGAACCAAATGGGACACTTTTTAGAAAAATCGTGTGTGAGAACTACTGATTTAGAAGACATTTGTATCAGGTCTTAATGGGTACAAAGGGAAATGACAGCGAATAGCCTCCCACCTATTATCATAAACCAAGCAGCAGTGGTTTATGGATATAGCCTGGCAAAACACAGTTCAATCTTCCTATGACCTGGTCACCTGGAAATAAAAACGTCTGGGTTTCCGAGGCTACCTTGACGGTGACCCCATTGTTCTGACTCTGTTACACTTGTAACTACACATTTGAGAGAGAGAGAGAGAGAGAGAGAGAGAGAGAGAGAGAGAGAGAGAGAGAGAGAGAATGTTAAAAAGAGACAGTAAATAAGAGTGCGAGTAAGAGAAGTAAGTAAGAGAAGTGGGCAGGGGGCGTCAAGGTAAGTTTATTACTAGCACATTAAGTTGAACAACAAGGCAATTCAATGTGCTTTACACAAAACATCAGGAGGAGATGGAAAGAGGGAGCTAGAGAACGTTCACCTGCCTCTCTCCGCCGTATCATGGCAGCCAGACGGACAGCGGGGGTCTTCAGCAGCGGGTTGGTGATGGGGGGCAGTGTCGCCGCCGGAGGAGCCGCTCCCCGCGGCGACAGGAGGCGGAACACGGCCAGGAGGCCGGCGGCCAGCCGGCTGAGGAACCAGGCGGCGAGCTTCTCCAACCTGCCCGACGCCATTACTGTTGTTGCTGGACTGCTGGACTCCGTTCAGTTGAATTCCGGCAACATCCCTGTCTGTGTGTTACACCGACATCGATGATCTATTGAATTGTGTGACGACCGGAGGCGGAGGGCGCTGTTTTGCACGTATTTTATTTTATTTTCGTTTTAGTGTGTGAAAGAGAAGATTTGTAACACGCATTGTGAATTTAAATTGGAGAAGTGCAATTTTCTCTAGGCCAATTTCTGAAAAACTTTTGAACATTGTTTTATTTATTTATTTATTTATTTTAATCTTTGACAAAAACTCTCAAGACAGATTATTTTACCGAATTGAGGCTGAGAGACATAGGCCAGATTGTAGGCCTATGTCTCTTCATGGCTATCTTGTAAATATTGTAATGTGCTTGTGTGCCTACTGTATGTGCTTGTGCTGTCATTCGCAAACTGTAACTTAATTCGATAGGTCACCAATGCCTTTGTAACACTTGATTTGCAGCTAAATGCACGTCGTAAGGTTGCCAGTTTCGAGTCACCTTAACTATATATATATGACCTTAACCCCCAGACAGGCTATTAAAGTACTTGTCTTTGTTGTTGTTTATTATCCAAGTGTTACATCCCAAAAGTAACAAAAGTACATTTACAAAGTAGGCTACATCTGTACTGTACTTTACTTGAGTAGCCTATTTGTATTTTGGGATTGATTGATTGATTCATTGATTGATTGAATACTTTATTAACAGTTTGCAGGAGGAAAAAGCACAGGAAACTACAGTTCAATACAAGGTCTAAGGACCTAAGGATTAAACACCTAATTTGGCACCCCCAATGACTTGTTTCCATTGGGGGTCCATTGTACTCAATTATACTCACATTTCAATGACAAATATTGCAATTTTAAAGGGTTTTTAAGTTGCTTGATTCAGTATGTAGATATTTGATATTCGTTTTAGCTTCCCCACCCCCTTCCTATACAAACCCATTGTAACTTCAAACTATATTTTAACCATTTTCATTTGTTTTTGTACAATGAAGAAAGTACTGTAGGGAATTCATTTACAATAAACAAACGCAAATTACAAATTGTTATCTTATTGCCTGAGTTTTATACACAGTTATTGCAATGTGACGTTGAGCAGAGCTGCCTATTCATAGTTGTGGTTATAGCATACAGAATCTATGAATGGCTGTACCTGTATCACTGCATTGTGTTCAACAAAAACTGTCTCACTATACTCTACAGTAGGCTTTTCAACACAAGTTGTCTCACTGCTCTACAACACAGAGGGTTGACTGGGTGATGAATTTAGTTTTCAATGTCTGTTGGTATTCTCCCCATGTCAGCTAATTGCAAGATCATAGAATCCAACAGAACTGTTGTTTATAAAACGTCAAAACTGTAAAAATCCAACACATTATTGTGAACATCATTCATTGCCTGCTGCATGGTAAGATGAAAACATCAAATAAAAACATGTTTGTGGTCTGCTCAGTCCCCTGGCTGTTATACAGCCTGTTGCTGTTCACACACAAATGTGTTGCCAAGTAATATTTGGCAACACGTTCATTATGACAACAGCTTCGTTAAATCTGCTGATTACACCACAGTGACACACACACACGCACGCACCACTGCCAAACAGTGATAGCATTTTATTTTATATATATATATATAGGTCTACTAAAATAAACAATCAGATAATGATTAGAAAGTGGACAGGTACAGTATACTACAACTGACACTTTACATCATTTAAGATATTAACGTGAAAATCCAGGAGGCACTTTTACCGTTGTTACAGTAATAGAGGTGGATAGAGGTTATGGTTTGACCTCATTCCATGGGTTTGTTTGTACAGTGTATGTGTTTTTGTTTGTCTGTTATCAAAATAACTCTAGTATGGATAGCCGGATTTTCATAAAACTTGGTGAGAATGATCACTAAATAGCACTGTCTCCTCACAGCTAGACGGTCCCGGGCACCTATGACTACTCAAAGAAATGAGCAGACAAATCTGAAACTGGAACAATGTACAATTGAAGCTGATCAATGTTCTTTCTCCCGATTGGCTTAAATTGACAACCCAGCTGAAAGCATATGTACAATTCTACAGCTCTCTCTGCCGGGTTGCACACGATTACAGTTCCTTCCTTATTCTCATCCCTTCTTCATTTGTAAAGTTTCCAAACATGAAACCTATGAATTTGAGTTTATTGTGATGTGAATTAGCCTACATGACTTGGCTCAAGCTGAAGCTTAGTCATTCATTGGGTGATGCAGTTTTCTTTCACTGTTTTCCCTATGTTAGCCACTGCCTTGGCACCAGCTACTACAGCCTGTCCGCTAGAATCTGCTTCAGCCGCTGCTGCTGCGCCTAATTTACCCCCTATGCAACACCCACATACACCACCTATTATTGCTCCATATAGGCCAAAACTACGCCCAGCGTCAGCGCCAGCAGCAGCTCCTACGGCAGCTCCAGCAGCACCACCCAGAAATTCATAAGTCAATACTTTGTCGCTTTTCTCAGCTTTCTCTCTTGCTTCTTGTTCATGTTGTTCTTTTATTATTTTCTTTGCTTCTTCCAGAGCCTCTCCTTCATATTCTTTCTTCAGCTCGTCCTCCTCTTTACGTCTATTCGGTTTGTTCTCTTTAAGAATCCTCTGTTTCTCTTCCTCTATTAGTTTCTCTGCTTCTTGGAACATCTCAGTGGTGTAGTGGCTTCCTCCATTCTTCAACACCATGCTGCTGATCTTCTCCAGCAGCTCAGTGACCTGAGATGGATCCTTGGTTTTGTTGCTGAAGACATAATAGCGACCATCACATTTTCGGACTAATTCTTGTAGTTTTTCTGGACTCTTTTTCAAGAAGACTTCAATTGATTCGTCTTCAAGCTGGTCACCATTAGTGAAGAGAATCATGGTGTAATCTTCTGACTTTTGGCTGAATGTTTCCTGAATCATTTCCATGGTTTTTCGCTCCTCTTCTTCGAATCTTCCCAGTTTGATCACATTCAGGAACACGTGGGGACCAGGAGCAGCAAAACAAACACTCTTTTTGATCTCTGTAAGGGTTGCATCTTCACTGAACCTGGTGTCAAACAAGCCCGGTGTGTCAACAACAGAGACCTTTCTACCATCCACTACACCTCTGGCCTTCTGACAGCTCAATGTCAGAGAGCTAGATGAAAACCCTGATTCAAAAGCTTCAGAACCCAGGATGGTGTTTCCGGTGGCGCTCTTTCCAACTCCGTGCTTCCCAACCATCACAATCCGAACTTCTTCATCATTCTTTATGACACCTGTTGGATTAAATCCATATGATTATGAATGCTAAATATCTGATGTATAACATTACATTATATTTACACAATTACAGTAATTAGAGATGAATAATAGAATTAAATTAAATTAGAAAGAAAATATATATTGAAACAACTAAAGGGTTCTTTTGCTGTCATAATAATAAACTTTATTTGTATAGCACCTTTCATACATAAATGCAGCTCAAAGTGCTTCACAGGGCAGGACACAAAAATAAAATACAAGCAAGATACTGTATACATTACCTTCACTTCTCCTGTTGCAGCTTGTATCTCCACTCATGGCTGGTTTTGAGGTTGTTTATTATGAGAGAGAGAGAGAGAGAGAGAGCAAGAATCTTTATTAGTTGCTAAGGAGTCGCATTTAGAGTTCAATAAAAAGTAACAGAGTTGGACAGCATGAGATGACAATTCCAAAGTATGACTCCAGACACGGCTGCAGATCGTTGCAAGCATTGTCATTATATAGTTGTGTGCATGTGTGTGTGCGTGCATGTGTGTGCATGTGTATGCGTGTGTGTGCGTGTGCGTGCATGTGTGTGCATGTGTGTGTGGGGGTGTGTGTGGGTGTGGGGGTGTGTATGTGTGTGTGGGGGTGTGTGTGGGTGTGTGTGTGTAATTAGTCCGACATGGCATCACTACATTGTTCATTCTATGCAATGTACATAGAATGACATGGCGCGTGGTCACAAGTCACACGTCCCAAATTCCACAGAGTTTGCACACAATATAGGCCTACTATATACTGCAGAGAGAGGCCCGAGGCCTCAAAAATATCCTATAGAAGACAGGTGCATGATGCTCAATCTACAAGCAATGAGCTGAAATGGACAATATACATGCAGTCATGTAGTCTGTGTTTCTTTCAGATGTTGAGTTTTTAGCTGAGGTTAATGGTTAATGGTTCATTAGAATGTCTACCCTAATTTCTATCCCTGCAGAAGTCAGGACTGTCATCATGTATTGGTTGTCAGCTCCAAGTTTGTTTGCTACACTAGTTGTGTTCAGCAATTCACATTAAACAACTTTAACCACACCTTAACTAAAGGACTGTAACTGAGGACTGTAACTGTTGACATTTTGAGCAATTGTAGGTCAACTGAGTACCATTCATGCAGATCTTCATCTTTAGAGCTGTGATCTCATCATGCTTTGTATGAGTCCATGTGTGAAATATGTACACATTAGTAAAGTATAGCAATGTGAATGTGTACCTTAAAGGTGATATTCAACTTTTAGAGGGTTAGTTTATTGGAGAGGACAATTCATGTCCCTTTCAAGACAGCAGGGACATGTCCTCCACACACCTCCTACTGTATGTGTAACGTGTGATCTGCGTTGTGTTGTGGAATAATGAAGTTCTGGACGACTTCTCTCTTTGTTGACAGTTTAATCTGATAAATACACAGATGTATCTGGTCAGTTTCTGTCTGTGTAACACACCCAATCCTCAGCACGTCATGGGCATGTCTCATGTTAGACTGACCCAATCAATAAACATACAGATTTCAAAGAAATAACAACACAATGTACCTGATAAATACACAGACGTATCTGGTCAGTTTCTGTGTCTGTGTAACACACCCAATCCTCAGCACGTCTATAATAGAATTAACAGTGTGACCAAAAGCATGTTTTTATAAACAGTTTACAGTTTATAGTATGTCAAAATAATTAATTGAAAACATGTACAAAACAACTTCATGTTGGTACATTTAGCATGTTTAGAACAACTAATATTCATCACAGTATCACAGTAAACATACAGACTCTTGTTGAAAATATAGTGTGCTGAGGAACACATCTTACCATGGGCATGTCTCATGTTAGACTGACACCACTCTAAACGTGGACGCCAGTGTTATTCAATGGGTGCCGCCCACTAACCAATAAGAAATGTCCTTACTGATGGAGCAAGTGGAACCCACTAAACTCTGTTACATATGCTTGTATGCTACTGATTGTTATTCTTCTCCAAATAATCTATGTGTGTGCGCACAAATTTGACCATTCATTTAAACACAAGTGTGACAGTAATTTAGTCAAATCAAATATTAATGAATTGGTCACATTAACACACTGTACATTTTTGCTACAGGGTTTAATAAAATCACACCCGTGTGAACTGAGTGGCTCTCTCTCTCTCTCTCTCTCTCTCTCTCTCTCCCTCTCTCCCTCTCTCCCTCTCTCTCCCTCTCTCCCTCTCTCCCTCTCCCTCCTCTCTGGCAACAGTGCAGCACTATCTCTCTCTGTTTCTGGCACAACAGCGCCACTTTTGCCCCTACTGGTACTCTAAACATAGTAACATAGTCACATAGTCCATAGTGACATTGCTGTTCCTTGGAGTGGTTGCACCACTCAAAAAACAATGGCATAATATAGAAAAGGTAAAACAAAAGATTAAGATTAAAATGAAAGAGGTTAAGTCACATTTTCCTACAGTACAATGTCACTGTGTCTTACCTGCTTCAATATGTAAAAGCTAATGTAGGTCTGGAGAAACAGGACCGTTGTTGACTTCCTCAACAAGGAACTGACATGTCTCTTTATAGGTGTCTATACCTGACCTTATGAATTCACAGATAATACTACTAGATATGCCCTCCCTTTACAATGGAGACATCGGAATCTGTTATGTGTTCAGACAGGTTGGGAGTGCCGCAAGATGCAGGGATAGATTTGTTGCATGCTCAAATTGCTCATAATATGTGTGCGTAAGTGTATACCTTTGATTAAGTGTCGTGTAATAAGTGTGCCAAACCTCAGTAGAGACATTGATGTGGTGAATGACCAATGCCCGCACATGTCACACCAATTCTGGCAGCTTTTGGGTGATTGGCAGGCTGGCATTCCACAGCCATAGGGTATAATTACAATACAATATAGACAGCCAAAAATAAAATGTAATTGTGACTAAGGCTGCACAATATATCGTTATCGTATCGTTATCGAGGTATGAACATGCACAATATCAGTATCGCAAAAAGGCAACGGTATCGCGATATAGATATATCGTCGACATATCGATATATCGTCCACTTCTAAAGCCAGCCCTCTGTTTTAGCCTGTGCCCCTCGGAAAATAAACCATCACTCCGTTTGTCCCTCTGTCCTGAACACACACACACACACACACACACACACACACACACACACACACACACACACACACACACACACACAAACACACACACACACACACACACACACACACACACACACACACACACACACACACACACACACACACACACACACACACACTAGGGCTGCACGATATATCGTATCGTATCGATATCGGGATATCTGCCATATATATCGTGATATTAATTATATCGTATCGTATCGAGATATCTGCCATATATATCGTGATATGAATCTTTGTCCATATCGTGCAGCCCTAATTGCGACCGTACCTCATCTAACCCCGGATAGCCATACATGGAGAAGACTGGATCACCACCTACAGGTAGATCTGCATAATTATGGAGCCGGTATACATCTGACCTCACGGACACCATGTTGATCTGACCTCATCAAACCCTTAGATCTCCATATATGGAGCTGACCTGTTCTGGCATTCCACATGTTGATCCAGCCCCACCCGTCATTCCTCTTCGATGTCTCCCTTTTGACTGATACCTGTCCATTCAAACTCTAGATGTGTCACGATGTGGTTCTGGAGGTGCAGAACGAACCAGGCACAGGCAGAGGAGTGAATTAAAGGGTTTTAATTCTCAAAAGATGCACATCGTGAAACTACTTGGAACAACTAGACATAACTAGGACTTGAAATAACTAGGACTTAACTAGGGAAACACAAGGTACTGACCACATCATTCACGACGACGAACTGAGCTGAAAACACTGGGGCATAGGCCTATATATAGACAAGACTAACTACACACAGGTGAACTGAAACACACAATCAACACTGGGATAGGCTAACAAACAACAGAACACAGGTGGCTATGGGGTTACACCAATACAGGGGGGTGAGACAAGGCAGGAGACAGCAAACAAGGCAGACAGGAAATCACAGAACACCATTACAAAATAAGGTACAGAACACAAATACAAGTAATAAGTCCCAAAACACAGACAAAGTCCAAGGGCAGAGGAGCGTACCGTGACAAGATGGGCCTGCCCCACAGTCATTAACGCAGCCGCGCCCGGCAGCCAGCGAAAACTAGAGTTCTCAACAGGCCCGACTTGGGCCCTAACTGGGCCTGAGTCGCGCCTGGCCTTAGTAATTACTAGCACACATTTTACGCCCTACCCGGTCCGAAAACTTTATTAATTAATTAAGTCCATATGCGCATTCCCAGACCTGTTGTTTCAGCAGGACAGGGCGTCTTACTCGTGTATACTGAGACACAAAATGAGCAATGTATTAAATTAGCAAACACAAATATACAGAATATATTTACAATATGCTGTAACCTGCATATCACTGCATTGTGTTCAACAAAAACTGCCTTAAGGCTCTACAGTAGGCTCTACAACACAGACTGGGTGATGAATTCCGTTCTTACTTTATCCAACCTTCCATGTTATAGTAACTGGTATGAGTGTCGAGCACACACATGCAATATACATTTCTTAATAATGATGACTGAACTAAGGGGTACACTAGTCACTAGTGACTATACTGACTAGTGGGTACATTTCCCCTTCTTGAGATTTTCTGTGGAATGTCTTCACCTCCAACTTCCAAGTAAATTACAACATGATGCCTCATAGGTCACCAGGTCATTTCATTTCTCAGCAAAAAATAAAAATAAAAATAGTACTCACTTTCCTATATGTTTCTAAATGCATGATCAGGGACCAAATGCAATTCTTTCACGGACCACCAGTGGTCCATGGACCACCAGTTGAAAACCCCTGGGTCCGGGACCCCCTATATTGAAGACCCCTGCTCTATACGAGACTTTACTCTCTAGACCACAGGCTGCTACAAAAACATAACTTTAAGGACATTACATTTACATCAGTTTATGGGGGAAAAAACCCATTAAGTACACTAGTCAGCCCACTCAGCTTTAGTGAACTTATCTAAAGAGACAGACAGAGATTCGACAGCCCACTCAACTGTACTGAAGTTATCTGAACAGACAGACAGAGATTCCTTTCATCATCTGAACATGCTATTTCATAGCAGACACCAGTCTGTTCTCATACACAATTACACACACATTTGTGTTCAGACATGTTGGGAATGTTGTGTATGTTATGTAAGATGCAATTGATGTTATTTTCTCATGCTCATGTGTAGTGTAGGTGCAGGGAAAGGTTGGCCTACTCACTGTGGACTGTATATTATTAAACTGATCTTGTACGATCATGAACCATCCTTCTCAGGTCATCTGGGAAAGGGCAAAAGGCCCTGATTTTGGCCCAGTACCAGCCCACCACAACCGGCACGCAGATAGCAGCTGCTCTACCTCCCCGCTCCGTCGAGGCACACACAAACAAACAAGCCCAAATAACACCTGAAAAACATCCCTCCATGTTTAGTTCTGATAATTTCCGTAATGATCGATAAAAAAGTGACCAGTCCAGGCCTGGGGAAAAGCCTGCTGTGTGTCCCTAAAACAAAAATAAACGTGGGGATTCTGGGGAATCGGCATTTAGCTTCTATGCACCACATATCTGGAACAAACTCCCAGAAAACTGCAGGTCTGCCACTCTTATTTGGTTTAAAACACAATTGAAACCATTCTGTTTGCCGCTGCCTTTGATTGAGCTACTTTTCCCTTTCTTGTTTTTCTTTCTCTTCTGCACTGTAACTGTAACTGTCCTTTTTCTTTATTTTTAATAATTTATTTTTAAATATAAATGTCTAATGTCATTGAATTCCTCTGTTGTTAAAAACTGCCTTGCATTGCCTTGCCAATTAACTAAAATAAATGAGATTAAGAAAACTGGATGTAGGGAGGAAATATCAAATAGAAATGAGGCTTTAAATAAAACAATGCCTATAACACAGCATATTGTGATTTACAAAATGAACAAAAACGAACTCAAATGAAAGAGAAAATGTGGTTAATTCTCATCTTTGTCAATTCATTTAACTAATGAACTAAAAGTATTTAAAAAATCCTTCTGACTGTCAAACAAACCATTTAACTCCAACCATATAAGTACAACTGGAGTTAGCTGGTCCTCCATTGATTAGAATGAGCTGAACTTGGGTAAAGTGATAATAATAATAAGGACACATTCAAGTATCTGACTATACATATAAAGTCACCGTACCTGATGAGGCAGTATTGTGTTGTTCTAAAATAAGTTTTTGAAAAGTTCATATTTTGGACTGGCTTTGCCTGACAACAGATATATAGTATACAGTATAGACTGTATAGTATATCATATTAAGCGGATATGAAATTTACCTTCCAATGTTTTGTCAATAAAAAAATATATATATATATTGCACCTTTTTGAATATTGCCCCTGACAAATACCTCATATTTATTACAACACAAAACACTAAAACTAATAAAACCTAAACTCACATGCACACACACGTGCACGCACGCACGCACGCAGGCAGCAGGCAGGCAGGCAGGCAGGCAGGCAGGCAGGCAGGCAGGCAGGCAGGCACGCACACACACACACACACACACACACACACACACACACACACACACACACACACACACACACACACACACACACACACACACACACACACACTGTAAGTGTATTCTATATAGAATATTCTTTTGGTTAATGATGTTAATATACCAAAATGGTTACCTGATGTTCTTGTTGCACGAAGACTGTCAAATAAAGTGTCACGTCTTTTTTTCCCCTGTGGAGATATTCACGTCATGCAATACTTCCTTCTGGTTCTACTGAGACAAACAGAGGAAGAGATAACAGCTCTCTGCTGTAGATACACTATATTTATACAGTCTCCTCCTCTCCTCTCTTCCTCTCCAGCCTCTGGTGGTGCAGAAGTGGGGTCTTCTGTCCTGGCCACACTTACTACAGTACTACTATTACCTCTGGTGGTGCAGAAGTGGGGTCTTCTGTCCTGTCCTCAATGGCATTGGCCACACTTACTACAGTAAAAGTTGACTTTTTTACTTGGGATTGAATTGCACTCAACCCATTCTGACCTGAGATCAGATTCATACGAGGTTTCCACTGGACACACACTGGTCTGATGAACCCATTCTGACCTGAGATCAGATTCTAGAAATGTCAGTCGCTCTTCGATTTTTCAAAAATAGCAGACCTACAAGCTCGTATCGCGCCACTCGGTGGCGCGATATGAGCTTGTAGATCTGCTATTTTTCAATATAGCTAAAGCATAACATGATGCTGACACCAAAATGGGTGCCTGTTCAGAATGGGTTAAGTGCTCTTTGAGAGCGGTTTTGAAGGAGAGTAGGGATTACGACTGTTGGTAGGGCGTTCCACATTTTTGTAGCATAGGAGAACACATTTAACCCCTTGTTTGGGCCAAATCTGGGTTGAACGTGATTAGTGGAGCTCCCTCTGGTGTTGTGATTATGGACGGCGTTGACATTTTGTAAGTTGTTTGTGCAGGTACATGAGTGTCTTTGGGGTGTAGCCAGCGTATCTAGACCAGGCCTATATTGCAAGTTGCTGTACTCTGTCCTCTATATCTGAGCTATATCTGAGCCAAAATGAGTAGGATGAGGTGAGTTGTAGGATAAGGCCAAGCAGTAGCCTGTTTGTTTTGGCATGTCTGGAGCCTTGTTTGAAAGGCCTTTGTGGTGCTATGGTAGTGCATGCATAGTCGAAGGAACCTTGAATGAGTGCTCCTGTTACAGTCCTCAATGTATTCTTACTGACCTGAGGAGATTCTGTACAAAAATCTTGTTCTTTAGTTGACTTTTTTTTAATTACGTTTTATCCCTGGAAAGATTTACCTTTAAGATGGAACCCATGTGGCTAATTTCATCTTTTCTTGGGATAATATTGTCACCCACTTTAACTGTGAAGTGGAGCCGTCGGCCTTGATGAGGTTTCTATTTGACCCAAGGAGAACGGATCCAGTTTTTACCCAGGTGTAAAGATAGTTTGTTATCAGCGAGCCAGGTGCCGATTCTACCAAGTTCAGAGCTAAGGGCTTTTTCAACCTGCAATTTGTCCCAATCCAAGACCAGCTGAACCGAGTCATCTGCGAACAAGAACAAATTGCAGTCACAGGCTGATGTCATGGACTCGTTTAGGCACAGTAAAAGGCCCTAGAATGCTTCCTTGCTGAACCCAGGCCACAGCTCACTGAGGTGGGGGGGGGGGGGGCAGCCTCCCAGATAATGCTGTAAAGAGTACTGTGTTCACTGTTCACGCCCCCATAAACCCTGGCCTTTTATATACTGCCTCAGTGGTGTAGACCAGTCTTTCCCAAAATAGGCACTAATGAATTACCATGTTATGACCTACAGTAAACAGTCATTTATACAAAATACATGTTTTATTCATGTAACACATTATAATGTTTCTTTATTCTGTATTATTTTTCCCCACATGGTTTCCTCCTCTTTAGGTGGTGACAGGTGATACCATGTAAGCTATAGATAGTTCCTTTACATAGTATTATGTGCAGCCTAAAACCAAGGCATTTAAACGCCCCCACATACATGTAGCATCTAGTGGGGGACCACAACCTGTACTGTACAGGCTGTAGCCTACATTGCATCAGCAGTCAACACACACTTGAAGCAGTAAGCACGATTTTGATGTAGTATTACATTTTGACCAATTAAATCAAATGCTACAAGAATTGTGCTAGCACAATTGTCTAGAGTAGCCTGTTGTGAACACTGTGATCTCTACTATTGATCAAATGAAACTCTACCAGGCAGTCGCTATGAGGCCTGGTTTGTGCTGTACTCTCAGCTCCCAGACATTCACAGGTTTAAAGACTCGTTGGCCCCCACGATACACTAGCAGAATATGGCCTTTGACTCCACTCAAGCCAGCTCAGGTGCTGCAGTGACGTCCCAGCCCACCACCACAGAGGTTGTGGGGTTGGAGTCTACCGTGGTGCATCCGGCTTCGTCGGGCGTCTATGGTTAACCTGTGCTCGGGGGAGGAATAAAGCATGGCAGGGAGAGTGATTTAGGGTCAGCGGTCAGCAGGCAGGAGGAGGAGTAAGAGGAGTAAGACGAAGGCTCTACGTTTACATCCACACAGATCTTCACTGGCAGGTGAGTACAACAGCAGTGTTGAGATGATGTGTTCCTGTCTATCTAGGTGAGTACAACAGCAGTGTTGAGATGATGTGTTCCTGTCTATCTAGAAAAAGCTCAATAGGCATAAATAGAAAAAAATAAATAGTGATGATCAAAAACACCAGCTTTAAAATGTCTCCTTTTCATGCTCTCTGCAGTAGAGACTGATATGGGACTGGACATTGTTATGTAGGTACTGTACTGGCTATATATATATATATATTTGTTTTTGAAAGCATTTATTTCATACAACACAACATTTTCCATCATTCTTTTCATGCATACAATGATATTTGCAACACCGCCCCCCCCCCCCCCCCCCCCCCCCAAAAAAAGGTCAGCCTTTTGGTTTCAGACTAGGCTGTGCCTGCACAGAATGTCAGAAAACCCAGAGTAAATTTCTCACAGTAATCTGTAATTTACATCAGCTGACTTGATGTGGATCATTACTCACTGTGGCAGCACTTAGATCAAACTACTTCTTTTGGCCAGTTATCACTCACCCTGGAGGCGAGACAGCACGCCTAATGTCAGTCATTGACTTCCTCAAAATGTGATACACAGTTTAGATGGACAAAGAGTTAGACATTATTGTGGATTGCAAATAATTGGTGTTCTATTCTTAATGTCTGTGTGGATAAACTGGTTCTTAGAAACTTTGAGCAACATGTGTCTTGGAAAACACGGACCTGAACAGAGCTGAGAAATGTCCCTGAATGATGACGTCACATCAAAGCATTTCATCAAGTGCAGCACAAAAGAACCACCCCCAACATAACAGAAAAACATATTAAATTTACAAAACAATATATTACAAAGTAACAATACAAAGGCCGGCCGCATACTACAATACAACAATAAAAACTAGTCAACAGCTCAAAGGCTAAACTAGATGCTCCTTACAAGCAGAATAAAAAAATAAAACAGAAATTAAATTCAGAAACTAAAGGTCCCCACACACAGAGCGCGTTTTTCGGATTTTTAGCTGTGTTTCTCCATCGTTTTTTTCCGAAAAACGCGTCCAGTGTGCAACCACCTTAAATCAAAGAAATAAATATTATAGAAGGCACCATATATACATCTGACATCAAAGAAATGAATGTAAATACACATGATTTATAGACGAATTCACAGAGCGCTACCCTGTAGTTGCGCTTGACATCGCAGTTATGATTGCGCCATGGTGAATTTGTCTATACAATGAGATCAATTCAGTTTTTGATTTGATACTCAAGTACTCCATGATATTGATCAATAGTTGACATTTTGACTGTCTTCTGGCTCTTTCTGGCAACAATGGGTAACCCAGAACCTTCCATAGGCTGAAAGCTAAAATAGCTGATCGACAAGCTCACACGGTGAGCTTGTAGACAGGCTATTTTCTCTATTTTAGAAACAAAAAGTTGAATTATAAGTTCTGGGTTAGTAGCACCTCCTGCGAAGGGCCCAAATGAGGTTCTGACTCTGAGAACCTTATCTGTAACCCAGCCATAACGTATGGAAACAAATCCAGAACGTTATTGTAGTTGAAAAGAGACGATGAGAGGGTATGTGAAGGAATTTAAGAATTTCAGAGGTATGAATGTCAGTAAAATCTGAGGGATAGATATATGTATTTATAAAGCAAACTAATAAAATGACATAAAAGTTATTTAACTTTTGGTAGAACTTGAAACACTTGACTTTTGGTCACAGAAACTGGTTAAGAATGGCTTATCTCATTTTGAATTCATGGCCAGAAACTGTCCATTGGATGTCAATAAATAGGGGAAGCATTCAAGTGATTGTCAGTCAGGTTACATTCAGGATCTAAATACTCGATTCTTTGGCACTACAGTAGCTCAAGCAGTAATGATGCATTCGTAGTTTATGGATTCTATTGCAACAGAAAATTATGATCAACAGAATGAATGAATGAATGAATGAATGAATGAATGAATGAATGAATGCATGGATGCATAGATAAATTAATTGAGCATGAATGGCTGTAATTGTACTTCATGATAATACCTGCTTTGAAGAAGTCAGATGGACCCTTTAAAGCATTTTGAACTGGTGGCACAGGAATGGAACAATGACCCCATAAAGAATCTCATTTCTTAAAAGGTTCTTTGAGAACAATTTTGTGCTTACAAATCTATAAATAGCACATTTGCGTTGCATGATGCCTCCCCCAGCCAGTTTACAGTTTACATCCATGTCTGTCCGTCCAGACTCATATACCTGCTGGTGACGGATTTGAAGGAATGTAATGACTGTGTTTTGTGACTGAGGTCACAGTGATATTGACCTTTGACCACCTAGTCCTACTCACAAGGTAATCAGTTCATCCTTGAGTTCAAGTGGACATGTGTGCCAAAGGTCATGACATTCCAATAAGGTTCCTGGGTGACTGACACTTACTGTTTCATTTATTTAAGGCTTTTTACTTTTTCTACAAGATCGAGTGCCTTGGTCTTCTTTTTTTGCATCTACTGTATTCTGTCACCCAGTTGTACCAAAGAGCACCTTGTTGGAGATTTCTACTCTGGCCAAACAGATGCGCTCCTTCTTTTTTTCTACAGGGTTCCTGAGGTATAGCATTCAGTATTTTGGGAGATATAGCCTACGGATGCATGTACGTTTAGATGGACAGATGGACAACCCGAAAACATCATGCCTCTGGCCATGGCTGGCCATCAGCGGAGTCATAAACACATGTATTGTAACTAAGGTGACACTGACTTTACCTTTGAGTCATAAACACATGTATTGTAACTAAGGTGACACTGACTTTACCTTTGGCAACGTTTTTCTTACAGTTCATCCTTGAATCCAAGTGGACGTTCGTGCCAACTGTAATGGAATTCCTGAGATATCACGTTCACAAGGACGGACGGACAGATATACTGTATACTGGGGGCAAAAGTCAGTAGTTAGACTGACTATATTTAGTACATTACTATTGGTTAATTAATATTACATACGGTAGGTGAAAGAAAATACAGTAAGCTGAAAATCAAAGAACAATTTGATAAATGAGATCCTGATCTTACTCTACAATCCACCTGTCTGGTACTGTACTGTTACTGTACACCCCAGTACAGCATGGGGTATACAGTAAAGTAAAGTCTGACCCGTAAGGGTCCATTTGGTTCCGTGTGCACATTCTCCAAGGATTGTTCTGTACAGTACAGCATGGGATGGGGTATACAGTAGCTGAACTGTTATTTCATATCAGGTACTGTTTCTAAAATGATGCTATTTTCATATTGCTTCTGTGTGCCAGCTTAGAAGAACCTACTTCATTCTGTGTGGCAGATTCTTGTCTAAGTAGAACCCACTGAATTAAAAAATGTTAACATCTTAAAATAAATAAAAGAAGGTCCATTTACCAGAATCCAACGTATACCCAGTTCTAGGCAGTACCCAGCACAAGAATAGTCAATCAACTGATTAGATCAGTGGTTCTCAAAGTGGGGTCCAGGAAATGGACCCTTACAGGTCTCTAACCTGAGAGTGTACAAATGTCTATTTGGCATTATTTGTACACTCTCAGAGTTATGGGCGTCCTTGAAATTAAAATGCTTGATGACCACTCGATTAAACGATCCACAAACGATCGGGGAAGCAAACGTCAGTCATCCTAAGCGGCGTGGCCGTTTGTTGTGTATCCGTTCTTCTCTGATTGGGTGAAAGGACTCGTCTCTTGGGCTGATTGGACGGCCAGCCTGTCTCGCTTCGCATTTTGCTTCGTCAAGTAACTGCGGTGATAGACCAGGTAGCACGGCAACAGGAAGCCAGCCATTGAGAGGATGAGGAGGCCGACGTTAATCTGTGGATTGGAGGAAGGAGACTTTCTGTTGTATTTGTGTCATGATAATATAACTGACATGCAATGATAATATAATATAATAATAATATATATATATATAATATATAATAATATAACTGACATGCAATAATAATATAATATAATAATAATATATATATATATAATATATAATAATATAACTGACATGCAATGATACCTCTTGATATTTTGAAATGGCACAATTATGCACTCATTATAATTAATTAATTTTCATAGTGTTTTTACAAAGAAAGTGCTTTACAGAGCAAGGTTATAACCTTGCGCTGTAAAGCACTTTCTTTCTTTACCAGTTAGCCCTCGTGTAGACCACGTGGGACCTATATAGGCTTGCCCACTTTCAACCCATGCAAGTTAGACCACATGTAGACCATGTTGGAACTACATGGGCTTGCCCACTTCCAACCCATGCCCAGTTAGCCCATGCATGTGGGACCCTCATAATTTGCCCAGTTCAAGCCCATTCCCACTTGGTGCCCACGTATCCCACATTGAAACCACATGGGCCCCAAGTGGGCGTGCTGGCTGGGTAAAGAGCAGCATGATACCAATAAGAGATAAAACAACAGCATAAAACCAGCGGATATTAAATAAAATAAAAACAAAAATAGCAGAGCTATTAAACAAACACTGATAAAGTCAACAACAACACTAAAACGGTCAAAAATACTAAAAAAATGACCTGGTAGTGAGGCGGCTTTTAGGAACAACCTGAGGATCTAAAAGGCTCATAAGGGGAAGCATAGCTTAAATATAACTGAGAACCTGTCCATTCAGGACATCAGTAAAACCATTCTGAAAATCAATTCTTCAACTAACAGGTAAACCAGTGGAGAGCAGCTAAGATGGGTGTAGAGACACGTCTCAAATATTGTGCGTGCGTGCTCGTGCGCACGCGCGTGTGCGTGCGTGCGTGCGTGTGTGTGTGTGTGTGTGTGTGTGTGTGTGTGCATACCCAGTAAGGGTCTCCTTGGAAGTGGCCCAACATGAGCACGAAGAGCGGCTGTTGCAGCAGTGCAAACACTGCACTGACTGTGGACTGCAGGCCTGTCAACGTCCCAAAGTGGTTGGATGGATACCTGCAAAAAGCAAGGTGGGCTTCTTAACTCTGTGCTTCCAGGGGTCTTGGGGGGCGTCCACACAGCTAAAACAGTTTAAACATTTTAACCCGCAACATTATTCTACAAAAGTTGTGAAAATTGTGGAATATATTTTTAACCAAAATCTCCCTGGCACAATTATCTTTGGGGGCTGAAAAATGGACAAGAAGGGGTAACATTTGGGCCCAGGCCGTAGCGTGGTGGTCTGGGCGCCGGACTGGTGATCCAGTCACGGTGTGCCGCGGGTTCGACTCCCGGACCCGACACGGCCCTTGCCGCGTGTCATCCCCCCATCTCTCTCCCGTTTCCTGTCAGCCTACTATCTGTCCCTTAAAAAATCGGTAAAAGGCGTAAGCCGCAAAAAAATATCTAAAAAAAAAGAAAAAAAAAGAAGGGGTAACATTTGACATACACATCTTTGTAGAGTGATTTGAGATACAAATCACTGCACAAACTAAATTATCTCAGAGGGCACAAAAAACTTTTTATTTCAAGTTTTCATGTTTGAAAACATGTTTAAAGCAAAGCACCCTTTTACAGAATTGGACATATTTAATAGGGCTGTATTTTGCATGTCTTAACTTAAAACCTGGAGGCGTGATCAATGCCATTTGGCTATTCTGAGTGGCCAAAGAGCATTGACCACGCCTCCAGGTCTTAAGTTAAGTAATAAGACCTGGTACTTAAAGACACGCAAAATACAGATGTCCTACGGTGAGATGAAGTCTGTGACGGACGTAGAGGAGTTGTAGGTTACTTACACTGCAGCATATAGACCTCCAGCACAGGAGTGGATGAACCCTCTCACAATGGTATGGAGCACATATGCCACCAACTTCACACAGAGACAGAGACAGAGGTCAATGTACAGTAAGTGCATTTGTGTGTGCATGTGTATTTACAGTACTGCACATCAAGAAAATATTAAAAAATATATCTATCTACGATATTTATGTATCTATAAATCATTCAATTCATGCTAATATTTATATTCAGATAAGATAGAAAGGTCTGCACCCTAAAGCCTAAAGGTTCACAGAGGCTAAAGACAGGTACGTACGTACGTACGAGAGGCCAGCATTAAAGTATGTTTTTGTAATATGTCTTTATCATGTTAATTTTCACTCAACAGTGACGGTAAACAATGGGCTGATTGATATCAGCTTCATCACCATTTGTTACATCTAATGGGCAACAGTGTTGTTGATTATGGTCTGAGGACCCAAACATCCACTCTCTGTGTAACTTCATCACCAGCCTCAACATTCGTCTGTCAGTGTGTGAGCTTTTCTATTATTTATATTCCTCGTGCTTGTATTTTCCGTTGTGTTTCCTACCTGTAAGGGCAGGTTGTCAATCAAGCAGATGACTCCAAAGGCGATCAGCAGTAGATTGGTGAAGACGAACGCTCTGAGGGCGTTGGTCAGTTTCTGGATCTTCCTGTCTCTCTTTGGGGGACCCGAAGAGCTGAAGGGAACAACGGTAAACACATATAGAGGTTACGGGAACGCGCCTACTGTATGTTCCCTCAGCCCTGTATTACCTCAACCCTAGCCTCGATACCCAGGCTTTCATTTAGTCTGTGCGAAAAACTCAACCCTAACCCCAAACCCCAACACTTCCCCCGATGCTAAATATGAGGGAACACAAGCTCAGGCTGAGGAACACCGACATTTTTAAACATAATCTAAAGACACACCTCTTTAGGTTAGCCTTCTCTCCAGGTGGAGCGAAATGCCTTCACGACGGACGACGTACGTCGCGACGTATATTTTTCCGTCGCAACGTATATTCGAGTACGTCCTGGCGTAAATATCAATTCGTCCCGGCAGAACGGACTCGTCGCGGCTATATCTACCCGTTTGCGACGTAATATGTTGGCTATTATTTTCCGTCGCGCCAGAACGGGACTCGTCGCAGCTATATCTACCCGTTGTGGCGTGAGCTGGACTCGTCACGGCAGAACGTGACTCGTCGCGACTATATCTACCCGTTTGCGACGTGCGCCTCGCCGGTCCGGTCTCCAGGCGAGCCTGCGTCCTTCATATATTTTTTTTTCTGCTCTCGTTGGACTTAACTTTAAAAGTCCAATGGAACACCTCTTTGTAACGGGTCGCTGTAGTATAGTGGTCTAATTCCTCGCCTCTCTATTCTTTTTTGCTGAGGACGCTGGTTCAATTCCCGCTCGCGGCAAACCAAAATTATTATATTTTAGACAGACAGACAGACAGACAGACAGACAGACAGACAGACAGACAGACAGACTGCCTGTCTGCCTGCCTGCCTAATGTATTGTAAATAATGTATTCATTCCATACGGCTATTTTTTTTTAATATAAAAACTTTTGTCTTTCGCGCGATTCGAACCAGCGTCGTCAGCACCAAAACATTGAGAGGCGAGTGATTAAACCGCTGGACTACAGCGGCCATACGTTACAAAGAAGTGTTTCATTGGACTTATAAAGACAATAGCACCCAGCTGCAGTCTCGCAAGGGGAGGGACCGGAAGTGCTTTTATTTCCGGCTTCCACGTGCACAAGCGCACATACACGCACGCGAAATATAATGCAATATGTAATAATCAGCTCATACATTATAAAGACATTATTGCATTATGAAGTTTTATTACAGTATGAGTCGCCTATGTGGAGGTTCTTAATGTAACACATTATTACATTATAGAAAAATCTATTAAGTTATGTGCTCGTCTTTTAATTACATTATGAGCTGATTATTACATTATGAGGTCAGATGTAGAGTTGCTGGCCGCCTCAGCTCCATATATGGAGATCTAGGTGATGATCCAGTCTTTTCAATGTATGGCTATCCAGGGTTTGATGAGGTCAGTGTCGGGATCTTATATCATATGGAAACGGCCATATATGGCGGTGTGACGTGTCATGAGGCGTGACCATATATGGAGGCATGACACGAGGCGTGACATGACACACTTACTGACTGACTGACGGGAAATGCAGGTTTTCATAGTAAATTAAATGCATATGGTCGTGTGTCTGTGATCTATGGTCTGGACATGGTGTGTGTGGGACAGGGGTACGGGGTTATAGCAACTTATTACATTACTTAAATGCCTTGATATCATTATGTTATAATCGACCATATAGGCCTAGCCTATTATTGCATATCATTTTATTATTGTTAGATTTGCATTTCTTCAAATATGCACACTTATACCACCAACTAATAAGCTTTCAATTAAAATATTACCTACAACAAACTACTTCAAACTTTTCCAAACCGACCACGTAATTATGTTTAAGCACAGATGGTACTATATACACCCGGCATTTAAGCGCGCACCAGCAAGTGCGTGTCGTGCACGCGCATTATATTTCGCGTGCGTGTATGTGCGCTTGTGCACGTGGAAGCCGGAAATAAAAGCACTTCCGGTCCCTCCCCTTGCGAGACTGCAGCTGGGTGCTATTGTCTTTATAAGTCCAATGAAACACTTCTTTGTAACGTATGGCCGCTGTAGTCCAGCGGTTTAATCACTCGCCTCTCAATGTTTTGGTGCTGACGACGCTGGTTCGAATCGCGCGAAAGACAAAAGTTTTTATATTAAAAGAAAATAGCCGTATGGAATGAATACATTATTTACAATACATTAGGCAGGCAGACAGGCAGTCTGTCTGTCTGTCTGTCTGTCTGTCTAAAATATAATAATTTTGGTTTGCCGCGAGCGGGAATTGAACCAGCGTCCTCAGCAAAAAAGAATAGAGAGGCGAGGAATTAGACCACTATACTACAGCGACCCGTTACAAAGAGGTGTTCCATTGGACTTTTAAAGTTAAGTCCAACGAGAGCAGAAAAAAAATATATGAAGGACGCAGGCTCGCCTGGAGACCGGACCGGCGAGGCGCACGTCGCAAACGGGTAGATATAGTCGCGACGAGTCACGTTCTGCCGTGACGAGTCCAGCTCACGCCACAACGGGTAGATATAGCTGCGACGAGTCCCGTTCTGGCGCGACGGAAAATAATAGCCAACATATTACGTCGCAAACGGGTAGATATAGCCGCGACGAGTCCGTTCTGCCGGGACGAATTGATATTTACGCCAGGACGTACTCGAATATACGTTGCGACGGAAAAATATACGTCGCGACGTACGTCGTCAGTCGTGAAGGCATTTCGCTGTCTCTCCTTCTCTTAGCACTTTTTTTGTTCATTATATTTTATTTGTTTGTTTACTATTTTAATCCTATGAAGAAAAAGAATCCTATGAAAAAGTGCTCTCAAGACTCTTGCCAGAGTCAATACCACTTTGACTATGCTTGCACCTCTTGGTTAATTCCATTTGCACTCCCTCTGAATTAGACATATACCGTAACGGTCCATTTGCACTCTCTCTGAGATAGATACTGGACCTTTTTATATACATTTTTACACTTAAATATGGGACAGCATTCAAATTTGATCTGTTAGATCTGACCCCTCTTCATCTGCTCCCATCGACCCTTTTGTCTCAACTAAATCCTAGTCAATAAATAAAGTAATAGACGCCATACCCGCTTTCCTTTTCATCCTCACACTCCTTCAGCTTCCAGTCCATGATATAGCCAATCAGTGGACAGGTGAGCAGACACAGCAGCTGGAGCGTACCGAAGATAGATGAATAGAAACTGACTGGGGAGACACAGAGACACAGAGACACAGAGACAGAGAGACACAGAGACAGAGAGACACAGACACAGAGACACAGAGACACAGAGACACAGAGACACAGAGACAGAGAGACACAGACACAGAGACACAGAGACAGAGAGACACAGACACAGAGACACAGAGACACAGAGACAGAGAGACACAGAGACACAGAGACACAGAGACAGAGAGACACAGAGACACAGAGACACAGAGACACAGACACAGAGACACAGAGACAGAGAGACACAGAGACAGAGAGACACAGACACAGAGACACAGAGACACAGAGACAGAGAGACACAGAGACACAGAGACACAGAGACAGAGAGACACAGACACAGAGACACAGAGACAGAGAGACACAGAGACAGAGAGACACAGACACAGAGACACAGAGACACAGAGACAGAGAGACACAGAGACACAGAGACACAGAGACACAGAGACACAGGGACACAGAGACACAGAGACACAGAGACACAGAGACACAGAGACACAGAGACACAGGGACACAGGGACACAGAGACACAGAGACACAGAGACACAGAGACACAGAGACAAAGAGACACAGGGACACAGAGACACAGAGACACAGAGACACAGAGACAGAGAGACACAGAGACACAGAGACAGAGAGACACAGAGACACAGAGACAGAGAGACACAGAGACACAGAGACACAGAGACACAGAGACACAGAGACACAGAGACACAGAGACACAGAGACAGAGAGACACAGAGACACAGAGACAGAGAGACACAGAGACAGAGAGACACAGAGACACAGATACACAGAGACACAGAGACAGAGAGACACAGAGACACAGAGACAGAGAGACACAGAGACAGAGAGACACAGAGACACAGATACACAGAGACACAGAGACACAGAGACAGAGAGACACAGAGACAGAGAGACACAGAGACAGAGAGACACAGAGACACAGAGACACAGAGACACAGAGACACAGAGACACAGATACACAGAGACACAGAGACACAGAGACAGAGAGACACAGATACACAGAGACACAGAGACACAGAGACACAGATACACAGAGACACAGATACACAGAGACACAGAGACAGAGAGACACAGAGACACAGATACACAGAGACACAGAGACACAGAGACACAGAGACACAGAGACACAGAGACACAGATACACAGAGACACAGAGACACAGAGACACAGGGACACAGGGACACAGAGACACAGAGACACAGAGACACAGAGACACAGAGACACAGAGACACAGGGACACAGGGACACAGGGACACAGAGACACAGAGACAGAGAGACACAGAGACACAGAGACACAGATACACAGAGACACAGAGACACAGATACACAGAGACACAGAGACACAGAGACACAGATACACAGAGACACAGAGACACAGAGACACAGAGACACAGAGACACAGATACACAGAGACACAGAGACACAGAGACACAGAGACACAGAGACACAGAGACACAGATACACAGAGACACAGAGACACAGATACACAGAGACACAGAGACACAGAGACACAGAGACACAGAGACACAGAGACACAGAGACACAGAGACACAGAGACACAGGGACACAGAGACACAGAGACACAGAGACACAGAGACACAGAGACACAGAGACACAGAGACACAGAGACACAGAGACACAGGGACACAGGGACACAGAGACAGAGAGACACAGAGACACAGAGACACAGAGACACAGAGACACAGAGACACAGAGACACATAGACACAGAGACACAGAGACAGAGAGACAGAGAGACACAGAGACACAGAGATACAGAGACACAGAGACACAGAGACAGAGAGACACAGAGACACAGAGACACAGAGACACAGAGAGACACAGATACACAGGGACACAGGGACACAGAGACACAGGGACACAGAGACACAGAGAGACAGAGAGACACAGAGACACAGAGACACAGGGACACAGAGACACAGAGACACAGAGACACAGAGACACAGGGACACAGAGACACAGGGACACAGAGACAGAGAGACACAGAGACACAGAGACACAGAGACACAGAGACACAGGGACACAGAGACACAGAGACACAGAGACACAGAGACACAGAGACAGAGAGACACAGAGACACAGAGACAGAGAGACACAGAGACACAGAGACACAGAGACACAGAGACACAGAGACACGACGATAGATCAATACAAACTGACTGGGAAGATGTCGTGATGTCGTGCTTGTGCTCGTTTCGTGCACACGCTCGCTGGCGACTAGACCTGGATTGTGGTCAGATGTTTTTCACGCTACGCGGCCCACGCCCCTCATGGGCCTGCACTCGCTCCCCGTCTGAAACGGCCTTAACCCTCTAAGACCCAGCGTTGCTTTTTAGCAACAATTTAAATTTTTATTTTATTTTTCTGTTCTTTTTTCACCTAAACGTCATCAGTGATGTTCATTGCAATGCCATTTCAATGCCATTGGTCATATTTGCATATAAATACCCCCCACAGAGGCTGAAATTCACACAAATAAAAAATGTCTGGACTGTGCGATTTTGAACATTTTTTAACCTAAGACTTTTGACCTTTACCCTAATAAAAGTTGGTAAAATAATTGTAATATATGTTTTTTTTTGATCATTAGAATGTCTAGAACATGTTTTATTCATTATTGTGAAAGATATCCCCAAAATGTAAATTATTAATTTATTATATTATTATATCAATTTTATTTTTATTTATTTTTAACATATTTTTTAGTCTTAGTCCTAGTAGTACAAAGTAGTAGTAAGGTTGAAATCTATTTTTTGCAAGTAGAAATTAATGCGGGTGTTAAAGGGTTAAAGCATAACTGACATAGTAATGATATGATAATGATAGTAATGTCTATAGACCAATACTGTGGTGTGACTATGACTACCCAGTCCATCTCACCTTTCTCATCAGATTCCGACACCATCTCATCAGACGCTGAAACAGAAAAGACAGAGCTTAACCACTTAAACCCTCAATTCTTAGTAAAACAAACTTGAGTTACTTACAACGGCATATTTTTCCCATCCACGCCAAATCTCTTCACCAAAAATAGCTGATTTACAAGTTCACTCTAAGCTTGTATATCGGCTATTTTTGGCAAACAGAATAGGTATGCAGTTCAAGTAGTTAAAAACCTATGTTAGAATGGAGTCTACAAAATATTAACTTAACACTTCATATTGAGTTACCCATTTGGGTATTAAAACTTTCACCCCACTAGATTTCAAGGACAAATATTGCACTTTTGACTCCTACATTTCAAATATAGTGAAAATAGCTTGTAGATCTGCTATATATCACTATATATCATTTCATTTTAAACTGTTAAAATATTATTGGAGTTGAGTAGTTTTTTGTCCACCTCCTCTGATAAACATTATGAAGGAGTTTCACCGTTGAGAGCTCAACAGGCCTGTTTTTTGACTTGTTTTAGGCATTGAAATGTGGGTCTTACGTTTTGGGTCACCATGGGTGACCAGGAACTCCACCATCTTGTTCATGGCACCCATGAAGAAGATGAGCCTCAGCTGGGTGATCGCCATGGTAACGAGGCTCCACAACAAGATGGGAGAACACACCGAGCGAAAGAGTGTCTGAGAGTCTGTGGAGAGAGAGGGGGGGGGGGGAGTGTGTCAGAGTGAGTAAGTGTGAAAGAGTGACTTGATGAGGACAAACATACAGTGAACTGTGGGAAAACGCTACACAAGCATCCGTTTTGATTGGTACATACCGTAACCTGATGTTTCTCTTGCGGATCATACACAGTCAAATCCACAGTCAAATACATTATTATTAATATCAAGAAATAAATGAACATTGGACATCCGCTTGCCTCTGATAGAGCACTTTGTATCAAGTACTACTTAGTTCTACTGGGATAGAAAAGATAAATGTCCCTCTGGTCCGTATTAAAGTACTATTTAAACCCTCCAGGCCATTCCACTTGCCTGGGCCAGTAAAATGAATACCTTGAGTGCCCACCGTGGCTGCCACATGACGTCACGGGGGGAATGAATAAAGCAAACATAAAACCTTCATAGACTTGGCTAGTACAGTACTACAGTACTTAGTTCTGCTGTATAATGATGGTTAGCCTGGTGACAGTGTATAGTTCTGTTGTCTAATAATTGTTAGTTACCCTGGGATCCAATGGGGGAGGTGGGCTGCTGGCACTCAAGCTGTGTGGCTCCTCCCACAGGGTCCTCCGTGACACTGACGTGGGCGTACGTCTTGTCCCCGGTCACACGATCATCCAGAACAACATCACTCTTCTTCGCCTTTTGACTGCCCAGTGAGAGGGAGGGAGGGAGAGAGAGAGAGTTCATTCCTGTGTTCCTGTTCAGGCTGCAAGCATACTGCCACCACGAGGATACTCACAACACTCTGTTCTGACAGGTGCCTCCCCAGCCCGTAGTAGTTTGTGAGGTGACTAATCCCCCCTGCTCGGCTAGGTGCCTCCCCAGCCCGTAGTAGTTTGTGAGGTGACTAATCCCCCCTGCTCGGCTTCCCTCCCCTCAACACGGGCCCGATGCACCGCGGTGGATTCAAACTCCTAGACCCCGTGGTGGTGAGCAGGTACTTTGCCACTGCACCACCCGAGCGTGGGGGTTTTGGTAAACTTTACACTTGATTTAAATCATCATGATATGCGTTTAGTAAATGATGGTCCCGTTAATTTTAAAAATGAATAAAGTAGGGTATGTTTCTAGGCTTTCCGCTGGTGCTACCGAGTGAAGACCCGCCGTTCACAGCGGTTTCAGCCAATAGCATTATTTATGTTTGCATTTTGAACTGGTCTGTATGTAGAAAGGAAGCAATGGTTATTATAATAGCTCTGTGCGTAGGTCGTACAATCTAAATTGAGATGTGCTCACGACAAAAGAACACACACTGACTGGTATCTGGCGTCCTCTGGCTCCGGGAACGACTCTGCTGGCCAGTTGAGGAAGCAGTTGATGAACACCACGCACGCTCCCCCTGTCCACACCCACATGATGACACGGAATGACACGCCCAGGTCATAGACCATCTACAGAGACAGAGAGAGAGTACAGGAGAACATTTAGCAGTGCTAATGTACCAAATTGTAACTCTGACTTAATGGAGAGGGTAAAATGCACAAAAATGAGAGTTAACCCATTCTGACCTGAGATCAGAATCATACGAGGTTTCCGCCGGACACACACTGGTCTGATGAACCCATTCTGACCTGAGATCAGATTCTAAAAATGTCAGTCGCTCTTCGATTTTTCAAAAATAGCAGACCTACAAGCTCGTATCGCGCCACTCGGTGGCGCGATACGAGCTTGTAGATCTGCTATTTTTAAATAGCTAAAGCATAACATGATGCTGACACCAAAATGGGTGCCCGGTCAGAATGGGTTTGAATATTGAATTCTGTATAATACAGATTTTACTGTACCTTCACACCAGGGAAGGTGACCGCTGAAGACGCGTAGGAGCCGATCATCAGGGACAGTATGGTGGAGCGGACATTACCAAACATGGTACACAGCTACAGAGAGAGAGACAGACAGACAGACAGACAGACAGACAGACAGACAGACAGACAGGCAGACAGACAGACAGACAGACAGACAGACAGACAGACAGACAGACAGACAGACAGAGTGATGACATACAATCAATACAGTGCAATTACACAGTGCTGCTCAATGTGCTTCACAAAAACATAACTGGGAACTGCCGGTCGAACCTGCTCCATTTATAGCAACACTGTGTTCCTTTGACACATGAAAAGGCCAGTGTAGACAGCTCTGCATGGTATAACATAGCTTCGTTCCCATTGAATGTTTGGTCCAGACAATGTAACACAGTGTCAGCAAGCATCAACATTTATCAAACCGTACGAACGATACAAATCTAAGGATGGCATCAAATGTACTACACAGTGTATCAATAAAGCTAGCAACTATAGTACTAGTACATGATCACAATGCTTTTTGCATTGGTTCATTTTGGGCTAACATAAACAACCGAGAGAGCCCTGTAGGGAACACACAGTAGCTGCTGTGTATTCGGCAGGGGGGGAGTTGGGTGCACTTTGAGCACCGAACCACCAGGTGTCAGTATTGATTCTCCAAGACATTGGACGACAGGACTGCATGCTGCTGAGCTGCAGGACCATTTTGTGCAAGCACATACATACACATACATACGTACATGCACACATTCCGATCTCAGCTGTGACTCATAGCAGCAGAGACACATGCTGGCCCCATGGGTGGACACTGACACAGTGCTCTATATTCAGAGGTGCTGAGTCAGCATTATGATGTCATAATAACAAACATACTGTCGACATGTCATTTGAGTCCAACTGTGTATTGTATACCCTTTTTGCTCTATTGGCTCTCTCTGTCTCACGCACGCACGCACGCACGCACGCACGCACGCACGCACGCACGCACGCACGCACGCACGCACGCACGCACACACACACACACACACACACACACACACACACACACACACACACACAGGTGTCCTGAGGCAGGGTTGCAAGGGGGTAAATGAGGAAAGAGGAAGTCATGCGTCATGGGTTTGAACTCGAGACATTGTTTGTGAGTCCATTTGTGTCTGTGAGGCTTGTGTACGTAAGCTGGCTGAACCACTAAAATGACCCCCAACAACTGAGTCTGCTATATGCAGACCATGGCGGTCTACACAGGGAAGAGTGTGGTTTTGTATGAATTTGCCCTGTATGTTGAAACCCATGAAAGAAATATAATAGAATATAAGATTATTCAATTTTTTCATCCGCAGGTAAAGACAAATAATGAGTGTTATATAAGTGTTAGCTATTGAGAGTGCAAAATGGTACTAAAAGGGTCCATTTGGTCCCGTTTGTATGCAGCGGGTCAATTAAACATTTACGTTTTATTTTAATTTTTTATAATTAAAATAAGAAATAAAGAACACTCTAATTTCAGTCTAGAATTTGACGCCACCATGAAAACATGCAAATTAATTTAAATACTTCAAGTTATACCATGTGCATCCATCCATCCATCCATCTTCAACCGCTTATCCGTAGTCGGGTCGCGGGGGCAACAGCTCCACCAGAGAGCTCCAGACTTCCCTCTCCAGAGCAACATTAGTGACTTCCTCCTGGGGGATTCCGAGACGTTCCAAGGCCAGAGAGTCGATGTATTTCCTCCAACTGCGCCTTGGTCTGCCCCGGGGTCTCCTCCCAGTGGGACATGCGTCGAGGACCTCCCTAGGGAGGCGCCCGAGAGGCATCCTAACCAGATGCCCGAACCACCTCAGCTGGCTCCTTTCCAGGCGAAGGAGCAGCGGTTCTACTCCGAGTCTCTCTCGTGTGACTGAACTTCTCACCCTATCTCTAAGGGAGATGCCAGCCACCCGTCGAAGAAAACTCATTTCGGCCGCTTGTATTCGTGACCTTATTCTTTCGGTCATGACCCACACTTCATGACCATAGGTGAGAGTAGGAACGAAGATTGCTCGGTAGACTGAGAGCTTTGCCTTCTGGCTCAACTCTCTTTTCGTCACAACAGTGCGGTACAGCGACTGCAATACCGCCCCTGCCGCTCCGATTCTCCGGCTGATCTCCTTCTCCGTTCTTCTTCTCCGTACCATGTGCATCTATGCGATGGTATGTTGGACACTCAAGGGTGTCCGTGGAGTACACCAAACAGCCAATCTTCCAGCTAACAACGTGTCACACTGCTACGCAGTGTGAGCTTGTAGATCGGCTATTTTTGGTCGACGACATGCCTCTCAACCAAGTGTAAGTCAGACTTGAGGGGTTATGTTTCTAAGATCCTCCTTTGGGGGGGGGGTATTAAACTATCTATCTATAGAACACTGCCAGTGAACTGGAAGGGAAGCCTTCAATCTCTGTACTATAATATGACGGCTCTGACGGCTCTTTGACGGCTCATGCTCTGAAATGATATTTGACCACGTTTTGTGGTTCAGGCCACGTACGCTCAGCCTTAACCCATTCTGACCTGAGATCAGATTCATACGAGGTTTCCACTGGACACACACTGGTCTGATTAACCCATTCTGACCTGAGATCAGATTCTAGAAATGTCAGTCGCTCTTAGATTTTTCAAAAATAGCAGACCTACAAGCTCGTATCGCGCCACTCGGTGGCGCGATATGAGCTTGTAGATCTGCATCCCATCTGCTAGCTTACAGTGGTTCCCAAACGCTGGTCCAAGGCACACTGATGTCCCAGGAGAAAGTACAGGTCTGCCGTAGGATTTTGTGACAACCACACACATTTTGTAGACATTTTTAAAGCACAGCTCAAGACCCACTTCTACAACATTGCTTTTAATTGATCTTTTATTTTTTGTTATTCATGTCCTCACTGTACTGTTCTGCTTGTTTTTTAATGTCGTTGCCTTGCTTTTCTTTTTATTCTCCATTGCTCTGTAAAGCACTTTGAGCTGCATTTCATGTCATGAAAGGTGCTATACAAATAAAGTTTTATTATTATCATTATTATTGTTGCAATACTGTATATACGGCTATAATAATACAAAAAGTTGGGATTTTGGGGTATTTTATTTATCATACCAAACGATTAAGTGCTCAATAGAATAAAGGTGAAAGTGCATGAGATCGTCAAGTGGGTCCTGACCAGAAAAGGTTGGTAACACAACGTGTACACAGAGTTCCTAACAATGAGAAATACAAATGGAAAGGCTGGATTATGATCCAAACTGTGTAAGGTGTATATAAATGGTAAATGGTAAATGGTGCATTTATATAGCGCTTTTATCCAAGGCGCTTTACATAGATTGTGCATTACATTCACCCATTCACACACACATTCATACACCGATTGCGGCGGAAACCATGCAAGGTACCAACCAGCACATCGGGAGCAATTTGGGGTTCAGTGTCTTGCCCAAGGACACTTCGACATGTAGACAGGAGGAGCCGGGATTCGAACCGCCGACCCATGGATCATTGGACGACCTGCTCTACCTCTTGAGCCACAGTCGCCCCGATATATAATAATATAATATAAGGTAACTATAGTACAGCTCTGCACACACAGACCCCAGATGACCTCTCTCTGTTTGTCTGTCTGTCTAACCACACTTGTACTTCCTGCAAACTCTCACATGTCTGTCGGCTGACGTGATGTTTGTGTGTCTGTCCTGATAATCTGCACAACCTTCAAACACAGATAGTACGTACTGCTCTCTCTCTCTCTCTCTCTCAATTCAATTCAAAGGAGCTTTATTGACATGAGAAAACATACGTTTACATTGCCAAAGCAAAAGTGGAACAAATCAATCAAGATAAAACAATACAATAAACATTTAAACAGAGCTGTGTTATATTAAAGGTATATTCAGTGATTTCACTCAAAAAACCGTAGGTTTCGTTTTTGGCTGTGGGACCCAGCCTTTCGTCCAATCAGGATAGAGAGTCAAAAACGAAACCTAAGGTTTTTTTTACCCCCAGGGGTTAATTGGGGACAGGGAGGAACTCCTTATATGGCCAGCACACTCTATAGTAGGGAGGATTATCACAACAAAACAAAAAAATAAGTGATATTTGAATTAAGTGAAATCACTGAATATACCTTTAACACTTTGAGTAATACTATCTTGTGAGACTATAAAAGATTGTGCATTCTCTCTCTCTCTCTCTCTCTCTCTCTCTCCATAAGTCATGAGGCTCCATGAGGCTCCAAGCATCACCTCTCTGTTTTTCCACTCTTATCTCTGAGTCGATCCTCTCTTCTTTGTTTGTTTACTTTACTTTCGTTTTTTTTTTTTTTTTTACTACTTGTCAGAGGATTTGAACGACAACAACCACACCGAATGACATGGCACTTTCAGGAATGGTGCGTGACGGTCCTTACGTAGGTGTACTGGATTAAATGTCGGCCTCAAATGAGTTGAGGTCATGAAAAAGGTCAAAATAGTTTATCATAACATTGGCAAACGGAGCACCATTTATGTTCAAACTAAAAACAAGATCATATTCTTTCTATTTCTCCATTGAAGATCGTTGGTCTATATCTGACAAAATTACATATATTTGTTTGTCACTATAACTCATAAATAGTTAAAGATACAGAGGCACTATTATGGACAATTAGTCATTTAGATTATGGTCATTATGATTTCATTTGGCAAAGGAGACCGTCAACATTGAGAAAACATGAAAGGTCAAATTCAAGATTACAGGGCATGTCAAAGGGGATTTGCTCTGTTTTAAAGGACGGGCTTTGTTTTGATGGTCACCACCAGTTACTTCTACAAGTTGGTATCATTATTTATACCAGAAAGAGCGGGTTACGAATATGATTACATTTTTATTGTTTTCGCTGTGATGTGAACATGGAGTGCATGTGCTTCATCAACACCCATTATGAGGAACAACAGAGTAGTGTTTGGAGCTATTGATTGGCTCATGGCAATCGTTACTTCCACATTCTTCTTCTTCTTGTTATCTCTGAGCACACCTGAACAAAATATACCATAGTAGGCCTATTATCTATTAAATATACCATAGTAGGCCTATTATCTATTAAATATACCATAGTAGGCCTATTATCATTCAGTCATTGTTGAGAGGGTAGTAAGTGAACCTCCAACAATGTGTCAGGTTAGTGGAAATTGAAATGTTACACAAAGTCTTAACATTGACAAACGGAGCACTCTTATCAAAGTGATAAGAGCACGCGCGCACGCGCACGCACGCACGCACGCACGCACGCACGCACGCACGCACGCACACACGCACACACACACACACACACACACACACACACACACACACACACGCACGCACGCACCTGCGTACGTTCACTAGGATGGAAAATAAACGTCATGTGGTCAACTCCAGACCGTGACATGTAATTCTAGGTCAGTACACAGTAAAAAATACTTAGTGGTATTAAACCCAGAAGAGAGTACAGAAGGAACCAGATGGAACCCTTCAAGCCCATTGAAATGAAAACAGAGTGGGAGGGGGGGGGGGGGGAAGATACGGACACTCGGACAGTAACAGGGGTTGTTATAGTGTGTGTGTGTGTGTGTGTGTGTGTGTGTTTTAGATAGGGCTGGGGGACGGGGGAGGAGCCAGGGAAAGGCGTGCACATTGGCTAGGGTTTTGATTGGTCGGGAGGATCATGGCAGAATTTAGAACGAGTGGAACAGCATGTGCGGCCAAAACACACACACACACACATGCATTGCACGTGCAAACTCACTCACACACACACACACACACACACACACACACACACACACACACACACACACACACACACACACACACACACACACACACACACACACACACACACACACACACACACACACACACACACACACACACGAGTACAACGAGTTGAAACAGTGACAGTTAGGTTACACCATACAAAGAAAATCACACACACGCACACGCACACCCGCACACACACACACATTTAAGCACACATGTGCATTGCACAGAGAAAGACGGGTGGATACTGATGCTGATGGATAGTGAGTAGTATGCAGGTCTATGAAAGATATCCGGTCCGGTATCACAGACGTAGACGTACTGCACATAAATATCACTTCCTCCCAGCTTGTCGACTGTGTTTCCTAGAAAGCTATAATACTTAGTTGTGCAACAACGGCGAAAATATCAGATTGTGCATTAATGCATTCGCAACAAGTCTCAACGTGTCGTGTACATCTGCCATTTTCGCTGTGCCACTAAGTATATACTGTTACACAAGTGTGAATATTATATTTGATCTTGGCATTACTTCAACTTGGCATTACATAACTCCCTGCCCAGCACATCAGAAGACAACCATTTAAGAGCACTGCAGGGAGATACAGTATACATCTAACAACACCCCTGCCCGGGAGAAGATATTAACATGACGCGAGGCTTGGTCACATTAAATCATTCACACAGTTTATTACACATACAGAACCATATATATAGCTTGGATACTTCATGTCCTAATGACGTCACTGACTAGACATCACAATCACTGCCTGCAGCACGCGGCCTTCAGCGTGCCCTAACACAGCCCTAAAGTATGTTACAGTTCAGGCAGTGCACCATACATATAAGTACATTGCATATTCACGTATACAAGTACCAAGCATCAGTACACAGCATGTTGTATATTACAACAGTATCTAACAACACCCCTCCCAGGGGAAAACAACACCCCTCTCAGGGGAAAGCAACACCCCTCCCAGGGGAAAACAACACCCCTCCCAGGGGAAAACAACACCCCTCCCAGGGGAAAACAACACCCCTCCCAGGGGAAAACAACACCTCTCCCAGGGGAAAACAACACCCCTCCTAGGGGAAAACAACACCCCTCCTAGGGGAAAACAACACCCCTCCCAGGGGAAAACAACACCTCTCCCAGGGGAAAACAACACCCCTCCCAGGGGAAAACAACACCCCTCCTAGTGGAAAACAACACCCCTCCTAGGGGAAAACAACACCCCTCCTAGTGGAAAACAACACCCCTCCTAGGGGAAAACAACACCCCTCCCAGGGGAAAACAACACCCCTCCTAGGGGAAAACAACACCCCTCCCAGGGGAAAACAACACCCCTCCCAGGGGAAAACAACACCCCTCCCAGGGGAAAACAACACCCCTCCCAGGGGAAAACAACACCCCTCCCAGGGGAAAACAACACCCCTCCCAGGGGAAAACAACACCTCTCCCAGGGGAAAACAACACCCCTCCCAGGGGAAAACAACACCCCTCCCAGGGGAAAACAACACCCCTCCCAGGGGAAAACAACACCCCTCCCAGGGGAAAACAACACCTCTCCCAGGGGAAAACAACACCCCTCCCAGGGGAAAACAACACCCCTCCCAGGGGAAAACAACACCTCTCCCAGGGGAAAACAACACCCCTCCCAGGGGAAAACAACACCTCTCCTCCCAGGGGAAAACAACACCTCTCCCAGGGGAAAACAACACCCCTCCCAGGGGAAAACAACACCCCTCCCAGGGGAAAACAACACCCCTCCCAGGGGAAAACAACACCCCTCCTAGGGGAAAACAACACCCCTCCTAGGGGAAAACAACACCCCTCCCAGGGGAAAACAACACCCCTCCCAGGGGAAAACAACACCCCTCCTAGGGGAAAACAACACCCCTCCTAGGGGAAAACAACACCCCTCCCAGGGGAAAACAACACCTCTCCCAGGGGAAAACAACACCCCTCCCAGAGGAAAACAACACCCCTCCTCCCAGGGGAAAACAACACCCCTCCCAGGGGAAAACAACACCCCTCCTAGGGGAAAACAACACCCCTCCCAGGGGAAAACAACACCCCTCCTAGGGGAAAACAACACCCCTCCCAGGGGAAAACAACACCCCTCCCAGGGGAAAACAACACCCCTCCCAGGGGAAAACAACACCCCTCCCAGGGGAAAACAACACCCCTCCCAGGGGAAAACAACACCCCTCCCAGGGGAAAACAACACCCCTCCCAGGGGAAAACAACACCTCTCCCAGGGGAAAACAACACCCCTCCCAGGGGAAAACAACACCCCTCCCAGTGGAAAACAACACCCCTCCCAGGGGAAAACAACACCCCTACCAGGGGAAAACAACACCCCTCCCAGGGGAAAACAACACCCCTCCCAGTGGAAAACAACACCCCTCCCAGTGGAAAACAACACCCCTCCCAGGGGAAAACAACACCCCTCCCAGTGGAAAACAACACCCCTCCCAGGGGAAAACAACACCCCTCCCAGTGGAAAACAACACCCCTCCCAGGGGAAAACAACACCCCTCCCAGGGGAAAACAACACCCCTCCCAGGGGAAAACAACACCCCTCCCAGGGGAAAACAACACCCCTCCTAGGGGAAAACAACACCCCTCCCAGGGGAAAACAACACCCCTCCCAGGGGAAAACAACACCCCTCCCAGGGGAAAACAACACCCCTCCTAGGGGAAAACAACACCCCTCCCAGGGGAAAACAACACCCCTCCCAGGGGAAAACAACACCCCTCCCAGGGGAAAACAACACCTCTCCCAGGGGAAAACAACACCTCTCCCAGGGGAAAACAACACCCCTCCTAGGGGAAAACAACACCCCTCCCAGGGGAAAACAACACCCCTCCTAGGGGAAAACAACACCCCTCCCAGGGGAAAACAACACCCCTCCCAGGGGAAAACAACACCCCTCCCAGGGGAAAACAACACCCCTCCCAGGGGAAAACAACACCCCTCCCAGGGGAAAACAACACCCCTCCTAGGGGAAAACAACACCCCTCCCAGGGGAAAACAACACCTCTCCCAGGGGAAAACAACACCCCTCCTAGGGGAAAACAACACCCCTCCCAGGGGAAAACAACACCCCTCCCAGGGGAAAACAACACCCCTCCCAGGGGAAAACAACACCTCTCCCAGGGGAAAACAACACCCCTCCTAGGGGAAAACAACACCCCTCCCAGGGGAAAACAACACCCCTCCTAGGGGAAAACAACACCCCTCCCAGGGGAAAACAACACCCCTCCCAGGGGAAAACAACACCCCTCCCAGGGGAAAACAACACCCCTCCCAGGGGAAAACAACACCCCTCCCAGGGGAAAACAACACCCCTCCTAGGGGAAAACAACACCCCTCCCAGGGGAAAACAACACCTCTCCCAGGGGAAAACAACACCCCTCCTAGGGGAAAACAACACCCCTCCCAGGGGAAAACAACACCCCTCCCAGGGGAAAACAACACCCCTCCCAGGGGAAAACAACACCTCTCCCAGGGGAAAACAACACCCCTCCTAGGGGAAAACAACACCCCTCCCAGGGGAAAACAACACCTCTCCCAGGGGAAAACAACACCCCTCCTAGGGGAAAACAACACCCCTCCCAGGGGAAAACAACACCCCTCCCAGGGGAAAACAACACCCCTCCCAGGGGAAAACAACACCCCTCCCAGGGGAAAACAACACCCCTCCCAGGGGAAAACAACACCTCTCCCAGGGGAAAACAACACCCCTCCCAGAGGAAAACAACACCCCTCCTAGGGGAAAACAACACCCCTCCCAGGGGAAAACAACACCCCTCCCAGAGGAAAACAACACCCCTCCCAGGGGAAAACAACACCCCTCCCAGGGGAAAACAACACCCCTCCCAGTGGAAAACAACACCCCTCCCAGGGGAAAACAACACCCCTCCCAGGGGAAAACAACACCCCTCCCAGGGGAAAACAACACCTCTCCCAGGGGAAAACAACACCCCTCCCAGGGGAAAACAACACCCCTCCCAGTGGAAAACAACACCCCTCCCAGGGGAAAACAACACCCCTCCTAGGGGAAAACAACACCCCTCCCAGGGGAAAACAACACCTCTCCCAGGGGAAAACAACACCCCTCCCAGGGGAAAACAACACCCCTCCTAGGGGAAAACAACACCCCTCCCAGGGGAAAACAACACCCCTCCCAGGGGAAAACAACACCTCTCCCAGGGGAAAACAACACCCCTCCCAGGGGAAAACAACACCCCTCCCAGGGGAAAACAACACCCCTCCCAGGGGAAAACAACACCCCTCCCAGGGGAAAACAACACCCCTCCCAGGGGAAAACAACACCCCTCCCAGGGGAAAACAACACCCCTCCCAGGGGAAAACAACACCCCTCCCAGGGGAAAACAACACCCCTCCCAGGGGAAAACAACACCCCTCCCAGGGGAAAACAACACCCCTCCCAGGGGAAAACAACACCCCTCCCAGGGGAAAACAACACCCCTCCTAGGGGAAAACAACACCCCTCCCAGGGGAAAACAACACCCCTCCCAGGGGAAAACAACACCTCTCCCAGGGGAAAACAACACCCCTCCCAGGGGAAAACAACACCCCTACCAGGGGAAAACAACACCTCTCCCAGGGGAAAACAACACCTCTCCCAGGGGAAAACAACACCTCTCCCAGGGGAAAACAACACCCCTCCCAGGGGAAAACAACACCCCTCCCAGGGGAAAGCAACACCCCTCCCAGGGGAAAACAACTGGCAAAGCAGTAACCTCGCATCACCAGACTTTCCACCTCGGAGGAAAGCCGGGTCTGTGTTTCTGTGTCATCCGGTCTGGACCGGATGGTGAAATCTAAAACAACAACAAACTAAAAAACTTTTTCCACATCTACTTTCTGCTATATTGAGAAATTCTGCATCTATTGATATTAACCCATTCTGACCTGAGATCAGATTCATACAAGGTTTCCACTGGACGCTGGTCTGATTAACCCATTCTGACCTGAGATCAGATTCTAAAAATGTCAGTCGTTCTTCGATTCTTTTCAAAAATAGCAGATCTACAAGCTCGTATCGCGCCACCGAGTGGCGCGATACGAGCTTGTAGATCTGCTATTTTTCAATAGCTAAAGCATAACATGATGCCGACACCAAAATGGGTTAAAATGGGTTAAAATGTATTACACTGCAATTGGTTGAAAGATTGATTCTGATCGGTCAATCGCTGGTGTATTATTTCTGTGTAATTATACCGATCAGGTCTATAACAGACCGCTGTCAAAGCCACAGAGCACCTGGCTGCGCTGCGCTGCTTGGATCTTATGTCATGTATCCAACATGACAGCCATGTAAACAAACACACGTCATTTACAGCTAAACACGGCAAGAAATAAATGATGCAGTAACCGAAAATGTATTCTGTCTGATCAACCTTTCCTTGTTTTTTCCGAGGTGACCTTGTTGTGCTGGGCTGGCGGCCAGGGCGATTGCCGCAAGCAAGGAAATACTTTGTTTGGTTGTTACTTTTGGTTCAATTTATTTATTTATTTAGTAGCTGTGTAATAAACAGGATAATTGACAGGTTCATTATCGAGAAATAAATCCCTTAAGGATGATAATCATCCTGTTTGTATCTATATTACGTTAACCCATTCTGACCTGAGATCAGATTCATACGAGGTTTCCGCCGGAAACACACTGGTCTGATGAACCCATTCTGACCTGAGATCAGATTCTAAAAATGTCAGTCGTTCTTCGATTTTTCAAAAAATAGCAGACCTACAAGCTCGTATCGCGCCACTCGGTGGCGCGATATGAGCTTGTAGATCTGCTATTTTTCAATAGCTAAAGCATAACATGATGCTGACACCAAAATGGGTGCCCGTTCAGAATGGGTTAATGACCTCCGACCCCGTGTATTATCCCTTACATACTGTAATATCACAGGCCTCCTTCCCCACCGACCATAGCTGCTCAAAGCAAAGTGGTTTCAGGTTTCAGCAACTGTTTAATTATTTGCATATTGGAACAGGATAGGTGATGATGCTGCAGGTGATAGATGATACACAGCCTTCTCTTTACAGAAGACGTACAGAGAAGCTGGAAGAAGTGGAAGAAGGTGATAAGGGTAGGCAGGACCCTCATAGGCCGATCTCCATATCTATTTCATTTTCTTTTGTAAATAAATGTCACATAAAAGTATAAAAAATATCTGTCACATCGCAACGCAATGTGAGCTAAGCTTGTACTGTTCATCTGCTATCTTTGCTATTTTTGA
>NC_139702.1:2869366-2871866 GCF_964188405.1 Protomyctophum parallelum | reverse complement strand
AAAAAAAAAATTAAACAAAAGCCAAAATGAAAAGGAGATGGTGTAGAGAATCACGTCTCCTCCTCCCAGCGACACGGAGCCACCAGCTGCTTCTCTTCATCTGACAGTGATGGGGTTCAGCTGGAGGGTGTAACGCTGGCAGAGTTTAACACAGAACAGTACAGTGTGTCCTCCACTTCCCCGGTCTAAACCCACTCACTGAACCATGTGTTTAGACTTGGAAAACGAACAGGGCACTAAATCACCGTATGTATTTGTGTTCGGTTCTAAAGCCGGCCGCAGACGCAACATGACCAAACGTTTTGTTCATGTTAGGAATGCTGGCTGCAGCATATCCTCGCTGGAAATCGGGTGGAAACCTTTTATGTCCTTTTTTATTATTATTATTAAACTTAGACTTCACCACTTTTCAACCTATCTTCATATAATTGGTCCTCACTAATGTTCATGTAAAAATACCACAAATGTTTTTCCTACTCGGTCTGTGTCTCAGGAGGCCTGCGGGGAGTTCAGAAACCGTAGTAGGTCAAAGAGTTTTATTGTCCGTATTAGCCAGAGGGCGGGAGTCAGTCTATCCCCATTTCACCCTGGGAGATGGATTGCTGAGGTAGCCTCAACACCTCATCCAATATAGCCCACTTACCACGTGACTTAATGCCACATGAAGCCGTGCTACTCAAACACTGAGTTGGCGACGCAAGGTTTCTGCCACTGTTGGTTTACACACATTCTGATTTGGTCTATTGTTCTTTATCTTTTCTTTTCTGTATAACAATGCATATCATCGGCCCAGGCCGTGGCGTAACGGTCTGGGCACCCGACTGGTAATCCAGTCGCAGTGTGCCGCGGGTTCGACTCCCGAGCCCGACACGGCCTTTACTGCATGTCATCCCCCCATCTCTCTCCCGTTTCCTGTCAGCCTACTGTCTGTCCCTTAAAGAAAACCAATAAAAGGCGTAAGCCGCAAAAAAATATCTTAAAAAAAAAAACAATGTATATCATTTGTAGTCTTTCTTTACCTGTGCAGAGGTGGGAGTAGAAGCCTTCGCCCTTCAGCATGAGGAGCAAGGAGCCCCAGCCAAGCAGCACGGCAGAGAACAGCAGGTTCTCTATGACCGCCGTCACCGCCATCCACCACCTCCGCCTGTACGCCTGACACAGGCTGGGAGCCATGGCTACAGCACACAGGAAGGGTGGAGCAGAGGGAAGGGTGGTGGAGAAAGATGGAGAGGATAGGAGGGCACAAACAGAGTCAAGTCATTTAGTTGAGTGGAACAACATTGTAAAGAAAAAGGCAATAGATGCACATCTTCTCCACAGCTGTATCCTTTGCCCTCGGATACAGATATATTGGATTAAGATATTTGAGACATTCTCTGATATTTTGAATATTCATATTGACCCCGATCCTGTACTAATTATTCTGGGTTGGTCAGACTGTTGACGAGAGCACAGAAACAACTCCTCTAATATGGTCTGATTACAGATTTCTTTTTTTTTTACACACTGGGAAAGGAGATGGCTCCTGCATTTAAACATTGGCTAAATGAAATGACTAGTACATGTCACGATCTGGTGGTGGTGGCGGTGAGGACCCAAAGGCAGGACAGCCAGGCAGGAGTAGTGATCAAAACCCATGGTTGGGTATTTTATTTAACAGGTGAACAGAACAGAAATCACAAATGCAGAGTGACACTAAACAACAATGAACCGACAAGGACTGACTATGGAACAAGACTAATATACACAGGAGGGCTGATTACACATGAGAAACACCTGGGGAAGACATGAACATAGAACCAAAACAACTAGAACAAGAACATAGACATGCAACAGCTAGATAAACAGAATCAAAACAAGTAGAACATAACATAGAAAAACAACATCTAGATGAGCAAAGTCTGAGACCGTGACAGTACACTTCACCTTAGAGAATAAGGTACTTCTTGAAAAACAAAGAGAGACAATTTGATAAGGTTTGGGTTTGGCTGCCCCTTGTCCGTTATTTGAGTGAAAGCACTTAATGGACAGACTGTATATCATCTTCATTTCAGATGTTGTTGTTTTCCATGACTATTACATCATCTTACTATTTTATTCTATGCAGTGTCACTGCTGAGCAGTATGGGTTGGAGGTATTGGTACATACTGTACCAATTATATAATAATGTATAACCTGTTCTTAATCTCCGCCAGGTCAGGTAATTATAGGTCAATGTGAAAAGGGTGCCATGTCTTCTTAGGCCTGAAAAAGATGTAGGCTATAAATAGAAAGAAAGGATGTCAACACACTACAGATGTAATGTTGGTGATGCGCCATCCTGTGAGACGGTTATCTAATAGTCCAATAAACGGGCTGTAACCTTAAAATCATGGATTCACAAGATCTGGCATTTATTGATTGCCCATATTTATCCCAAATTGAATGGTCATGTGATATGCATATGAACAGCAAAGACATACATGAAAGCAAATACGACCTGTTACATCACAAATCAGA
>NC_139702.1:2861866-2866866 GCF_964188405.1 Protomyctophum parallelum | reverse complement strand
GTCAGTATCATCATGACAGTAGCACGTAATTATCACCTGACATGATGCTGACACGCTAGTATCATGCTACTTTCCATGATATTAAGACAACGAATATATTAAACTGGCATATACAAAATAATATGCCATATGTTCTCTAAATGCCCCCTGTGGGGGTGGAAGCGACCCCTCGGGGGTGGTACCAACCACATTGGGAAACACTAGTCTATACGAACACAATTGGCCTGTGTTTGGGGGAGGGTTTCTACAGGCTGGGGTGGCAGCTGCTGCAGGAGGAGTAGGACGGTGGGTTTGTGTCCTCTGGGGGGATTCTCACTGGCAGGTGAGCCAGTAGGATGCAACAGTTAACACAATATGTGGGGAGGAATTCATCAGCATAACGACTACACTGGGGACGAAGAGGGCTACAAATAATATTGACTACTACATTTAAAAGAGAGAGAGAGAGAGAGAGAGAGAGAGAGAGAGAGAGAGAGAGAGAGGGAGGGGGAGGGAGAGAGAGAGAGAGAGAGAGAGAGAGAGAGAGAGAGAGAGAGAGAGAGAGAGAGAGAGAGATAAATTGCCTACTCAATGCATTTCTCCTAATTCAAGGTTTATCTAGCCAAACCAGAACATATATAACTCAGATACCAATTGTAGCTCCAGATTTCTGAAGTCACTCTCACATACCTATTACCGACAGTAAAATCCTCTGTATTAATTTGTCCATGTGTGCTGCAACTATGGGTACAAATGTAATGTAACACAAAATGTTAACTCTCTGAGTTAAATGAACTTTTACTGGGAATCCAAACTCCCAGAGAGCTCAGAATGATGCCAGCAGGTTTTTAACAGCCCTGTGGTTCTGGCAGGGTCTTCAGTGACTCATTTGAGGTCACATTGACAGGGACGGCCAGTTGGACATACTGGACTGTACGCCTGCCCAACCTGACAGCTGATGCACTTTATTTTTACCTGCAGACATGTATTAGGGGACATTTTCTACAGGAACAAAGTACCCAACTACCAACACCATACCAGTACACTGAGATACAGCCTGCCTGGCACAACATAGACATTATGTGCACGCACCGCACGTGCTGTGAACCAATCACACAAACACCTCCTAATATCTACCATCGACCCATGTTCTGTAGCCATTGTGCAGTAGCTCCAGTCCTAATCAGGGGGGCAGTCAGCCAGATATTTCGTGAAGCCTCATTTGAAATCGGTAGTTCATATAATGGCCTGTTGTGGCGCTGGACTGGACCCAAAAAGCCCCATAGCCCCATAGAGGCCCATGTATTTTGGCCCAACTTCACCTAGACTGTATTACCTTAATAAACATGGTCATGAATACTTTCTTCTTCCAGTCACTAGTTTAAAGTCTCATTTCTAATGTCATAATATTCTTTTTGGAAAATTATGGTCCCATTAATTAAAAAAATGACCATAAAGAAAAAAAAACATTGCGTATGTTCTGAGGGGCGTGGCTACCGTTACAGTCTATGATCGGGATTCCCCTCCCACTCGAGTCAAAATAAAAACCAACAGAGAAGAAGGGGGGAAGTCCCGCCTCGTTGTCTGGGCAGCCAATGGCCAGCTGGTCCAAAACGGAGCCAGCCAATGGCCAGCTGGTACCAAACGGATCTAGAAAGATGGCGACTTACAGTGCAGGAATAACAGGCTTAATTTTACGTCCATGTTAGACCCGGCGAACGCTTTGTCCATATTTTTTACAGTCTATGCTCCTAATGCTAGTTCAGCCCCCCCGCCCCGCCCCAGTTCTTATGCTAAGATCGTAGTATCTTGACTATTTTCAATTAAATAAATTATTCCGTGACCCAGAGGACTTTGATACTTTGTACCAATAGGAGTGAGCATACTGAAATTTGTGCCATTTTATAATGAACATTAGTGAGAATCAATTATATGAACAAAAAGTTCTAACACTTTCAATCGATCACCTCACCTGCGTGATCTGACTGGTCAGAGATGCAGAATTCAAACGATGAGGTAAAGTTTAAAGTTGTCTTATAATACCAGCTGTGCCAGCTCTTAGTTGTACCCAGAAGTAGTAGATCTGTTATCTGTCTTTTTGTTTAAGCTCTCGTATATTTGTGTGACAAAGATAAATGTTGCCAAGGGTTTGAAGTGCAGTGTGCTGCATTAAAGTTACAATCTGAGCTTCACCGGTCTTTATCTGAACAGGTAACCTTGTTCGTTCCCCAGCCTAATCTCATCTCGAGGAGAAAAGCCTGGAAAAGAACTACTGCTAAAACATGGGTCTAAGGGGGTCTTCACCATTTTCCCTTAGCTGAGAGGATTGAAGCAGGGACCCCCATAGCTCTGGTCCATAGCTCTAATGCCGTCGCATTTAGAGCTATGTTACCGATGACTTCCGAGGCTCGCATAAATGCAGACCAGCCTCTCGTCTTTAGCGTAAATAAGAACATTTTTGCTACTCACCAATACAAAGGCGGGTTGTGTCATTAGAAAGCCTACTTCCCTTAGTGGAAGCACTCTGAGTCCCCCCCCCACCCCCCCCCCCCCCACCACCACACACGTATACTTTTTGGCCAGAAAGGGATTTTTTCACCAGAGGAAAAATATTCTGTATGAGGGTTTTCTCTTGGCAATATCAGTAGAGGGAGAAGTATTTTTTCTTCGGTGGAAAGATAATCGCTTTTTGGCCAAAAAAGTGCTTCCACTAAGGAAAGTAGGCTTTCTAATGACACAACCCGCCTTTGTTTTGGTGAGAAGCAAAAACGTTCTTTTTATTTACGCTAAAGACGAGATGCTGGTCTGCATTCATGCGAGCCCTGGAAGTCATCGGTAACATAGCTCTAAACGGCAATGGCATAGAGCTATGGACCAGAGCTAGGAAAAAAGTTCAAGTTATTTTCAGCTAACGTTCCCCTCAAAATAGGGATTCTAGGTTAATGTTAAAAACATAGTTCCTATCACGCAAATATTTGGTGCCCCTCTGTACTAACTAGTCTGAGGAGCCCCTATGGATCCCGGACATCTTGTTGAAGACTGGGGGACTGTCACTTTCTTCTAAGTGTGTTTCCTGTATGTTTTTGACCAATTGTGACACTGTCTGGTAACCAGATCTGCACAGCGTCAACGTAACTTCCTGGGGCGGTATAACTACTTCCTCTACTTCCACTTAGATTCCACGTGAAAGAACAGGACACTTTTCAGACGCTGCACATGTAGAGAGGGCTGGTGCATGGGGGAGGGGGAGAGAGAGAGAGAGAGAGAGAGAGAGAGACAGAAATACAAAGGAAATGAACAGAAAATGTGATTGATTAGAGAAAGACCTGAAGGAAGAGTGGGACAAGAGTGATGGGAAATGACTCCAGATGGACAAGGAGACCAGACAATAATGGAATGAGATGACGCCACATAATCACAGAGAGAATAGACAGAAAAGAACCACACTATACACACATGGACTACACACATCTCATGTTAAAGAACCACACTATACACACATGGACTACACAAAGAACCACACTATACACACATGGACTACACAAAGAACCACACTATACACACATGGACTACACAAAGAACCACACTATACACACATGGACTACACAAAGAACCACACTATACACACATGGACTACACAAAGAACCACACTATACACACATGGACTACACAAAGAACCACACTATACACACATGGACTACACACACATCTCATGTTAAAGGACCACACTATACACACATGGACTACACAAAGAACCACACTATACACACATGGACTACACAAAGAACCACACTATACACACATGGACTACACAAAGGACCACACTATACACACATGGACTACACAAAGAACCACACTATACACACATGGACTACACACACATCTCATGTTAAAGGACCACACTATACACACATGGACTACACAAAGAACCACACTATACACACATGGACTACACAAAGAACCACACTATACACACATGGACTACACAAAGGACCACACTATACACACATGGACTACACAAAGAACCACACTATACACACATGGACTACACAAAGAACCACACTATACACACATGGACTACACAAAGAACCACACTATACACACATGGACTACACAAAGAACCACACTATACACACATGGACTACACAAAGAACCACACTATACACACATGGACTACACAAAGAACCACACTATACACACATGGACTACACAAAGAACCACACTATACACACATGGACTACACAAAGAACCACACTATACACACATGGACTACACAAAGAACCACACTATACACACATGGACTACACACACATCTCATGTTAAAGAACCACACTATACACACATGGACTACACAAAGAACCACACTATACACACATGGACTACACACATCTCATGTTAAAGGACCACACTATACACACATGGACTACACACATCTCATGTTAAAGAACCACACTATACACACATGGACTACACACATCTCATGTTAAAGGACCACACTATACACACATGGACTACACACATCTCATGTTAAAACAAACTATGAGCGTTCCTGTGTTTTTATCCTTTTGATTTAATGCTATGTACATTGTTGTTACATTATGTTTTTCATGATCAATAAAGATGTGTCAGGTCAGATCAAAACATGCTGAGAGAAGAGAGAGAGAGAGAGAGAGAGAGAGAGAGAGAGAGAGAGAGAGAGAGAGAGAGAGAGAGAGAGAGAGAGAGAGAGAGAGAGAGAGAGTGAGAGAGAGAGAGAGAGAGAGAGAGAGAGAGAGAGAGAGAGAGAGAGAGAGCAGGCTCAGTGGTTCAACAAGGAATGACAGCTGATGCAGGAGGTCAAATAGTACACAAAGGAGGCAGGCAATGCATCACCAATCACCAAAATTATTTTAGCACCTGGCCTACATCGACCTCTTCAAGTCTGTACAGTATGTATGTATGTTTGTTTGTTCATTTGTTTGTTTGTTTGTTAATAAATAAGACTATATCATCATGCTATTTGCAGTAGGCCTACTTATTAA